>NW_006208994.1:329963-342516 GCF_000334495.1 Tupaia belangeri chinensis | reverse complement strand
ATATATTATATTTATAAAATATATAACAAGAAATGGAAAATTGTTTGTTGATGATAACATGTATGATTAAGCCACTTTGCAGCGTATTCTGGATGAGAAATCACATTTTGTATGCTGTGATGATGTCCAGTGAAAGAAATGTAAAACAAATTAATTTTAAAAAAGAAAGAAATTATTTGTTTTAAAATAATAAAAAGGAAAAGAAAAGGAGACAGAGAGGGTTGACTGAAAGATGATGTAATGCTACATAAAGTGACCAGGATAACCTTACTAGGAAGGTGTCATGTAATAAAGACGGCCAAGATGTGAAGGAGGAAGCCAGGTGGATAACTGGAGGAGGGGTAGATAACACACCGAATCTTTTGGGGGCATGCTATACTATTTTGGAAAGCTTTTTGATAGTAAGGCAAAATGATCCACTAAGGAGCCTAAGTTATATTTCCAAAGCTTGCCTTCGCTTCTCAAAGCTATAGTCCCCCTCTTAGTGTGGAAAATCCATTGTCCTTATTCCATCTCTATTAATTCTTATTTTTATATTTAATGAAGAAATTTGAACTTAAAGATTATTTATTTCTTTTATAAATGAGAAAGACAGGAGGAAACACCACCAACAAGTTCTTGACGCCACCACTGGCCCCCAACATTCACCCAGTGTGGAACTGTGAGCACATGTACTCAGGAAGGCCTTCACACAGGAACTCTAGACCTTCCCAAGGGGGTCTGCCTTACAGACCATTGTGTTTTACCACTGTGCCGCAGTCTGTCACCAAAAAACTACAGATTTTGGGTAGAGCTATTGTAAGATTGATTTCACTATGTAAAGACTAAGGTACTTGGTGCATAATTAGTAGAAAACCATAACTCTGAGCCGATTTGAAATTGCTCACATTTCTCAGGACCCAGAAATAGGTAATAAGTTAGAAAATGAGCAGCTTCCCCTGCACCACCCCCCCCCGAAAAAAAAAAGTTCACTTAGTTCCTTCCCTTAATCTTCTTAAGGAAATACATGGGCAAAATTAGGGATAGTTCTCAGCTCTGGGCAATGTTTTCAGGCTTAGGTGCTCCCACATGAGTCTCATTGAATAATTAACTTGATACTGGCCAAGGCATACCAAATCATTGGCAAAGAGAAGGTTGGTTATGACTGAGCTACAAAAACAAACAAAAAACAAAACAGCATAACCCAATAAAATAAAGTCCCCAAAACAGAAACAAAAAAACAAGAACATGGAATGAGGGGTTGAGTTGTAAGGCACTGTAGGCACTCTTGAATGCTAAAAGTTAGACTTGTAACGTAGCCAAGGATACTAAGATAGGAGAGGTAAGTAGCATGCCAAAATGAGGCTAGTGAGGAAAGCAGAAGTGTGGACGTTACACAAAAAGGGGGAGAGTGCAGTAAGAGGTAGAATAAAATGGGCTATAATGGGGAAAGGCCTGTAGTCAGTATTACTGTGGTATAGTGAAGGGCATACTTGATTTAGAAAGAATCAAAAGGAATAGTCTTCTGAAAAAAATAGGCAACGTACTGTTTGAAAATATCTTATGTATCATGTTATTAATGTATGCCATCACCCTAACCTCAGTGCTGCTCCTCTTACCTCTTTTCTTTCAAACACTCCTTCACCATTTCCTCTCTTAGCCAATGCCATTGCCATTCATTCATCTGCCCATGCTAGAAATCAGTTAACCTTGACTCCCCTCTCCTTTGCAGTCCACATTCCCACCAATCTTACTCTCTTCAGCCATTTCCTGGACTTTGAAACCTCTCTTATTGGTCTCCTTCTTTCAGTTTTACACTATTCCCCAGCACCAATCTATTTTTGTAATGAAGTGAGACCTTCAAAGAGTTAATATGAATAGTTCGATACTTAGTTGTGAGTCTCTCTAATAGTTTATATAATGATTTAATTTTCTTCAGTAAAGATGCTTTAAGTTATGATCAGAACAGCCCTAATGATTCATTTGTACTTAAATTTTAAGCTTGTTTATTTCTGAGTTGGATTTGAACTCTGTGTGATACCATATAACCAAAAATCAAACCATCCAACCCTCCTTTCAATTAAGTGAAAGGAGCAATGACTTACAGGGACTGTAAATGTATTAAAAATGTCACAATCGCTTTATTTATAGAGTAACATAAAAATGTAATTCAGGTACTTTAAAAAAAAATTGACACAGAGTCAGCAGAGAAGATGAGCCAGAGGGGATTACTTAGTGATCTAAAACTCAGCTCTGCAATATCTCGAACCTCTGTTTCAAATCCAGCTTGGATCCAGACAAGCTGTCATTCTCCAGAGACGGAGCGCTGCCTATCTCGTAGTTCACTCTGTGTGTGTTTTTCACATTGCTCGAGGACTCCATGTACTTAAAAAACCTTATGGAATTTTCTTATAAATGATAATGCTATCCCTAATAAGCTTAGCCAAATTCAGAGAACTCTTTGATATATAACTGTCAGCTCTGGATAATGCCCTTGGGTTTGCCATTCTATAAAAATCAAATTCAGTCAATAGTTCAGAGCTTGACTCTGCCAGAAAGTTACCTCATGCCACTTTCTTCCCCTCACTCAATGCCCTATACTAAAATGAGTGTCTATTTACTATTTACGGATCTTGCATAAGTTTGTTGCTTATAATTAGTGTAAAAAGCAAAAAGCATGTCTGATTTTCCATGTATATAGGGAAAGTGATTCTTAATATTCTCCTTCTAGTTTTTTACGTTATTTTTTAAATTTATGGTAGAAAACACGTGTGTGTGTGTGTGTGTGTGTGTGTGTGTAGGAGAATTACTCTTCTATACTTCTAACTTCCTTTTTGTACTTTCTACAAAGGACAATACAAACAGAATAGGAGACATCTGCATAACTTAGAAAATACATGATTGATAAGGCATTATCTTGTCACTTGAAGACATTTACATGACAAGTATTTATGATATAAGGAGGTTGCTAGTTATAGAAAAGTAAAGTTTAGCGTGATAAAGGACATTCAAGATTTCTAACAGCATTTCCTTCAGGGCAAGAGAAATAGTGTTGATATTTTGGAGCACCATTATATTCTAAATTCAGCTATTAAGCAGGAAAAGAAAAGACATTTGATTCTCAGTATACCAACTCACATATGCATGCACACTTAGGTCAAGAGTAGTTAAAGGGTGCAGAGTAGGGATGATGAGTATGAAAAGGGAGGGCCATCAGGTCTCAAGGAAATAAAAGCAGAAAATTTAAGTAGTGTTTGACTCACAAGTATCGCAGTAAGAGGTAGAATAAAATGGGCTATAATGGGGAAAGGCCTGTAGTCAGTATTACTGTGGTATAGTGAAGGGCATACTTGATTTAGAAAGAATCAAAAGGAATAGTCTTCTGAAAAAAATAGGCAACGTACTGTTTGAAAATATCTTATGTATCATGTTATTAATGTATGCCATCACCCTAACCTCAGTGCTGCTCCTCTTACCTCTTTTCTTTCAAACACTCCTTCACCATTTCCTCTCTTAGCCAATGCCATTGCCATTCATTCATCTGCCCATGCTAGAAATCAGTTAACCTTGACTCCCCTCTCCTTTGCAGTCCACATTCCCACCAATCTTACTCTCTTCAGCCATTTCCTGGACTTTGAAACCTCTCTTATTGGTCTCCTTCTTTCAGTTTTACACTATTCCCCAGCACCAATCTATTTTTGTAATGAAGTGAGACCTTCAAAGAGTTAATATGAATAGTTCGATACTTAGTTGTGAGTCTCTCTAATAGTTTATATAATGATTTAATTTTCTTCAGTAAAGATGCTTTAAGTTATGATCAGAACAGCCCTAATGATTCATTTGTACTTAAATTTTAAGCTTGTTTATTTCTGAGTTGGATTTGAACTCTGTGTGATACCATATAACCAAAAATCAAACCATCCAACCCTCCTTTCAATTAAGTGAAAGGAGCAATGACTTACAGGGACTGTAAATGTATTAAAAATGTCACAATCGCTTTATTTATAGAGTAACATAAAAATGTAATTCAGGTACTTTAAAAAAAAATTGACACAGAGTCAGCAGAGAAGATGAGCCAGAGGGGATTACTTAGTGATCTAAAACTCAGCTCTGCAATATCTCGAACCTCTGTTTCAAATCCAGCTTGGATCCAGACAAGCTGTCATTCTCCAGAGACGGAGCGCTGCCTATCTCGTAGTTCACTCTGTGTGTGTTTTTCACATTGCTCGAGGACTCCATGTACTTAAAAAACCTTATGGAATTTTCTTATAAATGATAATGCTATCCCTAATAAGCTTAGCCAAATTCAGAGAACTCTTTGATATATAACTGTCAGCTCTGGATAATGCCCTTGGGTTTGCCATTCTATAAAAATCAAATTCAGTCAATAGTTCAGAGCTTGACTCTGCCAGAAAGTTACCTCATGCCACTTTCTTCCCCTCACTCAATGCCCTATACTAAAATGAGTGTCTATTTACTATTTACGGATCTTGCATAAGTTTGTTGCTTATAACTAGTGTAAAAAGCAAAAAGCATGTCTGATTTTCCATGTATATAGGGAAAGTGATTCTTAATATTCTCCTTCTAGTTTTTTACGTTATTTTTTAAATTTATGGTAGAAAACACGTGTGTGTGTGTGTGTGTGTGTGTGTGTGTGTGTGTAGGAGAATTACTCTTCTATACTTCTAACTTCCTTTTTGTACTTTCTACAAAGGACAATACAAACAGAATAGGAGACATCTGCATAACTTAGAAAATACATGATTGATAAGGCATTATCTTGTCACTTGAAGACATTTACATGACAAGTATTTATGATATAAGGAGGTTGCTAGTTATAGAAAAGTAAAGTTTAGCGTGATAAAGGACATTCAAGATTTCTAACAGCATTTCCTTCAGGGCAAGAGAAATAGTGTTGATATTTTGGAGCACCATTATATTCTAAATTCAGCTATTAAGCAGGAAAAGAAAAGACATTTGATTCTCAGTATACCAACTCACATATGCATGCACACTTAGGTCAAGAGTAGTTAAAGGGTGCAGAGTAGGGATGATGAGTATGAAAAGGGAGGGCCATCAGGTCTCAAGGAAATAAAAGCAGAAAATTTAAGTAGTGTTTGACTCACAAGTATCTACCAGCCAAAACGGTGAATGCGTACTATACCCTTGAAAGAACTTTCAACCATGTACAGACTAAACTGTACTTAAAGCCAAGCCAAACAACACGTGACCTTAAGGGAGAGATGGATAATCTTAAAGGTAATCAGTATCAGTGGGCAAATTGAAATCCACACCAAGGGGCTACTTAGAATCAATTCGAAAAGAGTTATACTGAGGCTTTTCAAAGGAATCACAAAGGAAATAACCCTTTGGAAAATCACAACCATCTAAAACCAAAGATACCTTCTCTCCTTCAGCGCTCCAACCAACTTCCAAAGGTATTTTTGGAACAGTAGAAATTTCAGTGCTTCTTGCTATGCTCACTCAAGTGAGCTCACAGAAGTAAGACCTTTTACCTGCTTGGGCCTTTTCAGGTGGGAGGCAGCTGAGTCAAGTTACACTGAACACCATCACAGGTGAAATCAAGTTAAGGCTCATCTTCAGAAGAAACCTTTTAGAAAAAGCATACAGGCAATGTGGAGTCCAGGGAGCATAGTAGGAAGCTTTGACTTGGACACGGATAGGCAAAAGTTGTACATACAAGACAGGTGTGTGCATGTGCTCTTTGTGGACAAGTGCATCTGCCTTGATCCTCAGTTGGTATTTTTGTTTCTTTTTCTTTTTCTTTCTTTCTTTCTTTTTTTTTTTTTTTTCACCATCACAGGTGAAATCAAGTTAAGGCTCATCTTCAGAAGAAACCTTTTAGAAAAAGCATACAGGCAATGTGGAGTCCAGGGAGCATAGTAGGAAGCTTTGACTTGGACACGGATAGGCAAAAGTTGTACATACAAGACAGGTGTGTGCATGTGCTCTTTGTGGACAAGTGCATCTGCCTTGATCCTCAGCTGGTATTTTTGTTTCTTTTTCTTTTTCTTTCTTTCTTTCTTTCTTTTTTTTTAAAATATGTAGTACCTGTCATGTCCTTCTGCTAGATTACTTGTCATCCTCCTTTCAGTGCAGTAGGACTGGCCATCCAATACCCAAGAAATGACTTGGTCTGAGTAGACTAGGCAGAACGATGGCTTGCCAGACAAATCCACATCCTGGTCTCTGGGACTGGTGAATATATTATTTTATAGGGCCTCAGGGATTATGCAATGATTAGTTAAGAATGAGAAGATTATTTTAGATTATCCCAAATTACATTGGTGGGGTCAATATAGTCACAAGGATCCTTACATGTGGAGAAGGAGGTAGAAGAGTCAGAAAGATCTGACAACAGAAGCTGGAAAAGGCAAGGAGATAGCTTCTGCAGTAAATTCAGAGGAATATACTTTTGCTGACCCATTTTAGACTTTTGACCTAGAATGCAAGATAATAAATTCATATTGTTTGATGCCACTATCTTTAGGGCAATTTGCAACAGCAGCAATAAGAGACTAAAACGCTGGTTGAGCCTTTGTGCAAAAATTCTTCCACAGGTGTATCACATTATGACCATTAATTTTCTCAGCACTCTGTTCATTCTCTCATTTGCTTTGTGTTGAGCATGTGTTCTATCATACTCACTCTTCGAGGAGCTGGAGAGAGGCATAGCTGGGTCCCATCTTTGAGGAGCTCACAGTTGGTGATAGTAGACCTCATACTGTAGGGAGATGCATAGATGTGAGCCAATCTACAGAGTGGGACCCATGGGAGGACAAGGTCAGTCAGGGAGAAAGAGGGTTGTAAGGATCTTTCTCAAATGAAAATTTGAGAAGTGTTTTGTTCATCAAAAAATGGAGAAAAGGGAGGGAAAAGCACACTAGGCAAAGGAGTGGTGTGAAAATAACTCTTGATGTCAAAACAGCTGGATATGTTCTAGTGAGGGTGACAGAGACAACAGGAGATCCTTACATCTAAAGTAGAAGTTCTAGACTTATCTTTTCAGTGATGCAGAAAATTAATACTATCAGTGTCAATGTTAGATCTATGGTTTGAATTCGGTAGGTAGAAAGTCAGAAACAAGGAAATGAGTTAAACAATTGAAAGGAATTTGCAATAGTCCAAGCCAAAGCTAATGCAGGCCTTTCTAAAGCAGCAGCTTCAGAGTTGCAGAGAAAACTATTAAATCAAGAAAGATTAAGAAGATAAAAGCAACTGGGCTTGATGATTGATTGTATATAATGGGAAAGAAAAGGGGGAACTGTAGGACAAATCTGAGCTGGAGTCTAGGGTAGCTAATCGGTTGCTCTGTAGAAGAGAAGCTACAGGAGAGGAACACACCTGTGAATACAGATAATGACTGAATGTGCATATGCTCTTCTCTGTGTTTCGTATTCTTCGGGAGTCCCTCTAACTATTTCATGGAGTAATTTATATGTAGTGGAGAGAGGAGGGACCATATTTTCTGTATCTTTAGCATTTCCCTTGCCTATGATAATACAAGGCACATGATAAATTCTTGTCAATTGAAAAGAATACTGTGCTCAGCGAGAAAGATGTGTGTTTTGATTCCAATTCAGACGTGGTGTTTGGGGTTTAAAATTACCCTGAAGGTCAATCAACATAGCTCTAGGCAAAGGCATATCTCTCAGAAATGGATTAAAGAACCATTGATGTTAGAATTTTTCTTCTAGCATGATGCATTATCTTTAATATAAGGGAAAAGAAACAAGTCCCCTTGTATTCCTTTTCTCTGATATTAGGCAGAACAGCTAACAGGGTAGAATTTCAATATCTTTATTGATAATCTAAGAAATCAAATAAATATTTTTGGGCACCTACTGTGTTCATGGAGTTCCCTTGCCACAGAGATGGGAGCATATTCTTTTTTGAAACTTAAAAAAAAATAGTTTCCAATTTTTGCAAGGATGTTCAAATCCTCTGCTGTAGAATTAATGACTGAAAGTTAAAAATACTGAATTAGGGACACCACAGCTAATTTAGTCACAGTGGTAGACATGACAGAATGAAAGAAATTTTAATTCCCCAACAGTCAAATCTACTTAGCTAAAATAAATTTTTATTTTTATTTGAATCAGTCACTATTCCAATTCACCAGTTAATATGCTTTATTTTGGCTTTATTTTCAATCACAGAGGAAAAACATACTTAGTTTCTCCTAGTCTAATATCAAATGGGAGTGAGACCTTAAAAAATAAGCCCCTGTAACTGACTACTGCAAGTACTGTGCTAGAAAGACTGGCACACAAAGCATCATTCTCAGGGGTCAAATGGAGGTTTGAGTTTTAATTACGCAGAAACATGTAGAATGAACCTCGTACCATGGCACTTAAGAAGAACAGCTGCTGGGACCAGCAATTGGCATAATGGCTATGTCGCTGGACTCCCATGTAGCCAACCATGGTTCGAATCCCAGACCCAGTGGCTTAAAGTGCATGCATGCCCAAGGTCCTGAGAGGAGAATGGAGGAGAAGGGATTGCGTGTGGCCGTTCTCCCTGGGGTGATTTCTTGTTTTCTGTCTCTCTGTCTTTCTGGAGAGCGCACGCACCCTATAGCAAAAAAAAAAAAAAAAAAGAAGAACAGCTGCTAAGTATTTTCTGGATGCTTTCAGTATGTTTTCTCGGCATAAAGCAATAACAAATAGTTCGCCAGGTTGTAGGGGTTTATTATTAGCCCACAATAACTGACAAAGAAAATGGAGAGATTTCTTGGTAAAGAATGCATCAGTTAATACCATTTCAAAGGTTTAATCTTGTGACCAGGGTCAGTAATTGCTTCATTATTTCTTGAGTATAAAAAACTTAGAGGGTAAATTATTTCTTGTTTTGACAACACAGAACAAATTTTAGCATTCTGAAAAAAGTCGAGAGTTATTAATCCTGGCGTATGTTACTCTTAAACCGAGAAAATGAAGAAACATTGATCTAATTTCTGCCTCTCAAAAATAAAATTATGTATTCACCACAGAACACCCAGCAGCAAGCACGGCCTACACCCCCAGAGATTGTTAACCTGACATCAGGATTATTTTCTGTTAGCTAAATATGGATTCCTCCACAGTGTTATGCAATTTATTACAAACAGGCGGACTGGATCCAACAGCTGTGAAATCAGATCAGAATCCTCTGTAAGTCTTGCTGAAATAAAGGGGCAGGTGAAGGCAAAGAGGTCAAACACAGAAAAGGCAGAAATAGAAAAGAAGAGTAAGCACTAATTGCCTTTAGCTTCTCCCTGTGAGTCACCTGGGGATCTTGTCAAATGTCAATTCTGATTCTGCAGATCTGAGGGAGGGACGAAGCTCCCAGGAGATGCTGCTATTACCAAGAAGCACAAAAATCAAGTACTAAGGATACCAATAAAGTGTTTAAGAAAGACATAACCACTCAAATGATACAGCATTGCATGTATGCTCTAGATTTCATTCATAGTCTCTTTTTATGGGATGTATTGTAGCTTCGTTTCTCTAATGTCTTTGCATTTGTTCTGTTCTCGGTCTCTCTGCACTGTCTAGTACGTTACATACCACTCTTATTTTGGGACCAAGAATAAACTCTGCCTTGAAAGCCTCCCTCCCTACCCTACTAATTCCAGGTTAGATTGTGAAGTAGATATTTCATCTTTTTACCAGAGTCTCTTTTAAAACATACCTTGCATGATAACCTAATATAGGATTTCCTATTTCCCCTGAAAAGAGGAGAAAGCAACAGAATTCTGGAACATGTAAGTTAAATGAAGAGAAAAAAAAAAGAAAAAACCTGATTGCCAGTCTCTGAGGAAGAGAGAACATTATGATTATTAAAAATAATTTTGAAACTTTTGAAAAACATCCTTCATGATTCAGTTCTCTCATGTGAAAAACTGGATCAGACCAGAAGGTCTGCCGTGGGTGGGGGATTCGAGTCTGTCTCTGCTGCTGTCTAAATATTTCTTCAGCAGAGGAAGAAACATTTCCGGTAAATCTTAGGCATCAAGGCTAGGCTCTCTTGCCAACAAGGAAGACAGAGAAAAAAAAGTAATAAATGAAATAAAGAGGAGGGTAAAGGTAAGGAAAAGAAGAGGTACTTTGACAACTGTTTTCTTATCTTTAAGAGGTGCTCCTATTGGAAAAAAACCTTTCAAGCCAGCTCTTTCCCTTTTACAATCTCCTAAACATTCCCCTGAAAACTCCAAAAGTTTTTTTTTTTTTTTATAAGCGAAGGAATTTTAAAATGTCATATTGCACAGAAGGCTAGAGTAGTACAACACAATGCCATTCAGCCTACTCAAATTTGTAAGGTGATGTTCTAACATTTGACTTTAATTTAAAAAATCTCACTCACTCTTACATAAATAATACTGTGGTTAATCCACGTTTACTAAACAGAGAGTGTGAGATGCCATCTAAAGAGTTTCAGCATCATTGACTCTGACAAAAGCAGCACTGTAGGGTAGTTTTGCCACAATCAGTTTCATAGTTCTTCTGGGAAATGGGAATCCCAACAGTGAAAGCATTTGCAGGTATCATGTAAATATTAGGATGATGGGGTTTAGGAACAAGTAAAAGGCTGTCAACATCATTATTATAACTACTATCTGTCTGACTTTTTAGATATATAAGAAAGTAAAAATTTGTGGCCAACAGGTGGTATCGTGATCAAGGTTCTGGACTCCTACTGACCGCAGTTCGAGTCCCAGACCCAGTGGCATGAAACTCACTTCAAGTCTGTATGTGTGCATGCCCAAAATCCTGAGAGGAGAATGGAGGAGAAGTTTACAGCATGGTCATCCCTCCTAGGGGATGATTTCTCACTTTGTCTCTCTCTTTGTCTCACTGACATGTGGACACACATTATAGCCAAAAAAAAAAAAAACCTCTCTTTATAATAATAATAATAATAATGTGTTGAACTGAATACTTTTTTCTTAACCAATCAATCAAAAATATTTGTTATATATGACTTTACTACTCAGTCAAGTATTCAAAGAAAAATAATACAAAGATAAGACCGAACCTTCATGTCCATGCAGCCAGTAATCATGCAAGATGGAATAAACTCACACATATGCAATTATTTATTAATAATTTGAGAGTGGGTCTAGACATTAAATATTTAATATTAAATTGCATGGAGTTAAGTATAAATGCTCAGATAAATCAGTGAGGGACAAGATCAATATAGGCTGAAATGCCTATATTGCAAAGGACATATTACTAGGAATGAAAATACGTAGTTGTTCTACATAATGTCGAACCAGGGCTTGGTTTTTTTCACCTGAGAAGTGGGAATGACAGTAATATGTACCTTTCAGAGTGCAGAGTCAGATGAAATGTGAAAATAATTTTTACCCTGTAAATCAATACACAGTTTCTATTTAATTTAATTGTATGAAATGCGAGAGATGTATACTGTTCTCGAAAGAAGGAGTAAGTAGAGAACAGGGAGGCTAGTTGTCTAGGAATGAGGAACATGTAGGAAAAAACAGGGGGGAAATGAGTTTTGGATACCAGAAAGACAAAGACCTGGAGAGGAGGGCAATAAGACGGCAAGTAGTTGACTATATTTTTAAAGGACGACAAATAAGTAATACATTCTATTTCCATGGAAGAATGGCAGCAGTACGCATGAATGCAGCAGATGTCTCCCCAACACTCACTCATCTCCTCTCTGCTTTCTAGCTTTCATATTATCAGGTGGTCTCATCATGCATCCGTGGTTCTCAGTCTTCCACAAGCTGACAGAAAGCAAAACAAAATAAAACAAGGCAGGGGAAAAGAAAACAGTGGGGAGAAAGTATGTGCGGGAGGTTGCTTGACAGTCCTTTGATACAAGGGAAACAGAGGAGGGGCACCGGAGAAGAAGAGGTTAGAAAATGTATTAAATCCTCACCTTGCCTCAGGTATGGTGCTTGTGCACAGTCCTAGGCTTCCTCCCAAGCCAGAGAATATACTCTACCCATGGCCACAGGCAAGAGGGCTGGATAATAAGGATTTTATATCTGTAGAACTGCCATCTGTGGATGTACAAGTTATCAAATCAAAAGAAGAAATGAGAGAAAATAAAAATAAAACAAGGAACCAGTAAGATCCAGAGAGAGAGGAAAGAAAGGGCAAGAGAAAATGGTTCATTTGTAGAACTAATACATTAGGTTAAACGCTACATTATCCCAGGTTTGAAATATTTTAAAGGATTTGTTTTTTTAAAAGTAAGCTTTCCAGACTTGCTAAATATAAATAAGATCCACATTTTTTAAAAACTCCTACTATGTGCCAGGCATCCTGTTGGAGCTTTACATCCCTTAAATCTACAGACGTCTGTTGCTTCTTCTACAGAATGGGCTTCTCAGAAATTCAAATTCCCTGAAATTACCTGTCCATCCTCCCCAGCAAACCTCACTTCTACTATAAACTTAAGACAATCAAAAATTAGACCTGGATTTCTACTAATACATTATAAGATGAGTATTAGTAGAGTATCATACTACATTTTTCAGAAATCATTTATTCTGAGTTAGCAAGGGGCTAACTGAGAGAAAATAAGATTATTGATG
>NW_006208994.1:329573-329932 GCF_000334495.1 Tupaia belangeri chinensis | reverse complement strand
AAAGAGAGATACGAAGAAAGGAGATATGGGGGAAGAGGTAGCAATCTACTAATTTATAACAGAGTTCTTAAAGGAGAGAGGCACAAGTGCAGTGTTCCCTATTAGCCATAAGGACACACCTCACTTAATGACCAAGCTAGTTCCTACAACTATGTCCTTAAACGAATTGGTAGGTAAGTGAGGAGCTTAAAGGCAGATATCCTGTGGTATGTTAGGTCCCAGAGAATGTGTATTTTTCTTTCTTCCTTTTTTAAAATAATTTTATTTATTTATTTATTTATTTATTTGCCATAAAGCATATGCACTCACCAGAGAGAAACTGAGAGACATAGTGAGAGGGAAAGTTAGAAATACACGCT
>NW_006208994.1:286864-329549 GCF_000334495.1 Tupaia belangeri chinensis | reverse complement strand
AGTAAGGATAGTCACACCACAATCCCTTCTCCTCTATTCTCCACCAGGGATTTTTGACATGCATGCACATGTACCAGATACGATTTTCAAACCACCAAGTTCAGGATTTGAAACATGATTGGCCGTGTGGGAGCCTAGTGCCTTAACCACTATGCCAACTGCTGGTCTCAGAGTATGTATTTTGCAGAAGATATCATGTGACACCACACTAGAATAATGTAGTTCTATCCATACAAAAGCATACATTAGATAAGCACTAGAAAGTGACAAGACACACCACAACACAATAATGTAAATATGGCATAGTCATTTTTATTTATTCTGAATACTATTATGAGTGTACAATGGAGTACAAATTTATAAACAAAATACGTAGTCTTGTATGATTGCAAACATTTTGTGTAGTGAATACTAACTGATAGTGGGAAGGAGACAAAGACCAAGAAAGGGCACTCCTGATGCATATCTGAGAAATGGAATTTCTTGTGCTAGTAAATTGGTCATAAGGCTGAATTGTCTTAAACAGGCAGGTCATTAAATGAGGAGTGACTGTATTCTATTTTATCAGTTTGCCTGGGGCAAATGACCAGGCATATATTGGGAGATTTTGGAATTTTTAGCAAATGCATATCTCTGAGGAGGAGGTAGAACCTTATTTGTGGCAAGTTGGAATATTTCCACTATTTACTCAGCTATCTGAAAGTAAAACTAACTTAAATACAAATACACACACTTGAAGGTCTGGCTTTGTCAAGCTTCAAGGGTGTGAGGGGACCAGCAGTTAGCGTAATGGCTATGTCACTGGACTCCTATGTAGTCGACCGCGGTTCATGTCCCGGACTGGGTGGCTTAAAACTCACGCTGGGCGCGTGTGCATGCGTGCCCAAGATCCTGAGAGGAGAATGGAGGAGAAGGGATTGCGGCATGACCATCCCCCCGTGGGGGATGATTTCTCGCTTTCTGTCTCTATGTCTCTCTCTGTCTGTCTGGCGAGCGCACGTGCCCTATAGTGAAAAACCTCTCCAAAAAAAAAAAAAAAAAAGGGGGTGTTACAGGTCATCTGGTCCAATCTCACCCATTTTACTGGTGAAGAAGCCACAACCTGGAGAAAGCAAGTGATTCATGAAACTTATTCCACGCAGTACAATGAGATGAAACAGATGTCTGGTGACACATACCCAAATACCCTCTTCATCACCACATGATGCTATCTTTGGGAGGTTTCACCAAGTCAAATACCTCTACATAATACCAAAGAGAGTATGCCTTTTTTTTCTTTTGGAGAGGTTTTTGCTATAGGAGATGTGTACTCACCAGAAAGACAGAGAGAGACAGAGAGACAGAAAGTGAGAAATTACCTCCCAGGGGCGATGGACATGCTGCAATCCCTTCTCCTCCATTCTCCTCTTGGGATCTTGAGCACGCACGCACACGCACCTGGCGTGAGTTTAAGTCACTGGGTCCAGGACTCGAACCGTGGTCAACTACATGAGAGTCCAGCTACATAACCATTACACCATCTGCTGGTCCCAGTATACTTTGGATTGAAATGAAAATGGCTCAGGCAAACACTTTTAGATCTATAGGATAATAGCTAATAGGATATAATGCATCTCACTTACAATGAAGTGGAAGAACACAAGCTTTCAAGTCAACTGGGCAAAGTACACATTATCCAAAATTTCACTTACATTTAGTGATATTTTGGCCAATTTTACATTATGTATATTTTGTGTTACTGGACTGTGTGTTTTAGGAATTACATAAAATCACACATGTAAGGAGCCTAGCAGAGTGTTGATTCTCATTCTGTCCCCCCAATTACCAACATTATATTCTTTAGAGGAAAATATAAATAAATAATTCTCTAGTTAGTCTTTTTGAATGCCTTCAAGATCTCCTCACAGCAGCCTAATTCTGTTTAAACTCTTCTTTCTTTCAGAGATGATGATCAAAAGAAGATGTAAGCATTTTTTTTTCTTGATTAATCACCCACTCCTAGTGAGTAGGAACTGAGGAATAGAAATCTTACTCTGCCTTATAATTTTTATGTGAGAAAACAAAGACACAGCCGAATGTCTCTGTTATTATTCCAACAGGCCTGAAAAAATACTGAATTGCAAATAATAAAGGGGTTGTGTCTACATTTTATAAAGAATAGACTATATATGTTGCCATGGGAAATGGTATGGTTGGAGGGACCTGTGCTCTTACCCATATCATTTTATATAAAGTATCGCCATCCGGTTGGGCACATAGGAAAAAATTAACTTTAGAATTTGGACTGTTTTTTTTTTTTTAATTCTCAAAGTCCAATTCCTGGCAGATAAAATGCATTATTTTTCTCAATATATACTGAAACGTGGGAGCAAAGATTGTACTGATTTTAGGACTTGATTATGAAAAAGAATAAGCTAGGAAATGAAAAATGGAAATTATAGAGTGCCCTCTGTGGAAAGAACCCTGGCAGATGGGTCATTTAATCCTTACCACCATCTTTCTCTCTGTAAGGTAGAATAGTTGTTTTTTGTTTTTTGTTTGTTTGTTTTTTTGTTTTTGTTTTTGTTTTTCTTCCTTTGACTGTGTATTAGCCCCAGGACCAATGTCTGGTACATAGTAGGGATTTAATACGTATTTGTTTAATGAACAAATGAGCAAGTTCCCAAGCTGGATAGTAGTCTCTTTATTGCACTGGTTGATAAGAAAGCATTGAATTTTGATTGATTCAGAAGCATTGAATTTTCTGGCCATGGTCTTTAAGTTAAATATTAAGCAGAGCCATAATGTAAATCAGAGCAGTTTACCTTTATTCTCAGGGGTCCATGCTCTTGGCTATGTTGTCTTGATGAAAAGAGCAATGGATTAAATTCTGTTCTAAAGGTCTCATGGCCTAACAGGTACAGAGACAAAGCATTCCATAGAAATGAAAGCTATCAGTTTGATGTTGCCTACTTCCTGTTGTGACCATCCTCCCTGCTCACTAACAAATGGAGAACTTTTTGAAAAATAATGAAGGTACATTTTGTATCCTATGAATATAAAAGACCAATGATAATTCCATGTGATGAAGTAATTTTTTTCAGGTTTGCTTTAATTTTGAGAACACTCACCAGAGAGACAGAAGAGAGAGAGAGAGAGAGAGGGAGGGAGAAATCACCCCCCCAGCAGGGGGAGGAATGGCCATACTGCAATCCATTCTCATCCATTCTCCTCTCAGGATTCTAAGCACACAGACACACATGTCTGGTGTGTTTCTCAAGCTGCCACATTTGGGACTCAAACTTTGCATTCATCCATGTGGTATACAGCAATCTTAACCATCACATTATTGGCTGAGCTGAAAACCTAACTTTTTTTTGAACCAGCAGATGGTGTAATGGTTATGTCACTGGACTCCCATGGTTCCAGTCCAGACCTGGTGACTTAAAACTCACACCAATCGTGGGTGCATGCATGCCTCAGATCCTGAAAGAAGAATGGAGGAGAAGGGATTTAGGTGTAGCCAACCCTCTGCTTTCTGTCTGTCTCTCTCTGTCTCCAGTGAGCACACTTGCCCTCTAACAAAAACCTCTCTTAAAAAATGACAAAAGTGGGAACCAGCAGTTAGCGTAATGGCTATGTCGCTGGACTCCCATATAGTTGACCGCGGTTCACGTCCCGGACCCGGTGGCTTAAAACTCATGCTGGGCACGTGTGCGTGCGTGCCCAAGATCCCGAGAGGAGAATGGAGGAGAAGGGATTGCAGCGTGACCCTCCCCTCTGGGGGATGATTTCTTGCTTTCTTTCTCTATGTCTCTCTCTGTCTGTCTGGCGAGCGCACGTGCCCTATAGCGAAAATCTCTCAAAAAAAAAAAATGACAAAAGCTTTTTTCCTTAGTGCTTAACCACTGAATCTTTATGAATGTTTGTTATAACATTAATAGAATATTAGTAAATAGAGAAATATATAAAGAGCAAAAAATACAATTTGAAGGATGGGTAGAAAGAGCAGCAGGAGTAGGGAGATGAGACGGGTGAGGAGACAATGAAAGAAACATAAGAAGGTATAAGAAACATTAAGAAGTTGTCCTTCTCTGTATAAGACTTTCCTTGCTATTATTTTATTGTGTTATCTTCTTGATATTCCCAACAACCCTGAGAGTTAGAAGCACACGCATCAGTACTCCACGTACATACTCAAAGGTGTTTCCTAAGGTCATGAGGTTGGGCAAGCTAAAACCCAAAGCTTTGTTCCTATCAATTATGGAACTTTGTTCATTGTGCCTATAAACAAGGACCTTACTTTTTCTTCTCCCAAACCTGCATTTTAGGGTAAGTTATCAAAGGAAAGAGATGAATCATTAATTAAACATAGCATTCTGACTACACCTGTACCTAAATCACTATTAGTGTAAATGAAGTTAGCATGGAAAGAAAGACCACCTCAGAAATGTTCTTGGGGTTCTAAAAATGTAAGGCTATGTACACTAATTTTCTCTAGGAGCTTTAATACTAGAAAACACACATGCATTGTAATAACTCTCTCTCTTTTCCTGTACCTTACAGCACAAAGTAACAGATGGACTATTGCAACTAAAAATGTTAGCACTTTATTGACCAAACTTCTGCTACATTTTATAATAGCAATACATGAATTATGATTTCTCCTTTCAGGGACTAAGGGGGTATGATTATTATTCAGGAAAGCCTGGTTTGTTTTTTCATCCTCCCATTTCAAATGTTATTCCATTTTTAAGATACTTGTAGTGTTATCATTCTCCGATGTAGTCCCATATAAGAAGTATTTCCTTTCTGACTCATAATTCAATGCTCAGACTATTAGACCATACCACCTGCTAGAGGGTGACATGCATCTCATTAAAGATAGCTGCCATTATTAATGATCAAGCACAGTTCAATGAGTACAGTAAAACTTTAAACATAAGCATAAAGCAAAACGCTAAAGATAAATTAGGGCTGCAATGAAACTCAGCTTCAATAAAGCATCTGCCTGAAATATCTATATTCAGCTTCAGTCTAATACACTGGAAAATACTGGCTGAGTATTAACTACAGGGAGCCTACCAAACAAATATTCATGCTTTAATCTCTCGTTCATCCTGCAAGGAAATCTAAACCTAAATCTTGAAACATTACCTAAAAAACCTTTCATGGAAACTCTACATAAATATAAATTTACAGAATTTATTTCTTTTGTAGGGCACATTTTATGAACTGGATATTATCTGCATTAGCATAGTACAAGGAATATGTTAAATGTTTTAAATTACTTGATTCAAATTTCCCTTCTGCTTTCATATTGAGTAACAAAACCAAAAGCATTTTTCAGAACGATATTGTTAATAGTTCACCATTGTTTCCCCAAATGTGAGAAAGGGTCTGATTTATAGTATTATGCTACTGTGTTTCCTCGTCTTTCTAAATGATGCCATTTTCTGCCTTTCTCACCCCAATAGCATCTGCTAGTTACAAACCTCAAAACACATCTTCTAATTAAATGCTTATTTTATTTTCCCTAGGGACAATGAATTATAGAATTAGTTTTAGCAGATTTACTGTTTCCTTCCCTTTATCTCAGTCCTCAGTATACATTCAACATGTCCTCTGAAGTAACAAGCATCCCATCTGGCTGAGGAGCGATGGACACGGCTCCTTAATCACACTGTACACTCCGTTCTTGGCACTTCCATACCAGAGAGATATCAACAAATTGGATGGAATTCAGAGAACAGCAAGAAAATGATTAAAGAGATGGAGGCAGTGACTTATGAGGAAAGATGAAAAGAACTAAATCTGTACAGCTTGGCAAAGCAACAACGGAGGTGGCGTATGATAACTGTCTACAAACGTTTGAAGAATGTAAACACCGAGAGAGAAGACTTTTTAAAATTGTCTGGAGATTGAAGAAAGCAAGAGGATGGAATTGCAAAAAGGGGAGAGAGATGCTAAGAGGGGGTGTTTGCTCATCAGTTGTAAACGATAATAAATAACATAATGAAGTCTGAGGAGAAGGAGTTGTTGGGTTTACCTCCACAGCAAAAAAGGCAAGTGAATGGATAAGTAATATCGGTTGTGTGTGCACATACAATATTTGAGCTGTCTTTTCAGTTTACCAAGTACTTCCACATGAGTTATATCATCAAATTATCAAAAGGACCTTATGCTATTATTAGTTTATTTTAAATAAGAAAAAACTGAAGCTCGCCTCTGCAAAATGTTTGAAGCAAACAGGAAAAACGTAAGGAAACATCTCTAGCCCTGAATTTTAATTCCTTTTGTTTTTCTACCATTCTATACCAGAATTTTAACACAATTTAAACCAAATCATGATATAGATAAAGAATATAAGGTTATGTTTTAAACAGCAGTCTGTCTTCATTCTACCTATTCTCTGACTGTCCTTCCCTAGAGTACCTCAGGTAGGCAGTGCTATGAGGGCAAATTTCTAAATAACCCAGTGGGCAAATGATTTCTCCCTCAGCTGGCTGGCTACCATTTTCCCTCAGGTGACGGGTGCCATCCTTTCACTCCCTAACTCTGTTTACAACAACCCTCAGATCATTCACTAGTGCAAGGTATTCAGATATGACATGATATATTGTTACCCCATCCAATGCAGGGGTATTAACTGTATATCCTAAATCAAAATTTTAAAAGATAAAGTTTGGATGCATGAGGAAATACACTTGTCTTTTAATGCTTTGTTTTAGGTTTTGCATCTTTTCCCTCATTCCAGGTAACCAGGGGAGATCTACATGGAGAATAAACATGGTAGGAACACTACAGTTTTTCTTTTCTTTTCTTTATTATTATTATTATTTCCTTTTTTGTAATTTGTCAGTAGTTCTGTGCACTTTACAGAGAGAGAGAGAGAGACAAATAAGTAGAACACACCCTGCTCCCAATGAGGTGTAGTTACATCCCTTCTCCATCTCTTCATCCTGTTGAGATTTTGGACCTGCCCTGTAACTCCACTTGGTGTGTTTTTCAAGTTGCCAAAGCTAGGATTTGAACTGTGTATTGATCATGTGGAATCTGGACCTTTTAATCAGCAGGCCACAGGGCTGGACCATGTTTCTAACCAGAGCTTAAGATTCCAATCTATAGGTTTCTAACTTTGAGAAATTGGCTTGGAACACATTTGAGCTGTGAATACACCTTTTGCATTGAGAAGAGACTGGACTATATTCTGTTTCATGTTTCTTTTCCTCTGGTCCATATAGTGATTTCTGTTAACTTTCCCAATGTCATTACTGGAGAAAAAATAAGGATGTATCTCTTACCTACCAGTAACCCCTGAAGTATGTACTATCATAATTGCCATGAAGAGGAAGTGAAAAATCAATCCAAAAATAAGTAAGTCAATAAAAACAAAACATCATCACCAAATCAGGAGACTCTTTTTTATGAAATCAAGAGCTTTGAGAAATTTTGCTCTTCACCCTGGAATTCATGGACTTTTGGATCAAATGTATGTCCTTGATTTAGAAAATATAGTAGAAGATGGTTTTGGCATGTGGCCTTCCTGCAATACTGTTATTAAAAAAGTGACATCTACTTAGAGCCAGACCTACATTTTATATGTAAGATAACTGCTTATTTAAAATTTAAAAAAAATTAGGGTATTTGCCATAGGGTGTGGTACATTAACCACAGAGAGACAGTGAAAGGAAAAGTGAGAAACCACCCCCCAATGGGTATGGCCACATCACAATTCCTTCTCCTCCATTCGCTTCCTGCAATTTTGGGCACACTCACACTTGTGCGTAGCATGATTTTCAAGCCTCCAGATCTGTCACTCAAACCATAGTTGACCATGTGGTAGTCCCGTGACTCAACCACCATGCCACCTGCCAGCCCCAATAACTTCATGATTTTCTTAATGTAACGGTTCTAGAGCAATATTTCTCAAATTTTAGTGTACATATAAACCACTGGGGGATCTTGTTAAAGTGCAAATTTTGATACAGTAGAACTAGGGTAGGCTCTGAGATTTTGCATTTCTAAAAAGTTCTCAAATGATGTTGATGATGCTAGTCCATAGACTACATCTTCAATAACAAGATGTAGAGGGCATTTTATTCCATCTATATGAGGTAGCAATAAAAAAATAACTATAAACCTTATGGTTGTGTTAACTACAATCGTATGCCTTTTTTGAGATTGGATATTTTTAGATACCTTTTAGGTTCACATTTAAAGAGGAAGATAAAGAAACTTCCCATATACCCCATCCCCCAACACATGTATAACCTCCCCCATTATCATCATACTCCCCCAGAGTGGTCAATTTGGTTCCGTTGATGAGCCTATATTGACACTTTATTATCACCCAAAGTCCATCCATGGTTATTGTTAGTATTCTCTCTTGGTGTTGTTCATACTGTGAGTTTAAAAACTGTACAATGACATGTATGTACGGCTGTAATGTCGTACAGAGATTTTCACTGCCCCGTAAATCCCCTGTGCTCTATATATTCATAAACCTCCACTCAAATCTCTGACAACTTACGGTCTTTTTACTGTTTCTACAGTTTTGCCTTTTTCAGAATGTCAATAGTTGAAATGATGAAGTGTATAGCTTTTTTTCAGCTTGGCTTGTTTCACTTACTAACGTGTAATTAACATTCCTCTATGTATTTTCATGGCAAGATAAACTCATTTGTTTTTAGTGTTCACTAGTATTTTATTGTCTGGATATATTACATTTTTTCTTTTCCATTCATCAACCAAAGAGCATCTTGGTTGTTTCTAAGGTTTGGCAATTATGAATAAAGCTGCTACAAACATCTATGTGTAGGTTTTTGTGTTGATACCAAGGAATTTAATAGAGAGATCATATGGTAAGAGTTTGTTTAGCTTTGCAAGAAACTGCCAAGCTGTCTTCCAAAATGGCTGTGCCATTGTGTACTGTCATAGCAGTGAGCGAGAATTCCTGTAGCTCCAGATTCTTCCCCACATTTAGTGTCAGGATTCTGAAATTTTGGCTTTTCTGGTAGGTATTTTATGGTATTTCATTATTGTTTTAATTTGCATTTCCCCAATGACAAGTTATGTGGAGCATCTTCTTGTATGCTTGTATGCTGCCTGTGTATTTTATTGGGAAGGTATCTGTTCAGATTTTTGGCTCAGATTTTAATCAGATTTATTTTAAGCTACTGAGTTTTAAGTGTTCTTTGTATATTTTGGATAACAGTCCTTTCTGGGATGTGTCATTTACACTTTTTTTCCCCAGTCTATGACTTGTGTTCTCTGTCTTCCAAGCCAGATACTTTTCAAATAAAATTTATACTTGATCTATAGTCTCCATTTTATTTGGCATTAATAGAATGTACTTAAGTAATAAAATAGACCTGTATATTTGAAGTTTTATCTACATTGAGATTTTATTACATTTTGTTTGTGTATTCAAGGACAATTTTTATAAATGTGTTTGTAAGTTCATACCCTACAAAAATCCTATTTTGAAACAGGCCCTATAGAAAGAATTGGCCAGATGGGGCAATTAACCATGACTCTAAAATGGAAAAGATCTTAAATATCAAGTGGGCTTAACATAGAGTTGCTATATTTATTTTAATGAAAGCATTGATTTCTAAAATATGAACATACTAGCATTTTTTTTTCCTTTTTTTTTTCCTATTGCCACAGGGTGTGTGTAACTAGCCAAAGGTGTGTCTGGGGGTGGAGAACACCCCCCCACTGCAAAGGGGAATGGTCACACTGCAATTTTTTTCCTACATTTCTCCATCCTGTCAGGACTTTGGGAATGCATGCACATGTGTCTAGAAGGTTTCTCAAGCTTCTGAGAATGTAATTAAAACCACGATTGGCCACTTGGATCCAATTCTGTAGGCACAGGGCTTAACTAGGGAACTGGCCCTCTTCCTTTTTTATATACTGTTGAAGGTGCCTCAAAAAAAAAAAAAAAAAAAAAGAGTAAGGAAAGAAAGAAAAAAGAAAAAACGTGGTCCAGGCCTGTCTTGATCTCCGAGAGAGAATTCTTGCAAGGAATTTTTTAAGTTTTGGCCCCCCAAAGTGGCCCTGTGTCTTTTGTCTAAGTCGAAATACAAACCAGGATGAAGAAACCATCAGTAGCTGTTGGGGGAAGTGGAGGAGGGACTATGCAGACTCCAGAAATCACCAAGGAAACAGGCCTATTTCTCTGTGAAGCTAAACTTCAAAAAAACAAGCTAAAAGATACAAAGGGAAAAGTGTGACTGCTCTGACAGCAAAAACAAGCAACTATCTCCAGAGGGGATTAATCCCTCTGCTTCAAAGTAACCAAAACAAAGAAAGCTGAGCCAGCTTCAAGGGGAAACAACACCTGTCCATCAGACAAGGATGAGCTCATCAAAGAACAAACAGTGCCTATATGCGCCACTCAGCAGCCCTACAGGGCTAATACCAAGTACAACATTGTCATTGTAAAGATGGAGCTTTCCAAATCCATGTTCTCTTTGTACAGTCACAGGTCAGAAGGACCTTGCAGACACACACATCCAGGCCAGACCCCCACTGAAGGACAGTGCACCCCTTTCATCCATGCCACCAACCTGCCTTCCAGCTCTGTTCCAGCAGGGTATTCTCTGGTTCACAAAACAGCTTCCATTCTCAAGCAGCTTTAATTGTTGGAAAATACTGTCTTAAATTTGAGCCCAAATTTAAGTCGAAGTTATGTAAAACGTTTTGGCCTTTGGAGAACATGTTTAATTTTACTCTCACATGGAAGACCTACAATTAAAAGATGTCTATTGTATCTCCATGAAATATTTCTTTTTCTCCTAGTTTAATCATGTCTTATGGTGGTATACAGATGTTTTAACATCCAATAACCATGTAGTTTTCAATGGTTATTTTAAAATATACTGGTTATCATTAAACACAAGACTCGAGATATAATCTAATGAGTACAGACTACATTTGGATTTTTACTTCTCACAATCTGGAAGCTGTATTTCTATTAACTCAGTGAAAGATCATTCTGCTTTTATGTCATAAATTGTACTAACACTCAATGTTTGTTTTTCCATAAACTGCAGCAAAGTTACATTTCCCCAACCTGTTTGATGCAATGAATCTTTTAATCTAAGTGTGGGGCTTTATATTTATTCCATTGATTTTCAGATTGTTAGCCTCAGCTCACTGTTTAGGCTGACATTCTTGAGTTTTTATTTTGTTATTCCGAATATTAGACATCCTTCACACAGTATACTTTTGACAATTGATAAGCAGGCCCTCTATTTTGTTATCCAAGTCACTGCTGAAAATATAATACCAAAGAGAACAGGATCCAAAGCAGATTAAATACTGCTAGAAGGAGACTTTCAGTTTATTTCATTAGCTAAATAAAGATTTGTTTAAATGCTTCATCTGTTTTCTTTTTCATTCTTCCATGTTCAGGACTTATGCTCTTATATTTGGGAGACCACACCAGACGTATCTCTTGGTTTCTCACTCCTCCTTCCTGTGTTCTCCTTCCTAGAGATACCACTCAAGTAAGGTAGTAGAAGCCCAAATGGAACTTGCTCTAAGCCTCATAGTCTTAAGGACCACACGCTACTACTCCTTAGCATAAAGAGCAGAGAATTCCACTGGGTACTCTAGGTCAGATTAGAGAATTAAGTGACTCACGCTTCGGGAATTAAAACAATCATTTGAGACCAGTTATTGCAGTGAGAAACATTCTTTACAGAAGGACTTATAGGTGTGTTTCTTAACTAAACTAAAAATGAAATTAATATAAAATTTAGAGAGTTGGTAACGTTAGCTTAAGGAACATGTGGTAGCAGAGTAAGTCAGCAGTTTAGTCCTTCAATCTGCGCAGAGTTAGATGTTGTTGAAGGCGAAATGCTCAGCATGGTAACTAATCAACATACTCCCTCCAAACATCGCCTGCCTTTATTTTCAGTTGCTTGTTACTTCAATTTACACCGATTTATCCTCCCTCACAACTCAACCCACAACTTTCTCATTGCCTGACCTGAGGCATGGATAGCAATTTCCAGTGTAATCAGCCAGAGGATGTAATCAGTGCAATTAACAGATGGATTGGGAATACTACATGAAGCCTAAATTAAAATCCCACTAAAATTACTGGACTGTATCTGTAAATACTCAAACTAAACAAATATTTCTTCAGATAAGTTTCTGGCAGTAGGGTAATAATTTTAATGTAAAACTTCTGAAGGAGTTCAGCTCCCATTAGCATCCACAGTTCATTGATTCAGTAAGCTTTATTGAATGCGTACCTTATGTATATTCTTATAATGAAATAAAAGTAAAATAGGATGTGGTATCTCTCCTCGAGGAAGACTACTATGTTGAAGAAATAAGTCTGAAAGTCTGGGAAAGATTCAGAAAATAGTAAAAGATAGTGTTAGGTTAGAACTGCAAATATTTTGATTATCAGGTTGGGAAGAGGATGAGCTCAGTTTCATGTCTGGCTCTGCCAGCACTCTGACTTGAATTCTGTAGGTCATCATTATACTTTATAATCACTCACAAACCCCTTACCTTTCTTTTTCTCTGTTATACTTCCTTCACCACATGCCTGCCCTCTCTTCTCGACATACTCCCTTGGCTTGCCTGTGCAGGAGCAGCTAATGGTGCTGAGATTTGGGTGGAGAAGGTATACGCAAAAAGAAAAAGAAAAAATATAACCACCCTCGTTTTAATTCATGACCATAAAACTCATGTAAAACCATGGTCGTTGCCAAAATTCTACTACCTTTAATGAATTTGTTTTCTCCCTCTCTGAATATATTATTTCATTCCTCTTAACTTTTCTCCAATCTCCATTCCCACTCCTCTCCATCTCTAAGTAGATACCTGCCTTATATTTGTTAATCAAATAAGCTAATAAAGGGAATTATTTTATACTCTCAATTTAAGAATCAACTTGCATCTCTGGCCCTCCTAATTAAGTATAGGAACTTTCCTAATTCCCAAAAAGGAAAGAAAATCTCCTATTTGTGTGCCAAATTTCATCCTCAAACAATTTCTGATGGGCTTTGCTGCTTCATATTGCCTCTATTGTATCATGAATATTTACTTCTCCACTTTCTCCACTGCATCGTTCACGTTTCTGTACAAATATTCAAACATACTTACTTCCAAACTGTGTGTCTCCCATCTTTAACAAAAAAATAAGAATAGAAGAAAAAGGAAGAGACAGAACAAGAAAGGGAGGGAGGACAAGGGAAGTAAGAAAGGATAGGGAAAGGGAAAGAAAGGAAAGAACAAAATGTCCCCATTCTACCAGATCCCTGGCTCCAGCCTCCTTCACTATTTTTCTTTTATTTTCTTCCTTCTCTCCTTCCCTCCTTTTTCTATCTTCTTTCCATCCTTCTTTTCTTCCTTCCTTCCTCTCTCTCTCCTTTCTTTGTTTCTTCATTCTTTCTTTTCCTTTCTCTCTTCTTCCTTTTTTTATATTGCCATAGAGCTTGTGCATGCATGAGAGAGAGAGAGAGAGAGAGAGAAAGAGAGAGAGAGAGAAAGAGAGAGAAAGAGAAAGAGAGAGAGAGAATCTCCCTAGCCATGAGGCTTAGTCATACCAGTATCTTTTCTTCTCCATTTCTTCATCTTATCAAGTTTTGGGGCATGCATGACCATGCGCTTGGTGTGTTTTTCAAGCCTCTGGGTGCCAGGACTGAAACCCATGTTCAGTCATGTGGTATCCAGCTCTCTAAACACAATGTTTAATTACTGCCTTAAGGGGCTGGCCACTTCACTATATTTTTATTCTCCTTCAAAGCTTAACTTCTTCCCCTTGTAATCACTTTTTTGCTCACTTTAATCTGGTTTCCAACTGTCTATTCTAGTAAGATGTTTTTCATAATGATTTCCATGCTGTCCTTTCCTACTCTGTGATAGACAGCCTTTCACGCAGTAGACTACACTCCTTCCTCACTCTCCTCCTGACTTCCATGATACAACACACTCTTGGTTTCTTCCTAGCTACTATAGATGGTCCTTGATTTATGATTTTTCAACTTTATGATGGCATGAAATGATTCACAACTTTGAATACCCATAGAACTATTCTGTTTGTCAATTTCAGTATAGTATTCGGTAAATTGCATGAGATATGAACAATTTATATAAAATAGATTTTGTGTTGGATGACTTTTACTATATGTGCTACTGAAGTGAATACATACATTAGGTGATTTTTCCCCTAGCTGAAGGCTAAGTGTTCTGAAAACATTTAAGGTAGGCTAGACTAAGCTAAATGAAGTGTATTGTATGTATTGTTGACTTACAATATTTTCAATTTACGGTGAGTTTATTGGGAAATACTCTCATTATAAAACAAAGAACATCTGCAATCACTTCTTCTCAGACTCTTTTTCTGGCTTCTTCTTCTTCTTCTTCTTCTTTTTTTTTTTTTTGAGAGGTTTTTGCTATAGGGTACGTGTACCACACAAGAAAGCCAGAGAGAGACAGAGAGACAGAAAGCAAGAAATCACCCACCAGGGGGGATGGCCAGGCTACAATCCCTTCTCCTCCATTATCCTTTTGGGATCTTGGGTATGCACCCACACGTGCCCAGTGTGAGATTAAGCCACCGAGTCTGGGACTCAAACTGCAGTCAAACTACATTGGAGTCCAGCAACATACTCATTACTCCAACTGCTGATCCCATTCTGGTTTCTTTTCTATGACACTTAAAAACATTGAAGTATTGGGACTAGCAGGTGGCATAGTGGTTACAGTGCTGGATTCCCAAATGGACAACCACAGTTCAAGTCCCCAGACCTGGTGGATTGAAAATCATGTGCATGTGCAGGTGTGCTCAAAATCCTGAGAGGAAAATGGAGAATGTATTGTGGTGTGGCTATCCTCCTCTGGGAGGAGTGATTTCTCAATTTCCCTTGTTCTCCCCTATGGCAAGTGCACATGCCCATGGCAAAAGCCTTTAAACAATTTAAAAACTGAAATATGTCAATATTCTTTCCATGCCCGTCTTCTCCATTAATAACTTTTCCCCATTGACTTTATCCAGACTTATGTCTTTAAATGATATCTTTTTAACAAATATTCTAAAATTGTTTCCAGCACAAATTCATCTTCTGGGCTCTGAACTCTGCACACATACCTGTACTTGGATTTCTACCAGAAATTTACCAGGCTTAATATGTTTATATTAAAATTATTGATTTCTCACTCCATCCCTATAAATAGAAGAGAGTGATAGAAAGAAGTGGAAAAACTAAGGGTCTAAAACATAAATCTGAGATAGATAATGTATTGGTAGTATTGGAATAAGAAAGTTTAAAGAATTTTAATTGTGGTTGTGGTTAGAAAATAGGATTTTGACATTTAATGTAAGAATATGCAAGAAATCAATGTTTTCTAAAGGACAAATTTGGGGTCAGCAGGTAATGTGGTGGTCAAGGTGCTAGACTCCTACATGGCTGACTGCAGTTGGAGTCCCGGACGCAGCGGTATGAAAATCATGCCAGGTGCATGTGCATGCATGCCCAAAACCCTGAAAGGAGACTGGAGGAGAAGGGATTATGGGGTAGCCATCCCCCCTGGGGGTGATTTCTCACTTTTCCTCCTTCTGTCTCACTCTAGAGGGTACACATACCCTATGGCAAAAAAGGGGTGGGGCAAAGTTTAAGCTATTATCAATATTAATATTGCTAACTAAAGTAAAATTGAGTTGAAACTTGTAGGTGTCAAAGGAACAAAGGTACTGTGAAATCAGAAATTGGTGCTGGTCAGCTGCACAGTAACTGAAGTCATGTAGAATAATGTCAAGATTTCAGATGGGTGAATGAAAAAGGAACTTGTCAAAACCATAAAAACCAAGAAGGGTTGACAATAGATTTTTTTTAAATTATTTTTAAAAGTAATTATTTTTAAATTTTGATGATATCAGGAGGCTATTCATGAGAATAAGCAATGGTGATCAGAGAAAATCTAAACTCATTGCCAAAATTATCATTCTCCACTTCTTAAAGGGTTTCCTGAGTAAGCATTATCTTTAGGAGTGAATTAGCCTTCATTGACAGGAAGTGGTAGAGAAAAGGAATTGAAGGCATACTGAAGTTTTCATTGCTCAGACATTCCAGAATAGATGGAGAAAAAAGTTGACTGTGATAATAAAATAATTAAGTTAAAAAAACAAATAATCAAAAATAGCAGTAAAAGTAGTAGAGAGAGCAAATGACATGAGGATTTTACTATTAGTGCTTAAGGATGACAAGAATACGACATAAAGTGCATTAAGTTCACTTACGTTTCCAAATGGATCGTAAAGGTAATTTACTCCTGTGATGTAGGTACAGATTTTTCTAATATTTGTATGACCAAAGATGTTCTTACCTCAGCAATGAAAATTGTTCTATTACTTCATTTTCTTGTTGAAACTTTATAAAACATTTAAACAGTAAGTACATGGTCTAGCTAAGTCTGGTAAGTTCCATTCTCAGCTTCTTTTTTTGTTTTGTTTTGGTTTTCTTTACATTTTTGCTATAGGGTTTGTGCGCTTGCCAGAGAGAGACAGAGAGAGGAAATGTGAGAAATCACCTCCTGGTGATGGCAACACCACAATCCTTTCTCCTCTATTTGCCTCTCTGGACTTTGGACACACATACACATGTGCCCAGTGTGATTTTCAAGCCACTGGATCCAGGGCTTGAACCACAGTTGGCCATGTGGGTCCAGAGCCTTAAACACCATGCCACTTGCTGGCCCCTCAGCTTCATTTTCATAGTGGACATGTCTCCTGTGGTATCTGTAGGTATTTCACAGACATGGGAACTGTAAATGGAAGACTCATACATAGCATAGGTGACAGCTGATCTGTGATCTGGAGTAACATTCAAACTGATTTACTAAATGCATGTTGTTATTCCCAAATATTCTCCTTATCTCCAAATTATTTTCCTTTAAATAGTCAGTATGAAAATACAGTTGAGCATTTCTGAATGCAGTTGATTTAGAATATATAAAATGCTCTCTCAACTGAAAAGTTAAGTTTTTAGGATTTATTCTAGAATATAATTTTTATGAAGATTAAAGTGATTTAATGCTACTGGGTTTATCCAGTGAGGCTAATTCTCTCTAGAATGGGACAAAAGAGATGAAATGTTCTTTTACAAAGTGGACGTAACTTGTGAAATTTACTTTAATTCCTGGATGTCATGACTTATTTAAAGTCCCTCACCAGCTCAGAGCCATAAACAACCAGATTAAATTAGGTCTAAATTCAATTTTCTAGCGTTCACCCATCAGCCTCTTGATTTCTTAATACTTCTCCAATATCAACAGACACCCTATTTTCCAGAATCATTGGAACAGAGTTGTTCAGGGGCTGTTAATCCTCTATTGTGGTCTATAGGACCATAGATTTGTTTTGCCTTTCTTAAAAGAGACATTGTATAAATGAATTCATTCAGGTTTTATGCATATTATTGAGCATTTAATTAAAATTGTGCTGAGAAAGATAAGTTTAGAAGTGTGAGAACATCTTAGTTAGATTTCTTTTGGAAAAATGCCTCCCAAAGTGTGCATTTTTTTTCCAGTGGGGGGGGGAAGTTTTCAACTGAAAACTGCTATCAGGATATCAGTACAGTAGGAGAAGAGGCATATTTGTTAGGATTCAGGTTAGGCTGCTATAACAAAGATATAAAAACGTAAAGTCAGAGAACAACAGAGAAATGTATTTCTGACATAAAAGTACAGGTTGGTGATTTGGGTATGGTATGGTGGTTTGATGGTGTTAGTTCTTGTCAGTCTGCCATCCTCAACACATGGTTTCCAGGCCATGCCCAAGATGCTCTTTAGGTCCTACCCTTCTGAGCACATTTCAGGCAGGAGGAAGGAGGAAGAGGGAGGGAAGTACATGTCCTGACCTCTTAATAATGAAACAAAACAAAACAAAGAAACAGCTCAAAACTTGAACAAAACTTTCCTGCTAATATTCTATTAGCCAGAACTTAGTCACTGGGTGATGCTTTTCTGCAAGGGATGTTTGGAAACGTATATATTTTTTTTTAAATCTTGGTGCCATGTGCCTAGTAGAGAGTTCTACTACTAGTAGTGGGGAGGAGAATAGGTATTTTAAAAGAATTAACAGTTAATGACACACATATTTATCTTTTGTTCTAAAAGAAAAATAACTGGATCTTTTTGTTTTCTGTTGCACTTTTAAAAGTTGTTTTATTGTGCAATTTATATGAATATGTACTTCATGTATTTGATATATTGATAATTATGTATTTTGTGTGATTTTTGTGCATTATCTATTTCTTTACTAGCCTATATGCTCCAGTGAGACTAACTTCTATTTTATTAACCATTTCATAACCTTCTATTACAAATAATTATTGAATAAAATAATACATAAAGAACTATGTTGATTCCTAGCTTTTCCACCAGGATTCATGGACTCCTAAAGTTGGTGGATATTAAAAGGAATCAAAACAGTGAATTTAGTATTCTAGGAACGTTTTTCTCCTCCAAGCTCTGTAGCTACCCAGAGTTCCAGATCTGCAGGACACACAGAGGAAAGGCTGACTCAGGTCACACGGAAGCTTATTGATTTTCTATGTTTCTTTGTATGAGAAGCTTAGTTCTCATGCCCTGTAGTTTCTACACACTTGTTTCTACCAACTTCCCTTTTTAAGCCAGTGTACTCATTTGTCTATTTACCCACTCTGGAAATGGAACTCTCTCTGTGTACACATGTGTAAGCTGTAATATTTTGAGCATAAATTCTCTACAGAGTAGAAAAAAAGCCTACAGTTTCTGTGCATTGCAATTTATTTTAAAAAATAATTATTTTACTTAACTGTACTTGTTTATTTATTTATTTATTTATTACCAGAGAGGGATAGAGTGAAAGAGAGAGAGAGACACAGAGAGAGAGAGAGCGAGACAGAGAAAGAAAGAGAGAAAGCAAGCTGGCAGGTCTGGGACTTAAACTGCAGTAGGCTATGTGGGAGTCCAGCACCCTTAATCACCACGCCACCTGCTGGCCCTTCAATTCAGTTTTTAAACAAAGTTTTGATTGCCTGAGGGTATGTGTGCCTACCAACAAAATAGAGAGACAGAGAGGGAGAGGAAGAGGGAGAAAGTATCCCCCAATGGAGCATGGTCATGCTACAATCCTTTCTTCTCCATTTCTCCATTAGGATTTGAGGCATGCACGCACATGTCTGGCATGTTTTTAAGCCAGTGTGTCTAGGATTTGAATCATGGTTGACTACGTGGGTGCTAGCACCTATTACTCAGCACTTAGCCACTGCATTAGGGGCCCAGCCTCACATCACAATTCTTTTTTTTTAAATTTTTTATATACATTCAATCACATTGTTTAACTTACAATGTGAGTATTTCAATATGTGAACATTTCTCCCCAGTCCCGTTGATCAAAATATCTTCAACCGATAGATAACACCACACCTCCCCATCCCATCAATGCTCTACCTCTGTATCCCTTCTCCAAGTGTCTTTTCTTAGGCCCCACTCCTCCACACACACCTCATCTGACATTCACACCCATCTCTTGTGTTTGTACAACCTTTAGTCAATCAGTTTCAGTCATAGAGTGCAGACATTCGGTATATGTTAAGTGGGGACATACAATATCTCTCCTTCATATCCTTCTTAAAGTAGTCAAGCACCTATGCTTAGAGTGTGTCATTTTGTGGGGTCATTTTGTGTAATAATTTTGTTGGAACCTTCTAAGAAGTACATCGGTGCACTATGTGAGTGAGGAAAATCACATGAGAATGCTGCCTAGTATGTTTGCTATCTTCACTTCTAGTCATAGGACACTCTGGTTTAGCTTAGAAGTCACAGAGACTGAAGCATTGCCATATGGAAGAGAGAATGAATGGCACTCTTGCATCACTGAATGACACTGACTTGCTACACAAAATTAGCAAGAGTCAGACCAGCCCATTTGTTTATGGGAGCAGAATAAAGGCCAGTGCTCCAGGACATAGGTAGGTGAAGCAGGCAGACCTTGGGGAGCCGCAGTAGGCAGTTTTTCAGCCACTGTGTCTTTGGCCTAGATATTTTCACATTCTACTTCAGTGCTCTGAAACTTAGCATATTCCCCAGTCCCTAGCAGCCACATGTCCCTGTCTCTGAGAGCCCAGGTAAGATGGCGGAAGCACTGCACATCCACAGCCACAGCTGGCAGCTTGGTTTCAGGACCCATAATAACGCCAATCAGTGCTTCCTATACAAAACCTTTTCAAAAACCCTAGAGTCAAAGGCCCCAGTTGATGCCACCAGATTTCCCTTTCAATTCAAGTCTTATAATTAGGCAGCTTTGTATGTGTGTGGCTTTTTTTTTCTTCACACTTATGCATTTTGATGGTTATTTAGGCTGTGCACAATAGCCTCCAAGAATATGCTTCCCCATTCCATGCCTTCCTCCTACTCAGCAATGTTGCTAAAAAATGCAGACTTTCAGTGAAGGTCACAAGCAAGGCTGGTCGTTAAGGCAACAGGCAACAGTTTCTTTCCCTCCAGCTCTCCGAGGTAAGAAAGCACAGTGCAGAAACCTCCATGGAGCCTCCTGCTCTACCTGCCTTCATAGCTTGGCACTAGCATCCTAACACACATAAAGTCTCAGCATTTTACTCCTGTATCTGTACCTTAATAGAAATGGTGGGATCAAACCCATCCATAAAAAAGGCACATACCCTACCCGCTTTATATGGCTAAAGAAAAAATTCTCACTAAAAAGAAGTAGACATCTCTGTTGCATCTGTGAAAATAGAAGTTTTATTACGGTATCTGATAGCTAAACAATAAATGGGAAAGAACATTTTAGAAATAACTAAAGGCTGTGATCATCTTTTTCCCCATACAAAGTAGGTCTCAAAAGCACCAAATACCTAGTGGCCAAGGTGAAAATAAAATCTCACAATTGAGCATGCAATTATAAACCACATACTCTTGATGGAGAAATGGCACTTGAAGATTTAACATAGGAAGTATCATAGCATCACATTTCTACTCTGTGGGGGTAGGTTACAGGGACAGTAAGAGAACTTGTATTTATTTTGCACTCCAACTAAGAAAAGAAGAGTTTATTTTGCAATGAGGTAAAAATAACAGATAAGAAGGCAAGACAAAAGTTACTAAGGATCTTTAGTGGGAAAGTAAGCAAAAAGAAAACATTCTTAGGATATTAAGTAATACAGACAATGTCTCGCAGAATATTGAAGGATGTAAGTGTCCATAAAAATTAATGGGGGGGACCAGCAGTTAGCGTAATGGCTATGTTGCTGAACTTCCATGTAGTCAACCATGGTTCGAGTTTTTGACCCTGCGGCTTAAGCTCACACCAGGCGTATGTGCATGCATGCCCAAGATCCTGAGAGGAGAAGGAGAAGGGATTGCAGCGTGACCATCCCCCCGGGGAGGGTGAATTCTCACTTTCCATCTCTCTGTCTTTCTGGTGAGTGCACGTGCCCTATAGCAAAATCCTCTCCAAAAAAAAAAAAAATTTACAGAGGAGCCAGCAGGTGGCATGGTGGGTAAGGTGCTGGACTTCCACATGGCTGACCATGGTTTAAGTCCTGGATCTGGTATATTAGTTTCTCATTCCTATTCTCTCTCTCTCTCTCTTTATGGTCAAAATAAAAAATAATAACAATAAATAAAATTAAATGAATTTTTAAAAATTATCAGAAAACAATTCTACCTAAACTTTCCCATCTAAAAACACTCTGGTTAAGCATTTTCTATATATTACTAAGAGATAACCCCTATGAGTGGAATTAGTCCACCTTAATACACAAAGACAGAGGTCAGGAACAATGTGGAGGACACGAGAAGGTGTCAGAGTTGTCTACATTGGACCAGAATGGCTTATTCCTTGGACATTCAATAAAAAGGCCCATTTATTCTGATAAACCACTCACTAATGTTTATGGTTGCTCGTTCATAAATCCAGTACTTAATTTGCACTAAGAATAAGATGCGCACAGACCTCTCATGTCCTGCTCTCTCTGTCTCTCGCTTCCTTTGGTTCTTCTTGCTTTCTTTGCTTCATCCTGAAGCATGGAACATAGGCCTTTTTCTCTGGTACCCCCAGGTGTCACTTTTGGAAGATAGTAAGGCACTAGATCCAGAGCTAGCATTTGAGATGAAGGAAAATATCCCTTTGTATAACTTATTTCTTCCTAAATTACTTCTTGGTAATAATTACCTTGAATTTCTCATTGATTTTTGTCTTACAGTCTTATGACCCTACTGTGAGGCTGAGTTTGTAAGTTCACCTTTTAGATTCCCCTTCTATATTCACATTTCACTCCTAGAGAAAGGTTTAAGTTAGGGGAGCAACAATGATGGTAGTGAGTTGCTGGTGTCTATTTAAGTGGCCGTGTGCTGCCAGTGCAGTTCTCGGGCTTTCACTGCCAGCTACACCTACCGAAGACTGGAAAACTGGACAGCCATGGAGGCAAACATCTTTCCTGTCAGATCACATACCAATGCTGGCAGGACAAGTAGTCTCTGCACTGTTCATGTGCCCTGTCTTAGAAATTTGGCACTGAGAGTTAAGCATATTCATATAAATTCTGTTTATTATTATTATTATTATTATTATTTTATGGTAGAAAGCATATGTTTAAAAGAGACAAAGGGAGAGAGGTAGAGAGAAAGCAACCTTGATAGAGTCTCATCATGCCATGATCCCTTCCCCCAGCCCTCCAACTCCTCAGGATCCTGGGTGTTTACAGGCCAGCTAGGGATCCAAACCGCAGCCACCCTACGGCTCACAGCACTGCAGGGTGCCAACGTTACTGCTGCACCGCAAAGGCTGGGCCAGGAGTGTCCATGAACTTTTCAAACAGCTCTTGCCTGTTCTTGGAATAAATAATGAAAGACCAATTCTGACTATACTCTGTGTACTATTACGGACTTGAAAATTACATAAATTTTCTTCAAAAATATTTTTAGAGTTGATCCTCTCGAGTTTTGAAAGGAGGTAGAGGTAAAGTGCCTCTAAGAATATGAAAATCGGTTTACCCACTGAGAATGAAATTAGCAAGAAGCGACACAGACTAGAAGAGATTAGTCATCTGTAGAAGCACCAGAGAGATTTTATAAAATGTGAAGCTAAGCAGGTTTGGAAATAACCAAGTTTAAGTAAGACGACTTGGGCAAATGCTTATTGAAGCAGAACTGGAAAATGAAAGCTGAAACACAATCATTTTACTTTAAATAATCTGAAGAAAGAAGAGAATGGTTTGCATAGGTTCATAAAGAAACCCAGGGGCCAAAGACATGATGTCCATGTATCTTTAGTATAGTCCTAGTCAGAGTTTCTTGATCAGGAAGCGTGGACACATGTATGCCTATTGATGGAATGAAGTGCAGATTGTACCATTACATCCTGATGTGCTACCATACAAATCTTCCCAAATTGCATTGCTTTTGCTCCATGCTCTCAAATCTGCCTTTCTGATTAAAACAACTAGGTCCTTATGTAGATTTTCTAACAGGGGGGGATAATGCAATGGCAAGCTGACATCAATTTTCAGTCAGACTGGGATTCCCGTTAACTGCTCTCAGTTTTCACATCTGTAAAATGGAGATAATAACGGTGTGTGAGAATTAAATGAGTAAATACAGGTAAAGGCAGTGCTGCAAATACACTCTAATTCTAATGATATGATAAGCTTTACCACTTTTGTTGTACATATTGATGCTGACAAGGAGTTGAGTTCAAGAGTTGTCAGTTAGTCTTCTGACGGGGCCATCTTTGAGTACAGTAGCAAAACAAGGATATAGGAAGCCAAGAATTGAGATAAGAAATCTTTGCAAGTTATTTCTACTTTGTGAAACCCAAACTAGCTGTCTCCATTTTCCTTCTTCAATGTGTTTTTCACTCACATTCTTTCAAGAATTGGGGTTTGAAATTTGGAGGATGCCACTTTGTTTTTTTTAAAAAAGGAAGTGGGATGCATTTCTTCTACTGTCTGGTTTGGTAATCAACACATATATTATACCTGCCCTAAATGATTTAGCATTTCAAATGGCGTGGAAGGAGGGGCAGATTCCACAAATCAGGAGTTAGTCAACTTTTTCTGGGCTAGATACAGCTCAACTCCTTAGTTATTAGCAAGTCTATTACCAAGTCTATTTTTAGCTCTTTGATCTTCATAATAACTATTCAAACCTGAAGTTCTCCCATGAAAGCAGCCACAGACAATGTGTGAACTAAAGAACGTGGGTATATTTCAACAAAACTTTATTTAAAAAAGCAGGTTGTATTTGGAGCATGGGCCACAGTTTGATGAACCCTGCTGTGGATTAAAAGACCCTGAAGAAGTATTAACCAATCATAATGGAAATTTATGTGATTTAGAATTTTATTGAAACTGTGATATCTATATTGCTGTCTACTAACCTACGCATCTATGAATTAGCAAATGTGAGTACTGACTGAGTATTTGATATTAAGAAATTATTGCTAGTTGTTTTCAGAATGACCATTGTATTATGATTACATTTTAAAACATCCCCATCTTTTGGGACCAGCAGTTAGCGTAATGTCTATGTCGCTGGACTCCCACGTAGTCGACCGCGGTTCGCGTCCTGGACCCAGTTGCTTAAACTCACGCCAGGCGCGTGTGCATACGTGCCCAAGATCCTGAGAGGAGAATGGAGGAGAAGGGATTGCGGCATGGGCATCCCCCCTGGGGGGTGATTTCTCGCTTTCTGTCTTTCTATCTCTCTCTGTCTGGCGAGCACACACGTCCTATAGCAAAAACCTCTCAAAAACAAAACAAAACAAAAAACATCCCCATCTTTTAAATACTGAAGTATTTTCATGTAAAATGATTCAATGTCTGAGATTTATTTCAATCTTGTTTGAGAAGAATTAGGGTGGAAATATAGAAGAAACAAAATTATTAATGAATTGATAATGCTGGGGTTTGTTGATGACTAGGCAATGTTCATTATTTCATTCAATCTACTTTGTACATGTTCGAAATTTTCTATAATAGAAAGTTTTTTTGAGATAATCAAAACACATAATGGAGAATCCTGTCTCTTTCTCTCACACACACACATGCACTGAGATGCAAGTTCACTACTCAAACAAACAAAAAAAGCAAAGCAACATTCACGACTCAGTTCAATGGACGGAGTATATGACGTAGGATGTCCTATGATGAGTTTATAATTATTGTTTAAAGGACATAAAATTATGGTTTAATAGGCTTAATGAAATACAATTCTGCATAAAGATGCAGATTCTGGTCATAGAGATATTGCATGGGTGTCACTTTTCAACTTAGGGCAAAAAGAGTCAACACAAGCTAGGAGCTATGGTCATAATTTCCTTTCAGAGCCTTCCAATGTTGGGATCTAGCCCATGAAAGGAAAACCAAAAATGAAATTCCAATGTGGACTGTGGGATCCATAACTAATTATGGTTTATAAAGCAAAACTCCAGATCTTTTGTCATGCTGTTCTCTCCCCTTGGAATGTATTCTTTTCCTGCCAAACTTCTCCTCATCAATTTAAGCCTTGTTCAAATGTCACTGCAAGGCAGTTTGCACTCCCACAGTGTTCAGACCAGTTTTATTATGCATACCTGATTGTATCATAATTTTTCTGTTTACTAGTCTATTAACTCACACCGACTGTGTTCAGAAACCATTAAAACAGACAGCACCTTTGTTCTTGGTGCCCTGAGCAGCCTACACATGGCCTAATTCACTATCTATCATCAAATTGTCTTGAATGACTGCATGTTCTTTAACAGAACAGAAGCAAAAGTAGGCACTGCTGATCCAGGGCATTTCCATGGAGTCACATCTGGTTTTCAACTGGTATATTATACTTTTCTCTTTTGTCCTTATAAAATTGTATCTATTTAGGTCCAGTCCAATGTTATTTCTATGATTAAGTCTTTCTCAAACATCTATCTCCCTCTGCAATTTCTTCCTTACTTTTGTATGTGTGTATTTATGTGCATATGTGTGCACACACACATGTGTGTGTCAGGGGTAATTCTAACAGCTATTTTAAGCACTAGTAGTTAATGATCTGTTTCTTGCCCTCACTGAAGTTTGATCTTTGGAGCCCAGGAGATGTGCCTAGTACAATATCTTTCTAGTATCACCTCCCAATGAATTTGAGTAAACGAATGGGCTGCATTGCTTTATTTGTATACCTCAAGCTTCAAATTGACGCCAAGAGTTTCTCAGCAAACCTTTTAATCAATGTATCAAGTCTGTTTTCTAGGTCCTTACTGATGTGAAAAAATGCCCCTTAGGAAGCTTCTGTTCACTTTTAAGACATTTTCAATCTACCTGCCAGTTGGCAGTTAATTTTTTCCTCTTTTATTGCTATCTCAATAATAATAAAATAACTTCAATGTCTCTTCTTCAAATTTCCCATGATTCTTTACTCTCTGCTTCTGTAATAACTAAATTATTTTTTAAAAGTCTTCTGTCTCTGTTTTGACTCCCTGAGCATACTTCTGTACTTGCCACCCCTGCCTTGGATAGTCAGTCTACTGCAACCCAGCAGACACATTCATGCTCTTGAAATCAAGTGTGCTTTATTAGTATACTTTGCCAAAGCAGACTTGTAAGAGAAAATTCATTTGGAAGAAGAATTATTTTCTTAGTGCTAATGGAGGTGTTTTTACATTTGCTTAATTTAAAAAAAAAAAAAAACTTTTCTTGCTAGTACTTCCAGCCCCATAGTTTATATTTTTTTCCCCTCTATTAGTTATTTTTATGTTCTACAATTTCTGCAACAGATTCTGGTCATAGAGATATTGCATGGGGTGTCACTTTTCAACTTAGGGCAAAAAGAGTCAACCCAAGCTAGGAGCTATGGCCATAATTTCCTTTCAGAGCCTTCTAGTGTTGGGATCTAGCCCATGAAAGGAAAACCAACAATGGAATTCCAATGTGGACTGTGGGATCCATAACTAATTATGGTTTATAAAGCATATGAACTCTACTGTCAAGCCTTTTGAAATAGTTTGTTACTTTGCAATTTAAGATTTCTGCTTCTTTGACACTGGGGAAGAAAACACCCAATGTATAGAGCTCAACTCTCTAATTATTATCAATCATAAAGAGAGTGGTACAGCAGTTGCGTGACATTCTTCAAGATGGATCACATGAAAGGTTCTAGGTTTGAATCTGCATACTTCCCTGAACACTGAGTGTGCACGTCCATGACCCTGGGCTGACTCGGCTGGAACTAGATTGTAGTATCATGGCCCTGCAGAGGCTGCTGTATTTCTGTCTCTCTCTGTCTCTCTCACTTATGAGAAAAAGAACAACCTTTACAAGAAACAGAAAAGAACAAAGAAAAAAAAGTAGAAGAGAACAAAAAGAAGAAACAAGCAATGGACAGAACCAAGCATAGAAAGTCATACTGCCGGTACGTTCCCTGATAGCTTGGACACTAGGTTACCAATGAGTTGCACCACCAGTTATTTCTCCCTTGATCTGCTATCACACAACAGTGCAAACTGGGTTTGAACCACTGTATAATACAATTGGGGAATTGAACATTCTCTTGCTCAGTTGCACAAATGAAGCTATGCAAAACTTCAGCAAGAATATGACTTGTGAGATTAAACGTAGCTAAGCTATAACAACTATTAAAATCAATACAATAAGCTCAACCAGGGCTTATTTTAAACTCTACAAAATGACTTCTGTAGCAGAGTGTTTAGAAGTGTAAGTTACGAATCCAGCCTACCTTGGTTGAGAAGCCATCAGTAATCATAGGCCAGTTATTTAAAAGCTCTGTGATCAATTTTCTCCTTTATGAAATGGGATCATGATAGTTAGTGTTTCACTTATATATAAGCTCAACCTCATAGAGTTACTGTAAAGATTGATTGAGTTTATGTATAAGTAAAACACTCTACATAGTTTCTGCCTCATAGTAAGTACTCAGTAAGTGCTCCTATATAACATAAACGCCTACAGGTCCACATTGTCGGACCATGTGCAAATGGAAGCGATCAGATAGTTTGTTGCCTAAGGTGGCTTCCATATGAGCTGCTGAGGGGTGCCTACTGCAATCAGTAATAATTGTTACTTGCTAGTCTTATGATCAAATTATTCCTTCCAAGGCAAGACTCGTATAATTTACTGTAATTCAGTTGCATGACGTTCTCTCCCTAGCCAGCTATTGTTCTCAAATTATTCTCATATTGGTTTAGAATAATCCGATTTGACCCTTATTTACTGTTGCCAGGAAGATTAAAGTCTTTGGCAGCCAAAAATGCAAGAGCTCAGACCAGCAGTCCTGGACTAATCCTTGTCATGCATAGCCTTAGGGCAGATCTGTACCCTGCCCAAAAAAACACCTTGGAAGACACTTGGCCCAATTCTTCAAATGCTCCGTGACTATTGCTGTTCAAGGTCTCGCTCAGGCCGGAAGCCGAATGTGCAACTAAAACTTCACTCCAAACAAATACCTGGCAAGATGAATTTATTTCTAATTTAACCCCCCAAAATGTGTGAGTGTTAAGGTTCTAAAATCATAGCTATTGTAATATCTGTAGGACCAGTCTAGCAGCCACGTACTTATGGGAGTCGTATCCCACACAGACCAGTTTGATTCAATTCTTAGCCTAGTTGCTTGAAAAACACACTAAGGAGGGGACCAGCGGTTGATGTAATGGCTATGTCGCTGGAGTCCCATATAGTTGACCGTGGTACGAGTCCCAGACCTGGTGGCTTAAACTCACACCGGGCACGTGTGCGTACGTGCCCAAGATCCTGAGAGGAGAATGGAGAAGAAGGGGTTGTGTCTTGGCCATCTCCCCTAGGGGGGTGATTTCTCACTTTCTGTCTCTCTGTCTTTCTGGCAAGTGCAAGGGCCCTATACCAAAAAGCTTTCAAAAACAAAACAAAACAAAAAACACTGCACACCAAAATCTGGATAGGATAGAGAAATGGAGGAGAAGGGATTGCACTGCTATGTCCCACTGGGGGAGTGCTTTTTCTTTCTGTCTCTCGTGCTGTCTCTGGAAACTACATGTGCCCTTTGGCACTTAAATTAAAAATAAATAAATAATTATAGTAATAAAACATGCCGTTCAACCATTGAAAGCTGAGTGGAGTATTTCTCAATGTCTCCAGGGCAAGCATAAAGCCATGGTGGTTCAAGAAAGATGTGGAATTTATAGGAGCCTTTGTAAAATATGGGGAAAAATATAATACTAGTAACTTTACAGTTTGATGTATTAAGGCCACCATTTGAAAAACATGCACACCTGTGAACTCTGAAGCATTCCATACCACACATAATGTTTGATTAATCACCAAAGTGATTACGCTAAGTGGCATCCACAGTAATTTAAACAGATATATAAATGGTTTGTAATTATAGGATATTGGGCTCTATAATTCATTGCTTAGCAAAGAGGTATTTGTTGTGTAATTACTGAATCTTTGTGAGATATTTGCTGTGCATTTATGGTGTAGTTTATCCTGAGCTTGCAGGCTACTGACTGTCTTTGGTTCCCTCATATCGAAACTCATGAAGTCTTTAATACAGGATAAAGCCACAATTATGTTGGCAGATGAAACACTCTATAATACTCGGGAAGGTCGAGAACATGGAGAGAAGTATGATAGCAGTATTTGACAGTGAATACAGTTAACACTTGATTTTTTTTTTTCACACCATTGAAGGGTAGCATTGATGTGGCTAATAATATAGCTCAAACACTATAAGCAGTATAGCTCCAGCCATGGCCTACCACGGACTCATTCTGTGGACCCCCAGGAGTATGTATCTAACAGAGCTTCAAAGCAAGACACTATGCCCCATGTACCCTAGAAAAGTACATCTATACCCCCACAGAGATAATTATGCAGATTTGAACTGCAATGAAAAGCTGAAAGGAAAGAATAAAAATTTTTAAAAAATATTTTTCCTATACTCTATAAATACAATGAATAGATTTATTCATGCCTGTGAAACAGGCTGCTAGGTAATTGTGTCCAATTGTCCATTTCCACTAAGTAGGGAACAAAACATAAGTGTTATATATGAAAGAGAGGAGAGAAAGCCAAAGACAGAGACGGAAAGATAAATAACTAAAGAAAGTTCAGATTGAACATAGGGCAGCTTCAGATGAGTATTTGAGAACTTTGTTTTGTTTTAAAATAATAAATAGCAATATCTGGGATCCACACACAAATAATTCCTGTTAACAGAAGGAAATACATGCCTAACTACGAGGTTTACGGCTGGGTTAAATATGTAAGTTGAGATTTCTGTACTTCCGGAGACTGACAGGCCTCCATATAAAGAGCAGAGTGTGTAGAAGAGTTCCGGGCTTTTTGTGAGCATAGCTGTCATGGGGGAATTTGGGACTATTTGGCATTATGTCTGTGGGTGACAAAGACAATGAGCAGCTAATCTCTCCTGTAAGGGGATGTATGAGATACACAACGTCCTGCACATAGGCAAGGGTGGTGCACTGATCACATCAAGTACTTGGAGAAAATGATGGCCCAAATGAAATAATAAATATCTAGATACTAGTAAAAGAGGAATGCAGTTAATAGAAATAAATAACATATGAGAGCCTAAAAGGAAATAAAGGACTAAGCTATCTGGACAAATGTCTCTTATGTTGTCAAATTCAATTTGTCTGGTTATGACAGGTCATATTGAGACATATGGAAACAGTGCATTCTGATATTCAGAGTCTTGTTCTTTTGAGACTCATGCCCCTCCCAATTATAAATTAAAATAAAGTTAACACTTTTCTCAAGCTCTATGGAAATTTAATCATAAATACCAGCAAATTTGTTGTTGGTAGCAGAAAGAAAATGTAAACTGTGTCTACACATTTTCTTTTTAATTACCAGAGGGTGTGTGTGCTTACAAGAGAGTGGGAATGGTGTGAGGGACAGGCAGAAATCACCCCATAATGCGGTGCAGACTTGCTTCAGTCCTGTCTCCATTTATCTATCCTATTGGGATTTTGGTTATGCATGCACATGCACCCAACATGTTTTTCTAGCCAGCAGGGCAGGAATCCAAATGTGGTCAGCCATGTGGGATTTGGCCTCCTTAGCTGCTAGGTCACAGGACTGGCCTTGCATGATTTTTAGTAAATTTAGAAATTTCAAATGACTGAAGTTTATGATAAAGAGCAGAAGAAACTTAAAATGTTGAAAATCATTAGATTTTTACATGCTTCTAGGCTTATCTCTCTTTTTTCTTTTTTTTTTTCTTTTTTTTGAGAGAGAGATTTTTGCTATAGGGCATGTGTACTTGCCAGAAAGAGACAGAGATACAGAAAGTGAGAAATCACCCCTCAGGGGGAATGGCCATACAGCAATCCCTCTCTAGTCTCTTCTCAAGATCTTGGGCATGCATGGACACATTCCTGGCATGAGTTTAAGCCACCAGGTTCAGGACGCAAACCACGGTCGACTCCGTGGGAGTCCAGTGACGTAACCATTACGCCATATGCTGATCTCCAGGCTTCTCTTTTCTGAGCTCTCCACTGCAGTCCTTACAATGTATAGAAACAGCTTGAGGAAGATGAAAGTTTATTGTAGAGTTGTTTTGAGACCAAGAGTATAAACTTAAAGACATCCATAATTAATTGATGATGTATCGTGTCTTAGGCTATTCCAGTGCTAGTAATAAAATTACGGGTAATCTAAAGAACAGATGTTTACTTGGCTCAGAGTTCTGCGGTCTAAGATCCAGGAGGTACCTCTAGCAGCATCTTCTGGCTGCATCACAACGTGGTGGATGGCATGAGAGCATGGTCTGTGCCCTGCGTGTCTTTCTTGGTCTCATTCATGATCCTTATAAACTCATGAGGAGTAATCACAGGGGCCTTGACCTAACCATGGAACCTTTCCCAAGGCTCCAGTTTGGGCACCATCAAGGTATTAAGTTTCCTCTTAATACTTTGACAACAGAATCCCAACATGTGAATTTGGGGGATGGCAAACCCTAGCAGATGATCACATGCTAAAATAATTTTCAAAAATACCTCAATTACAGGGACCAGTAGTTAGCGTGATGGCTATGTCACTGGACTCCCATGTAGTCAACCGTGGTTCGCGTCCCGGATCTGGTGGCTTAAACTCACACCAGGTGCGTGTGCATGCATGCCCAGGATCCCGAGAGGAGGATGGAGGAGAAGGGATTGTGGCATGGCCATCCCCCCTGGGGAGTGATTTCTTGCTTTCTGTCTCTCTGTCTCTCTGTCTGGCAAGCACACGCACCCTATAGCAAAAACCTCTCCAAAAAAAAAAAAAAAAAAACCTCAATTACAGGCCAGCTGGTAGTGTGATGAGTAAGGCAGCTGGATCTATCATGGCTAACTGTGCAGTTCAAGTCTCAGACCTGGTGACTTGAAAAATATGCCAGGCTCATGTACATGCACCCCCAAAATCCAAGGGGAGAAATGGAGAGAGGGGGCATTGTAGCGGGAGTATTCTCTGTGGTGGTGCTTTCTCACTTTCCCTCTCTTTCTGTCTCTCTCTCTCTGGCAAGCACAAATGCTCTGTAGCCAAATTAAAAATGAAAAACAACAACAAAGCCACCTTATTCTTTTTCATTGTTTAAGTCAATTTCTGTATTTCTGATCATTTCCATTATTCCAACAATTAATCTGCACTTTACACTTAAACTATAAAAATGTTTTCCCAATGACATTTTGAACTTAAAATATCATCAAACATGTTTTGCAACTACATTAACATTTCGGAACATTTTTTAGGTTCCAAAGAGATTTGAAAACTTGCACTATCAGTGTTTTTTTCCTCTCTTGTATTTTCAATCTTACCTTTTGTACTTTAGGTCATGGTAGCTAATGCCTCTCTTTGTGTAAAAGCCACCCTCTCAGGAGGTCCTCCTTGGTTGTCCTCTTCAAAATTGCAAACCTTTCTTTGATTACTGCCCCTGTACTCCATGTCCTGTCTGCCACACTCTATGACCAGTTGATAATACTTACATTTTACTTATTTAGGTATTGCCTATCTCCCCCTAAACAACATGCAAGTTCTACAAGGCACTGGAAGTGCACCTGTAAAGGTTATGCCTTAATGCTATAAATTTTGTTCACTTTTGATTTCTTAGCACGTAGGAGATTCCATTATATATAATTGCCTTCCATTCAACATTTGTTTTATAAATAGATCCACTCCCTTAATTTCAATCACCACTTTTATATGATTGCCAACTTTGTTTCCATAGGTTTAAAATCTATATAATCAGGGCCAGCAGGTGGTGTAGAGGTTAAGGCACTGGACTCCCACATGGCCGACCATGGTTCAAGTCCCTGACCTGGTAGTTTGAAACTCATGTTAGGCATGTGTGCATGCATGCCTAAAATTCCAGGAAGAGGATGGAAGAGAAGGGATTGTGGCAAGGCCATTCCCCTAGGAAGACTTTCCCTCTCTCTGTCGCTCTGGTGAATAACATGCCTTATGGCAAAAACCTTAAAGAATATTTTTTAAAAACTGCATATTTAACCATCTGTATGAATTACCTAAACACATCTCATACTCAGCAAATTCAAGACTAAATTCATTATTTTGCCTCCTAATATCTCCATATCATCCCCTCGGAGCTATAATCTCATATAATCTACTCTGTGGTAAATAACAAGCATACACCCAGATATCAAGTGAAAAATATAAAGTTATGCTATAAATTCTTGTTGCTCATCCTGACTTCCTCTTGCATCAGGCTCTTCCTTCATGTAGCCTGTCTTGAAGGTACCCTTGTCTGGATCAAGACAATAGCCTCTTAATTGGTCCCCCTGTCTATGTTGCATACCTCTGAAAACCCAAATCAACTCATGTCATTCGCCTTCTTAGAACCATTCAGTGGAGGTCATGGATACAAATAAAGACTTATACTCTGCTGTGATTTAGCCTCCATACATGCCCACCGCCTAATTTTCTGTGTATTTGAGCTCAATTTCAAAGTCAACTTCTCTTCCATTCACAGGTTGCTCTATTTATCAATGCTCTTACTCATGTTGATCCTTTAACAAAGAAAACTGTTCTTCAGCTTAAAAAATCAGACTGGTTTTTAAGACTTAGATTTAACTGCCTTTCCAACCATTGTAGTCCTTTTTGCTTAGAGAGACTTTGTAATACTTCCATTTATATTGTGCCCTGCATATTTATCATAAACTCTAGGTTTGTTGTACTAATATATATGTATTTTACTCCATATTATTAAACTATGAGGCCCTAGAAGAGAGGAACTATATCTAGCTCATCTTTGTAATTTCAGAACCCCTCAGGGTAGAGGAATAAAACACCCAAATAGGTGAAGCTCTTGAGTTTAGGCAGAAGTATGACATGGAAAATGTGGATGGAACTTAACTGTTTAGAATATAAAATCATTGTAAGTTCATGAACAAAGAAGTGACAAAATAATATTCCCTTTATAGAACATTTAAACTCTAATATAATTATTTAAGATGCTTTCTGAGGTCAGAAGGTAAGCTCTAGCAATTTGGAAACCACTGGAGAACTGGCCAAAAGATAGGAAGAAATGAAAGACAGAACGACCACAAGCCACCAGTTTGAATTGGCTGTTGAATCTCGCCAAGTCATTTTCCTTATGCTTGAAGAACTCCTATTCCTTCTTCCAACTCTCACTCAGGATGTAATCTTCCAAAGACAAAGCTGTGTATTATTTGCCACCATGATACATATATTTGCCACAGGGCCTGACAAAAGGCAGAAATACAAAAATTTTGCATAAATGAGTTGAGGAAAAAGATTATAACTCAGAGTAGGACAGTGGAAAGAAAAAAAGGAGAATGCTGTAAAATTTCAGTGGAAGATTTCCGCCGAAGTGTCTCAGTCTTGGCTCTTGTGTCTGGACTAGGCATGGACTCAGTGCTCATTCATTACACCGTATCTCTTCATTTCATCAGGACGTCTTCCTTTTTCTTTCTCTTGATTGCTAAATCTCTTCTCCAGTGCTTGGCTGGCGTTTCAGTAAATAAGCACTCGATAAGTTCTGACTGAACTATATTCTAAGGCTACTCTTTTGACAGTCACTCTTCTTGCAAATCAATTTAAAACATGTCCTTAAAATTTATATTTATATCTCACCCTATCGATGTCCCTCTAAAATGCTTCCCTCAGCTCATCTCTAACTCATCTACTTACACCTGCTCTGACATCGGCACGCACCACATCTCCTGCCTCACATGTTCCCAATGCCCTGTTACTCAAGATGTGAATAAAATTTCCAGGCTCTTCTACGTCCTCCTCTACTCAACCTGCTCTAAAATATAACTTACGTTAAAGATTTGGGCTTCAAACCTCTGATTCCTATGTCCTCATCTAAGTGACTTTAGGTAGGATTCTCTTTTTCAGTTGAGCTAATTGTCATGACAGGGCCAGAAGGTAAAGACTCATCTTGAATCAGGCAAGCTTGTACCATATCAGAGTCTGATTGCTGTGTGTTTGCTCTAGTACAGTGAAAGGTATACAATTAGGCATATATACCTATGCATACATATTTATGCATATACGTAAACACATTTAGGTTTTGTTTGTTTTTGTTTTTAGTGAGGTTTTTGCTACAGGGCGCGTGCACACACTGGAAAGAGAGAGGCAGAGAGACAGAAAGTGAGAAGTCACCCTCCAAGGAGTTGGGTTTGCAAACACATGTGCCCAGAATGAGATTTTTTTAAGCCACCAGGTCCAAGACCTGAACCAGGAATGACTAAGTGGGAGTCCAGTGACATAACCAGTATGCTATTTGCTGGTCCCTACATTTAGATGTTTTAAAGTGACTTAAGGTATTTTTTTAATTGCCAGAGGACAGGACATGTGTGCTTTCCAGAGACATTGCCAAAGAGAAGGGAAAAGCACTTCCCAAAGGGATGCAGTCGCACCACCATCTTTTCTCCTCCGTTTCTCCATCCAGTCAAGATGTCGAGCATGCACTCACATACTACCAGTATATTTGTCAAGTCGCCAGGGTCAGGATCAAACTGTAGTCAGGATCCAAATCCCTGAACCACTAGGCTATTTCATTTAACATATGTTTCTGATAGTGAAAGTGATATATGGTTACTGAGGGAGGGGGGATCAAACTGTAAAGATAAAGTATAATGAGAAAAATAAATATTATCTAAAATTCCATCGTCCAGAGATAATCGTTGTTAATATTTGATGTATATGTATTTATCTACAGACTTTTTTATAAGTTCCTTACAATTGTGAGCATATTACACATACATCCATGTTCGTAAACTAGATCACGCTACACATTCAGGCTTAGAAAATTGTATTTAAAAAATTTAACCATGTGTTCTGGAAATGTTCCATGATAAATCATAAATATATATCTAAATCAAGATTGGTAAATGTTGCTTGACATGATGTTATGTTAATATTTAACTAGTGCTTAATAACTTAATGTTTTATTAATTTCTCTTTCTTTACTTCTTTTTTATTACAGGGCATGACAAAAATGTGTTTTTCTGCACATATATCTTAGTGCCCTTTTCTGATTAGATGGCTTAGAGCAAATTCTACAAAGCAAAAATTTCTCATCTAATAACTCATAAGATTTTGAATTCTAAGTACCTAGTTATTTTAGTAATTTCCTTCCCTTTCAGGTCCCTTAATGGGAAAAAAAATTAAGGCCAGGCATCCTTGTGAATTGCACCAAAAAAGAGATCCAGCATGTATCTTTCCTTTTTTCTCTTTCTTTCTTTCTTTCTTTCTTTCTTTCTTTCTTTCTTTTTTTTTTTTTAGAGGTTTTTGCTATAAGGGCATGTGTACTCACCAGAAAGACAGAGAGAGACAGAAAGCAAGAAATCACCCTCCAGGGGGGATGGCCACACCACAATCCGTTCTCCATTCTCCTCTCGCGATCTTGGGCATGCCCGCACAGCGTGAGTTTAGGTCACCAGGTCCAGGACTCGAACCACAGTTGACCACATGGGAGTCCAGAGACATATTCATTATGCCCACTGCTGGTCCCTGTATCTTTTATTTTTAAGGAATTATTTAATTTTATTAATTATTATTATTATTATTATTAATTTGACCAGAGAGAGACAGAGGGAAAGTGAAAAAGGACTCGAATTGTGGTTGGCCATGTGGGAGTTCAGAGTCTCAACCACCATGCTATCTGCAGGCCCCTGGAATGCATCTTTAGAAGTTGGAATTTTAATGGCCAGTGGGTAGTGCTGCTGGACTTCCACATGGCCAACCACAGTTCAAGCCCTAGACTCAGTAGCTTGATAATTACCCTGCCCACATGTGTGGGCATGCCCAAAGTCCTGGGAGGAGAATGGATGAGAAGATTATGGTGTGGCCATCTCCTTGGGGTGTGATTTCTCACTTTCCCTCTCTTCTCTCTCTGCCTCTCGCTGTTTCTCTCTGGCATGTGCACACGTCCTATGGCAAAAACCTTTAAAAAAGAAAAAGAAAAGATGGAATTTGATTTTTATAGTGACTAATATGCTTAATATGGTTATTTGCATTTGTATGTATTTTAATTACAATTACATAGACCAAAGAGAGGTTAGAAGGATTGCAGAGTATATCCTTAAGTAATTTGATAACAAAAGGTCTAGCTGTATCTGTCTCAACCAAATAAGTACATCAGGATAGGACTTGAGCTATGAATATAGAAAGCAACCTTCAGAATAAGTCCTTTTAAGTATCCCTTTCTAACAAACAAACAAAAACACTGTTAGCTGTGGTAGTAAACTTAATCAGTCTTGCTTGATGGTTTTTAGGACCAAGTAGAAAGCTGTAACGGGGACCTGAGCATTGAGAATATTTAGCACAGAATTGGGTCTTACACATAGTATTCCCCTAAATCGTGGACAAATAGACTTAACCCTCACAGTCTCTCTGAAACAACTACGTCATACACAGATGCTCAAGGCTGAGGCAGTGACAATACTTTCAATATTTCAGAAGATGATTCTAAACAACTGATATAAAACAGAACAAAAATAAGAAATAAAGGACCACCACTGAAATTTAAGTTCTCAAGTACACACGTGTCAGCAACTTCACATTTTGTCGCCCATGGTGACTCTAATTCAGCCCCATTGCACATATATAGTAAGTTAGAATTGAGTGCCTATTGGGTAACAGGAAATGTTACCTATGCTCAAGGGAAGAGTTGTGGTTGCTGTGGGAAACAGAATTCTATATGTCCTGATTTTTGTGTTGTGAAATCTCAGCCATCAGGCGGCATTAGCATCATTTTCTACATTTAATCATAGGTTGCTCCATTGTTGCTTTCAAGAGAGAAAGGCTTCCCCCCTCCTCCTAATGTATTTAAATTGATGGGATTTATTTTAAATTGAATTAACCAGAAAACACAGGTTCTTTATCAGATACAACTGACAAGCAGTAAGCCCATATTCTGCCTCCAATTAAATAATTTAATTAAAATAGTAGTTAAAGGATTCTTAACTTTTTTAAAATATAAAATATGTATTAAGTGGGCTGATAGACACAATACCTATAAATTATCATATCCAAAGGTATTTTTAAGCGTACTATAAAAACTCTTTCCTGGAGACGCTTTCCGCTCTGGCTCCCCATAGTATCAGATTGAGCAGCAGTAAGCAGGCATCACCTGAGTCTCTGTAGAAGAGTGTCTGCAGTGACGGTGACTGCGTTTCTAATCATCACATCTTCTTTATTCTCAAAATAGTTTTTCTAACTTGAGGAAACTGGGCTTCACAAAGGTTAAGCAAATTGCTCACAGTCAGAGAAAAATGGTGAGATTGGACCCAGCTGGGTTGGTTGGACCCCCACATCCATGCACTTCTATTATACACTCAAAGCTCCTGGCCTGCTCCCCTGTGCTGCACACGGCTCGGATATTGGTAACCGACTGGTCAAAGCAATGGCGGTTCTCACCATCATACTCAGTCCTAGTAGCTGACCACAGTAAATCGGCTGTGCTACGTTATGCCGGAGGATAGGAACTTTCGGTCTGTGTATCTAGCTTGCATTTGAGTGGCAGTGAGAAAGTACTAGTCGGTTGTGTCCTATAACAGAGGGGGGAATCGCGTGGGCACAGCTAGAATAGCAAAGGTGCCAGCCACAATTCCAAGTCATTTTGAACATTAACACAACTAATGGTCATGAAAACACTGTGACACCACTATGACATTGACTTTGCAGATTAGAGTTCTGAAGCACAGAGAGGTCAAGTAACATGCCTAAGTACCCACAGCTGTGAAGTAGGAGGTCCAGGCTATGAGCCCGGGCTGCTCGGCCTCCACATTGGTACCCTTTTTTTTTTTTTGGAGAGGTTTTCGCTATAGGGCGTGTGCGCTTGCCAGACAGACAGAGAGAGACAGAAAGCGAGAAATCACCCCCCAGGGGGGATGGCCACGCCACAATCCCCTCTCCTCCATTCTCCTCTTGGGATCTTGGGCACGCACGCACGCACACGCGCCCGGCGTGAGTTTTAAGCCACCCGGACCGGGACGCGAACCGCGGTCGACTACGTGGGAGTCCAGCGACATAGCCATTATGCTAACTGCTGGTCCCCCACATTATTGCTCTTAACCACCGTGAAAGAATTCAGGCGGGTTGCTGTGAAGTAAAAGGGAAGGTTGCGCATGAATGTCTGTAAGCTTTCTCTCTGCGTACCCTGCTCAGTTATATTTACTTTCCCCTGCAAAATAACCCATCGGTTGTATTTACTACCACCCCCCTAAAAAAGAACAAAACAAAAATTGTGCTTTCTCTAGATAATATAAGAGTCTGAAAACAAACAAAACGAAAGTCACAGACTAATTTTAACCACCATTCCCTCATGAAAAGGTTGGTGATTTCTCTATCTTCTTTTAATTTGTCAGAGAGTGCACATAGTCAACAAGGACAGAGACAGACAGACAGTCAATGGGAGAAAGGGAGAGAGAAAGAAAGAGAGAAGGCACCTCCTATGGGGTGTTGTCACACTGTAATCCCTTCTCTGTCCCCTCCCCCGCCAGGGGTGATGCCACACCACAATCTCTTCTCCTCTATACTCCTCTTGGGATTTCAGGTACACACACACACACTCATGTGCGCACGCCTGGCAATGGTGATTTTCAAGCTGCCAGATCCAGGACTCGAGTAGCAGTTGATCATATGGGAATTCAACACCTTAACCACCATGCCACCTGCTGGTCTCAAAAGATTTTTTTTTTTTTTTTTTTTGAGAGAGATGTTTGCTTCAGGATATGTATTCTCCTCAGAAAGGCAGAGAAACAGAAAGTGAGAAATCACTTCTGAGTAGAGAGCAGGGCCGGGGGTGGAGGGGAGGGGGGGTGATGGCTATGCCTTAATACCTTCTCCTTCCTTCTCCTCTTGGGACTTTGGGCACACATGCACACACATCTGATGAGAATTTCAAGATTCCGAGTTTGAGATTTGAACCACAGTCGACTACATGGGAGTCCAGAGCCTTAACCACGAGGCCACCTGCTGGTCCTCAAAAAGCTGTTTATAAAATATCACTTTTAAGTCTTGTTGGTGTGATTCCACAAGCTGCTCCCAAACCATTGACGTTTACCACCTGTTCTCAGAGTCCCTGTCTAACCGCTCAGCTATTTCCCTCTCAGTGAACTCGATACACATTTTCCTGTCCTGCCTTCTTAGCGATTGTGACCATGCTGTCACCATTTCCTTAGAACAGCCTATTACATACTTTAAATGGAAGATGTTACTGTACATAAGCCTTCTCTTCTGCAAGTTTAAATGCCTCCATGGATTTCTGGCTTCCTCAAGGACTTTTTAATTTTTTTTTTTTTTTGGAGAGACATTCCAGTATATTAGAAAAGGAGGATGGTAAATCAAACAGTGACCTCCAATTCATCTTATCATCTTTGTACTAAGGAGTTATTTTCCCCATTAAGTATCCACATTTATCAAGTCCTAAAACATAGAAGAGAGGAATAAGATTTCATTTCTAAAAAATGTTAATGGTTGTAAAAATTCTGGAAAACACCTCCTTCCACCCTTCCAAATTTTCCAGTCCATCACTTGCATTAACCTCCTAATCACTGAAGCCATCAGATAGCTGAGCACTATCTGGTCCATCGACGGTGCCTCACGCTCAGAGGAGGCAGCGTGGAGCAGCGCACACAGACCCTCAGCTGTGCGAGCTTTGATAAGCTGAGCGAGCGCCTCATGCATACACGCAAAGCAATTAAAACTGCAAACGGGCTTCTTTCCCCTCTACTCCTCTTTCTTCTTCCTCCAAAGTTGAATAAAAATGATTTGATAAATTATTCTTTTCAGAGCTAACCACTCGAGGAAAAAAAAAATAGAGAAGGGAAGCAAAAAAGAAGGGGGACGTCACTCTGGAGCGCTCATGATTCATATGAATTCCCAGGACTCCAACAATCATTACAGATCCACATAAGGGGGAAGGCAATGGAATAAAGGGACAGAAGGGAGTTTTATCTCCAGGCACACAGGAAAGAGGGAAATGTTCTCCACAGGCTTAGAGCCTGGTAGGCAAGAGAGGCTGTGTTAGAACTTGTGTCTGAAAGGCGAACTTTCAACCCTTAGAGTTAATTCAAACTCTATTAAACCTCTTTGAATAAACCTCTGTATTCTCCACTCAGGGAAGGATGGTTCCCTGAAGCATGACTAGGGCAATACCTTCACAGCAAGTTAGAGCTGTAGATAATAACTAAATTGCCAAGACCTCTCTGTGAGTACAAGGAAAGATGGGTCTAGAAAGTTGAGCAACAACTCTACAAAAAGCTGCAGACTGTCCAATAAGACTGTCCAAAAAAAGAAAGAAAATGGGAGAAAGATTTTTTTTTTTTTTGAGAGGTTTTAGCTACAGGGCGCGTGCGCTCGCTAGACAGACAGAGACAGACAGAGAGACAGAAAGCAGGAAATCACCCCCCAGGGGGGATAGCCATGCTGCAATCCCTTCTCCTCCATTCTCTTCTCGGGATCTTGGACACACACGCACACGTGCCCGGCGTGAGTTTTAAGCCACCAGGTCCAGGACTTGAAACGCGGTGGACTACATGGGAGTCCAGCGACATAGCCATTACGCTCACTGCTGGTCCCTGAGAAAGATCTTAAGACATAAATTGAGGCAAAAAGTTAGAGAACATTCAATAGATACGGGTTGCATGAATGAATGTCTTTCTTGCTAAAATATTCATATAAGAAAGTAAGATTTATGTAGTCTCACTTGTGTGAAGATGAAGCAGATATGCTCAGAGTCCAAAACTACTGATGTTAACTACAATAGTCACCAAAACCACCAGCCATATTTGAGGACATGAAAGGCGTGGATTAAATTCCTTTACCTCTGAAAGGGAGCATGGAAGAACACATGAAAAAATGTTATCTTAACTCAGTGGGCAAGAGGATTTATGGATTACTAACCATTTGAATCACTTAGTAAGCAAGGAATTTTACTTCATTAAATATCTGATATGTAGGGCCAGCAGGTGGAATGGTTAAGGTGCTGGATTCTCACATGGCTGAATAAAATTCTAGTCCTGGACCTGACAGCTTGCTTTCTCATTTTCCTTCTCACTCTCTCTGTCTCTCTGTCTCTTTCTGGTGATGCATATGCCCTAAATAACATAAATAATTCTTCAAAAGTTTTTTTTAAATTGTGATATATAGGCAAGTGACAATTGCCACTTGATTACAGTAAAATATGACACTATGAACTTATGCTGTAAGAG
>NW_006208994.1:243185-286833 GCF_000334495.1 Tupaia belangeri chinensis | reverse complement strand
CTTTCCCTAAAACGTTTTTTCTTCCCTGATCTAGCCACATTCCACCTAACCAATAATTCCTCTGTATAAGAGGTAAATAAACAAAGTAGAATTCTATTGTTTCTCTGGACTATGAAAGAGTATTAAGGTATGCCTCATCTATCCATGTTCGAAGTATAAGGGTAACAAGCTCTCAGAAATGTAGATTAGGAGAGTGTGGACGAAAAATAAGAGAGAAACAAGAATCATGAATGACAGAATGAAACTGAGGAGGTCAAATTTAAAGAGGATTGGAAACATGCAATCAAAGATTTTTATTTATCTTTTAACCTTCAAGTTAGGAATGTGATGCCCCATTCTTTACCATGTGCATTTAACCAGTCATGATGGTCTGTGTCCTCTAGCACCTGAAGCTTTGCATTGCCAATGTCAATAAGAGAAGCAGTTCAGGTAAACATGGACTCAGTATCAAATGACTTGTGAGGCATTATAGATGCAGATATGATGCAGTATTCCTGAAGAATATTTAGCCTCATTGAAACACAAGATCTACAAATAAAAACCTTTCAATGTATCTGGTATGTTGGAAGTTCACAAGGGTGGCATCTAAGCCAGAACAGAACAAAAATTGGAGAGGAAAATAAAGAAAACTTCTTCTAGGAAATCACGTTCCAATGTTTAAGATGAAGAAAGGCACAAAGAGTATCCTACACCTGGTGAGGAGAAAGAGGCAAAGTCCCTAAGGGAGCAACAGCAACACAACTCAAATAATGGATATGAAGTTTCAGGAACTACAAGACAGGAGGACAGAGAGGGAAGAAGCAGCCAGATTGCAGCACAGTATCTCCACGCTTGGAGATGACCCCAATTTACACACATCACTTCCAGTCCTCAACCAGCTGTCCTGAGCTTAGTTATAGGGCCAGATGTAGCTGGAAGGGAGACTGGGTAACACAACCTGTCATTAAGTAACCAGTGGTCCAGCAACAAAGAAAAGACAGATATTGAGAGAAAAACTGGCAGTCTACAATATATTTCATTCCTCCTGACCATAGATAGCTATGATAGGGTCTGAAACAAGAAAATGTCCTAAGTATATTTGAAGCCCAGTAAAAGTAATCTTATAGCACTACACAGAGTGTATGATGCAATACAAAAGATTTGAGAAAATGAGTTACCAGAATGACCGAATATTGTTAGAATCCTAGTCAACCTGACCAGGAGAGTGTCCTGGAGTTACAATTAAGTTCCTTTAACAATAACAATACAACAACAACAACGAAATGCAGTCATCTTTCGTGTGCTTCCTTAACCAAGATGTTCCCATGCCATACATACCTCCTGTATTTCAATTCTTCTTGCCATATCAACTCTCTTGGCATTATCAGTGTGGTTCCAGATAAGGAAACAGCTATATAAAGACGTATACAAAATCAGACAGAAAGATTGATATAAAAAATAAAGACTGGGCACCAGCAGATGGCGTGGTGGTGAAGGTGCTGGATTCTTGCATGGCCTACCACAGTTCTAGTTTCAGACCCAACACCTTGAAAATCCTGCTGGGTATGTGTGTGTGCATGTGCAAAATCCTGAGAAGGGAATGGAGGAGAAGAGATTGTGGCATGGCCATCCCACTGGGCGGTGATTTCTCATTTTCCCTTTCTCTATCTCTAGCAAATGTATGTGCCCTTTGGCAAAACCCTAAAAAAATGAAATAAAAGAAATTAAAAACCATAGAATCTGTTACAAGTGGGAATTGTTGAGACAGGAGTGGCAGACAGGTTTCAGACGAGGCAGCCTTGCCCACGCCATGCCAAGGATGTGGACCTCTGTTAGATGATGTCAACTGTTGCACAAGGGTATCAGGGAAGGTGCATCATCAGTACTTTCTGATTCCATAAGATCATCGGGATGCAAAATGGGAAGTGGATTTGGGTTGAGAAGGCAAAACACGAAGCAGAACACCCAGTTAGAAGGGGGCTGCAGTAATACATGGCTCAGAGGAAGATGACTGAAAATAGTCAATGTGAAAAAAATTATCTGAAAGAAGTGGGCAAACTGAAAAATAGGTAGAATTACACATCCTGTACGTAATTTATAGTCATGTTAGAAGGCGAATAAAAGTGGACTGAGAGGCATAATGTCCTACACTGACTCAGGAGCAAACAGAAAGGAGATTATCAAAATACTGCACAAAGACAGTAGTTAAGAAGGGGTGAGCCAAGGGGACTGTTTTAAAGACAGACTCTGAAGGGCCATCCATCAAAAGTACCCATACCTTTCAGTCTCCTACTGCTAACAGGTGATGAAGCCTGATCCGTAAACCATTCCCAGGGTGTCAATGAATTGAGGCATTAGAGGATTCTACTCATCCTGAATGAGAAATCACTTCTAGTACTTAAATGTTAAGAGATTATCTTCTTCTCCCACTTGTCTACTGCACACACACACACACACACACACAAACACACACACACACATTTTAAAGAGTAAAGTTGTACTAATTATAGAAAAGGTGGAAAATGACAAGATCAATCATAGCATGTTTGCTGTTGTTATTACTGATGTACTCATTCAAACATTCCTTTATTTTACACCTTCATTTTCAGTATTTAATAGAGTTCATTTACGCACTTTTATATACTATAGTTCAAATAAAAGCAAGAGGAGACACAGGGTCTCTTTGCAATGATCATTGCACTTAAAATAATCAAATGCTAAATTTGAGAAAGGACTATCACATTCAATTTTTTAAATTATTTATGGTATTTCACCACAATATTCAGTTGTATGGTAAGCCAGTCTCTGAACAATTCTTGTTACAATGGATTTTCTATTACTAGCTAACATATTAAAAGTCATTTATTTCTTAAACCCAAATCTAGTTTCCAAATATATCAGATAAACTAATTTTTTTTGTCATTTAGAACCAAAAAAAAAATAAATCCAGTTTCTCATTCTACAGATCTTCAAAATTTTGAAGACTTTTTATCTCCATTTTCACCATGTATTCTAATTTTAGGTTAAATAATCAATACTTATTCCAGTTCCCCCCCCCCAAATATTATCAATTTCAGAAATCCTACTTCCCTGTTTACTTTCTTTGGGGACAGGATCTTGCTATGTTGCAATCCTTCTGCCTTGGTCTCCCAAGTAGCTGGGATTATAGGTGTCAACACCTTGCCTAGGTGGTTAGAGCTGGCCAGGAGTTGAATCCAGGCTTCTCATGTGGCTTCAATATGAGTAGTAGCATCAATCAGCACACTAGAGTGGATGGGTCCCACCTTGTTTGCTTTAACCTATGTGCATGTTATATTTATTAGTAATCTTTTAAATTTATATAAAGAGATGGAGCCAGCAGCAGGCATGGTGGTTAAGGTGCTGGATTCCTACATGGCAGACTGTGGTTCAAGTACCACACCCAGTGGCTTGAAAACCGTGCCAGATAAGTGTGTGTGTGTGTGTGTGTGTGTGTGTGTGTGTATCTGTGCCCAAAATTCTATAAGGAGAATGGAGGAAAAGTGATTGCAGCGTGGCCATCCCCCTGGGGGGGTGACTTCTCACATTTCTTCTCTCTGTCTCTCTCTGGATACGCACTAGCACCCTGTGAGAAAAACCTAAAAAACAAACAAACAAAAATTATATAATGGGAACTAAATGTAAAACTTCAGGAATGGTAAGAGTCAATGGAATAGAGGTAAAATTTTGTCCCCATTACTCAAGAAATTTTACTTCTAGAACTTCTGTTTTGGCAATATGGCAAACTGGACTCTTGAAGTATACCAACTGACAACAACACAACAACACTCTAGAAAAATTACGAGGAAGACCAGCAGTTGGCATAATAGCTATGTCACTGAACTTCCATGTAGTTGACTGCAGTTCAAGTCCCAGACCTGGCACCTTAAACTCATGCCAGGCACGTGTGTGGGTGTGCCCAAGATCCCAAGGGGACAATGGAGGAGAAGGGATTGTGGTGTGACCATCTTCCCTGGGGGTGATTTCTCACTTTCTGTCTCTCTATCTCTGTTTTTCTGGTGAGGTAAATGTTCAGTTCAAAAGTTTAGAAAAATAGCATCAGAATAAACCCAAACAAAATAAGATATTTTAAAAATTTAGCACAATGAATTAACAAGATAGGAATTACAAAAATAAAACAGTAAAGGCAAAATCCATGACCGTGAAAATGCTAAAAATAAAAAAAAGACAAAAAACTTTGTCAGAACTGATCAAGAAAAATAGATAAAACAGTCACACAGAAATTAAATTATAGTAACCAAAGTATATGAACTTTATGTGAAAAAATGTAAAAAGTTAAGAAAAGTTAAACATATGTTAAATAAATACAATACATCAAAAGTGATTAAAAAAGAACCAGAGAGCTTGAGTAGTCCTATAATAAATCACTACAAAACAGAATGTGCACTTAACATTTTCTTTCAAAGAAAAGATTTAGCTTAGGTAGTTTAACAGAGGTGCTATCAAACTTTCAAGAAAGAGGTCATTCTAGCCTGAATCATTCTTTTCTAGTGAATACAAATAAAGGAAACTTGCCTGATTTAATGAGTCCAACACTGAAATCCAATCCCAAACAAGCAAAGATCATCTTAGAAAGAAAAAGCATAAATTAATCTGGACAACAAACTTAGATTAAAAAAAATCTTAAGCAAAATATTAGCTAAAAATTCAGATGTGAAAAAATAATACTTCAAACCCTATTGATTTTGCTTCTGACATGAAAAGGTACTACATTAGAAAGGAAAAAAAATCTATAAAATTAATTTACTCCATTTACAGATTAAAGGAAAACTAATATGTGATAATCTCAATGAACACAGAAACAGCATTATAATAGAATTGAGTATCCCATTACAAAATTTAGCAAGTTAGTAATAGAAAGATATTTACAAAAGTTGGTCAAATAGATCTACAATCCAAAACAGAAAGAACGAAAGAAGTCCATTGGGCTACTGAAAATGAAGAACTGGAGCTTCTAAGAGAAAACAAATTTTATATATATTTCAATTTGCCAGAGGGTGCCATGCACTCCCTGAATAGAGACAGAGAGAGGGAAAGGAAGAGAGAAAATATCCCCTGTAAGTGACAGTCATGTAGCAATTCCCTCTCCATTTCTCTCTCCTTTGGGGATTTTTGTCATGCACACACACACACACATGCTCGATGTGTTTTTCAAGTTGTTGAATCTGGGACTTGAACCACTGGATAGACCATGTGGGATCCAGCCCAGGCATGAGCTAGCCCTAGAGATACATGTTTTTAATTTAATTTTATTTTTTGTTTTGTTTAAGGAAATTTTTTTTTGCTATAGGGTATATGGGCTCGCCAGAGACACAGAGAAATAGAAAGTGAGAAATCACCCCCAGCAGGGATGGCCATGCCATAATCCCTTCTCTTCTATTCTCCTCTTGGAATTTTGGACACCCACGCACATGTGCCTGAAGTGAGTTTTAATATACCGGGTCCAGGACTTGAACAGAGGGTGACCATGTGGGAGACCAGTGACATAACCATCCTGCTATCTGCTGGTCCTGAGATAGATGTTTTAAGTCATCTGAGCAAAAATGAAGTTTTACTACAGAAAAATCAATGCTCTTATCCCATCCAACTCCTAAATTCACACAGACTTCAACATCAATTAAAATCGTTACATGTTATCCATGTCTCTTTCTTTCTATCTTTTTTTTTTCCCACTAAGATGTCTATCTGAACTTTTGTGACTTTTAGAAAACAGAAGCCAGAGAAAATCACACCTTAAGGGCGCCTTCTGGTTGCTTCACTATCACAGACCTTCTTTGAGACCAGGGGTACAGAACCAGGCTACTCGCTTCAAAGAATAAATGATAAGAAAGTAGGGGAAAAAGTGGTATCTCAGAAGATTGGTCACATTAAGAATTAGAGTTATATACTTCAGGCAATGAGGAACATCTAAGAGTTGTTTGAGTTTTTAAAAATAAAGTCAGATGATCGAAGTGAGATTTTAGGACAATTAGGCTAAAGAAATGGAAGAAATAGAAACCAGAATTTAGGAAACTAGTATATATCATAATAAACAGGTGAACAGAAATATAAATGAGCATTTTCTAACTCTTTATCTACTCGTGGACATTTTGGTCTTCATACTTTCACAGGTTTTATCAGAGTATTAAAAATGACGGATGAAGGACCAACAGATTGCATGGTTACATTGTTGGACTCCTATGTAGTCAAACTCACACTGGGCACGTGTGTGAGCATGCCCAAAATCCTGAGAGGAGCCATCTCAGCCTAATGATCTTCCAAAAGAAAAACAAAAACATAAATAAAAATGAACAGTTTTATTGTGGGAAAAAAAAATGGAAAAAAAAAAAAAACAACAGATAAAAGCGACAACTTGTATCTTTTGCCTACACTTACTAAAGTCCTTCTAATTTGCATATGGCAGCCTGTGAATAAGATTTCGCAAATACAAAAGGAAAACAGCTGTCTTTCAAACTTCCCCTTCTCAGATGGTGGCGCATTTATCCTCCGTATCTTCTGGGTTGAAAATTTTGTAATCATTCAACATCTTTCTCATGGGCCAGCAGGGGGTGTGGTGGTTAAGGTACTGGTTTCCACATGGCTGACTCCACTATTTGAGTCCTGGATGGTGGCTTGAAAAACATGCCAAGCATGTCTGCACATGTATCCAAAATCCTGAGAGGAGAATGGAGGAGAAGGAGTTGTGGCATAGTCATTCCCCCTGGAAATGACTTCTCATTTTCCCTCTCTCTGTCTCTCTGAAAAGTGCATGTGCTCTATGATAAAAAATATAAAAATAAATAAAATAAATAATAATGAAAAGTAAATGAAATGTTTCTTATGTATACCTCATTAAATAGGTCAAGAAACGCTTCCAGGTCTTCCCTCATGTTTTCCTGATTTGCACATTCTTTTTCATTATGATAGCCTTCTCACATGTCTTAATTATCTCGATTTTTGGAGCTACCACCTGATTTCTTTCTGGGGTGTCTCTCCATCCTATCCATGCATGACAGATGGTCAAAATACATTGTTCAACATACATGCCAATACTGTGATTTCATCTTCCTCTACAACTATTCTCTGGGGAGACTTTTCTGACTTATTCAGTGTCAACTGAACACTCATCATTCCATATCCCGTGTGTGTGTGTGTGTGTGTGTGTGTGTGTGTGTGTAATTGTGTGTATGTACATATACACTATTATTCACCTGTTACATTATACTTTCTCTATAGTTGGTTCATTCAGGTTGCCACTAATATTTTTATTAATTTTTTGTCAATAGTTATATGAGCAGCCTCTTAAAACAAACAAAAAACCTCCAAGTTGAGATGAACAGTTGTTGCAATAGATGTAAGATTATGATTGAATATAATTTCAACAGGATGAGAAAAATGGTAAGGCTTTCAAAGATAAAATTAGTGGCAATAAATGGAAGCAATACATTTGGGAAATAGTGGGAAGAGCAGTGAAGTTCTCACAGCATGTAACCTTGGTATGTCTATTTAACTAACTGGGTCTCTATCTTCTTTACCTGGAAAATAAAGAGATCAGACCAGGTGGTCCCTAATGTCCCTTTCAACTCTAATCTTCTATGTAAATGTGGCAGATGTGTCTTCAGTGATATTTTTGGTAGGAAAATTATGGCCTATCAATAGATTCCACATTCTGAACTCCAGTATTGTGGCTATATTACTGTACATGCTAAAAAGAACTTTGAAAATGTAATTAGCATCACTAATAAGTTGATTTTAGGATAGAGAGATTATCCTGGATTATCTGGTTGGGCCTAGTGTAATTATATGAAACTTTTAGAGCAAAAAAGAAGGAAAATTAGAAGCATCAGAAGGGGAGCATCACCATTTCTGAGTAGGAAATGGAGAGGATCAAATGGAAAGCATGAGAGGGAAATGAATTTTTCCCAACAAGCGAGCTTAGAAGAGACCGATAGTCCCAGATAAGAAGTACAGCCCAGCAGATGCCTTGACTAGACTCTGGCTAAGACTCTGAACAGAGAATTGAAACATTTTGTGCTGGATTTTTATAGAACTGTGAAATAATAAATGTGTGTTGCCTTAAACTGGTAAATTTGCTACAGTAGCACTAGGAAAATAATACATTTTCTATGAAGCAGGCAATTTATTTGTAGTTTTTCTATGCCATAGATAGATGATTGATAGATTTTTAGTTTTTGCCATAGAATACGTGCACTTGCCAGAGAGAGAAAGAGGGAAAGTGAGAAGCTGTTCCCCAGGGGCCAGCCACACCCACAACCTCTTCTCTGGTCTGCTCCTGGGAATTTGGGCATGTGTGCACATGTACCTGGTGTGATTTTCAATCCTCCAGGTCCAGGACTCAAGTCATGGTCGACCATGTGGAAGTCCAGTGCCTTAACCACATGCCATCTGCTGGCCCCTTCTATACCACATCTTAACCAATACAGAGCAGTCTTCATATGTACAGAGAGCAGCTGAATCTGAAAACCAGAGGCCAAAAGAAAGAACAAAACTAGAGATACTGACTTTAAATCATCTGGACAAAATGGACTGTTGACTACAAGGATGGCTGCACTAACTAAACACATTCAAGTAAAGCTAGGACAAGAATCACTCATGACTAAGACTTTAGAAATGCTCAGAAGACCAAGATAAAGGAGGCAGAGTTAAGGAGACAGACAAAACAGTCAGCTATTCGGGTGAATTCAGAAAAAGTACATATTTTTGGCAACAAATGTGGAGAACTTTTAGCAAGATGAGGTAGTCACAACATCTGGTTTCTATTGTGTCAATGAAGTGGGATGCAAGGACTGTTAAAAGAGGTATTTAATAGGACATTAACAGCAAAGTTCTCTAGGGATCTCTGTGGCAAGTTTTCTAGAGCATTTATTAGGGATAAAATAAGGGTGACTGGTGGACTATCAAATCTCTAAATGATTTTAGTAAGTCCTAAGTGGAACAACGTTTGTATCTTCTTCTAAGATATGCTGTGATTCAGAAGCAGTAGAGGTGCACAGGACAGGTGATTATGTGCCAAGCTTAGGCAGCACTACATCACACACAGCAAATAAACTAACAAGCAATAAACTAAACAGTAGCTAGAACAGAATAGAGTTTGGAGAGCTTTTATTATAGTAAAAAGTAGGCTTGAATACCTGATTAAGGATTGGAGAATTCAATCAATTGATATCCCAGCAAGCAGGGTGAAGGCACTTTATGGTGCTCAGTAAATGCAAGAGTTTACAAACAGCCTACCTTTTGAAGTGCAGCACCTTTCCACATACATCATCATAATCAATCTTGTCAACTTTAAATCAGGAGCTACTTATGGTCATTTCCAAACACGGAATAGAAATTCAGAAGTTTACATGGTTTATAAAAAGTCACATAGCAGGCACTTAATCCCAGTCAGAATGGCTAGGATTAGAAAAATTAAAAACAAAACAAAACAAAACAAGAACAATAAAAACAGAAACAGTAAGTGCTGCAGAGGTTGTGGTGAAAAGGGAACTCTTCTTCGCTCTTGGTGGCAATGTACAGCTACCATGGAGAACAATGTGGAGGTTCCTCAAAGACCTACAAATAGAACTTCCATATGATCCAGCAATTCCACTCCAGGGTATCTACTGAAAAGATAGGAATACTCTCAGTGGGAAAAGTGCCTTATATCCATGTTTATTTCAGCCTTATTCACAGTTGCTAAGACATGGAACCAAGCCAAATGTCCATGAACAGATGAATGGATTGAAAAAAACTATGGCACATATACACTACAGAATACTACTCAGCCATACAAAACAATGAGACCTGGCATTTGATATAAAGTGGATGAATATGTAAGATTTACAGCTAAGCAAAGCTAGCCAGACTATGAAAGAGAGTCATTGTATGTTCCCACTCAATATATACCAAATGTCTGAACTCTATGGAGGAAACTGAAAGATTGGAAGATATAAAAGCATGGAGAACAATTGTGGATACTAGAGACAGTGTGGGAGGAAGGTAGGAAATGGGGGAAAGGGAAAGGAAGGGAACCAAGGAAGAAAAAGAGAAAACATTTAAGGGACACAAATGTGAAAAATTATTTGTTGATGAAAAATTGTATGGTAATATCTTTAACTGGACCAATATACACTGTATTTATGCTGGGAAAATTAATTTTTCATGCTATAATGATATATAGTGATTGACTATATAAAAACTAATCATAAAATCACATAGCAGGAAAGAAGCATAACATGGGTTTGAAAGCTTTGCATCTTTTAGTTTTGTTGGAGGCTAGGCATCCAGAAAATGGTTTAACAGGGACTAGAACCTGTGAAGCATGTGCCCTTTCTACCTCTTTGCTCTTTTTCAAAAGCGTATTCTTAGTCATATATGAGTTCTTTTAAAAACATCATTATATGTAATGTTATTTTGTTCTCATGGCAAACCTGTGTGGGGGAAGAGTTTTATTTCCATTTTACAGGTAAGTAGATAGAGGCTTAGAGAATATATGAGATGTAACCTAAGTAACACAGTCAAAGCGTTAGCATTCTCATTCTAGCTTTAGCCCTAAAACCAGCATATTTTTGAGATTTTTGCTATAGGGTGTATATGCTTGCTGGAGAGACAGAGACAGAAAGAGAGAAATCACCTACCCCCCACCCCCAGGGGGGTGCTGGCCACATTGCAATCCCTTCTCCTCCATCCTCCTCTCAGGATTTTTGGCATGCATGCACATGTATCCAACATGAGTTTTGAGCTGCCGGGTGTAGGACTCCGACCACAGTTGACGACATGAGAGTCCAGTGATGTAACTGTTATGCCAGCTGCTGGTCCCAACTATACCTCTTCTCTTCTCTTCCCTTCCCTTTCCTTCTCTTTCCTTTCTTTTCCTTTCCTTTCTTCTTCTCCTCCTCCTCCTCCTCCTTCTCCTTCTTCTCCTTTTTCTTTTTTTTTCAGGGAGTGAGAAATTGTTGCTACAGAGCGTGTGTGCTTGCCAGAGACACAGAAAGAGAGAGACAGAAAATGAGAAACACTCCCCAGGATGAACGGCTGTGAAATAATCCCTTCTTCATTCTCCTCTTGGGATCTTGGGAACACACGCACATGCACCCAGCATGAATTTCAAGTCGCCAGGTCTGGGACTGAAACATGGGCAACCATGTGGGAGTCCAGCGATGTAACCGTTACACCATCTGCTGGTCCCTAGCCTTTGTTCCTGTCCTGGTTCACACACATGAAATCCCAGCATCACGCATCTCATTGATTGCTTTGTACTGTCAGAAGCAAGATGAATATGCCACGGCAATCCTTTGGTCTCCCACCTGAGCCCAGAAAGCCTACCTGTTACTCTCTTAGATAGTGATAATCTTCTCCACTAGAATGAAAAGTTGGGTTTTGGTATTCCTTCCTAGCACTATTTCAAATCATGTGAAAATGATACAGTATAATAGGGATGCTTTTGGAAGACTGACAGGTGTTATTTATTTATTTATTTATTTATTTATTTATTTTTAAAGCTGAGGCAAGCAGGCAGCATAGTAGTTAAAGTGCTGGCCTTCTACATGGCTGACTACAGTTATAGTCCTGGATTCGGCAGCTTGAAACTCATGCCAGGCACATGTATGTGCATGCCCAAATCCTAAGGGGAGAATGGAGGAGAAGGGATTGTGACATGGCCATCTCTCTGGGCAGTGACTTCTAACTTTCCCGCTCACTGTCTCTTTACAGTGAGCACACAGGCCCTATGGCAAAACCTTAAAAAAAATAAAAATAGAAAAGCTAAATTAAGGTGTGTGTGAGATGCAGAATGCCTGAGAGACCAAAGGCAGTTAGAAAAACAAAAGGAAAAATGCAGATGCTTTAGAGAAAAGAAAGTGAAAGAGAAAAAAAATGTAGGATACAGCAATAAAGAGAAAACAGAAAGAAAATGAAGACGGAAAGAAATGGGATCCTGTTATATGAAAGTATATTATATGAGAATAAATAATCATTAATTTACCTTTATTTGCAGGCTAAAAAAGAAAATACATTATCTCTCTCTTCTCATCCTATCTTTTTCTATTCCCTACTCTCATTTATCAGATAATTTGTCTGATAAGATGCATCTAAAAAATGTTTTTCACCCAGCTCTGAGATTTGTCTCTATTTACACATTTCCGTAAAATGAGGATACAACTACATAAGTGTACATAGTCACCATTTAAAAAAACATTTTTCCTAATTTTTGTCCCTCACCTTTTCCTTTGTAAAGCTGTTAAGATGAGGATAGGAAAGGAAGAGACACATTGACCGTGCATGGGTATCCTGGGTCACTGTATTAGCAGTGCTGGGAGATGCCTCCGCGCAGCCGGGGGGAGTAAAACGTCTCAGTAATGGCCAGGGCAATACTGGCCATTCGTAGCCTTCGAAAAATAGAATGAATCAGAAGCAATATCTAACACCCCATTGGATTTCCGTGACTTTAATTTAGGTAATGAGCAAATAATTTTGTGCATTCCTCTTTGCATCTAGGCAGTGAACTGCTTTCCAATCTCAGCAATCCCCTCCAAATACATGTGAAGGTAGTTTGTTTTCCTGGACCTCTCCGGGCTCCCTTCAGAAACAGATTTTTGCACCAGCCATGGTAGGCCGCTCAATTGTGAGAGGGAGGCTCCCTCTACTGGAAATATGATTACTTACAGCTGATGGGAGTTCCAACCTGCCTTTTTTTTTTTTTCCTAATTCCTATGACTAATGTATGATTATGGCTGATGAAGTGAGTGAGCACCGAGAATGATGCCTGAGTAAAACGCCTAGTCTAAAATGCATGTGCTCACAGTCAGAACAGCCTGCCATCAAACACCTATCTAGTTTATTTATTTTTTTTTAGAGGCTTTTGCTATAGGGTGTGTGCACTTGCCAGACAGACAGAGAGAGACAGAGAGATAGAAAGCGAGAAATCACCCCCCAGGGGAGATGGCCACGCCGCAATCCCTTCTCCTCTACTCTCCTCTCGAGATCTTGGGCACACACGCACACGCGCCCAGTGTGAGTTTAAGCCACCGGGTCCGGGACTTGAACCACGGTAGACTATATGGGACTCCAGCGACATACCCATTACGCTCACTGCTGGTCCCACACCTATCTACTTTTCTACTCCACCGCTATTTTTTCCTACTCCCTTCTCTCAAGCTTCTGAGTACACTGCAATGGTGCTGCTTTCCCACTTTTTCCCTTTAGTTCTGGGAGCTCCACATGAAAGATGAAGCAGCTATCCTGCTTTGTGTAATTCTTGTGCTCCATTGTCCATGTTTCTCTCATCTGGATTATTTTAGTCCAAGACCGAGAGAATGATGTGCCTATACCAACGCAGAGAAATACACATGTGGATTAAGACATGTGGACCTAAAGAACACAGCTCATTCTCTTAACGATGTCCATAACCTGGCTGCCTGGGAAAGGCTGGATGGTAGGTGCTTGTCTTCCTCTTGCTCTCACGAAAAGGAGAAATACACTTTCAAAAAATATTCAAAAGCGTGGTATGAAAGTTTGTACATATTTTAAATCCTAGTACTTTTAAAAAAGTAATAACATAAAGTATCCCTCAGAAATGCACTCTATATCAATGTATTATAAAAAGAAAACAGCAGCAAAAACTAAATGAAATGCAGATTCGGACACATGAAAGATGAACTTTTTATCCACAAATGATTTTGCCAAATCAAATAGTTCTTTTTTTCTTCCAAAGCTTCAGACATGAAAATTTGAATCATGACTCTCAGGGAGGGACAAATTATGTAATAGTCATTAATTGCATAAATCCCAGAGCCACTTTTATTTTACAATTCACCTCATTTGAGCCGAATTTTCTGTCTTGCTAACTGGAATTTCTCTACACAGTCTATCTTTTTAAAAAACTTTTAAAAATAATTATTTTTTATTTAGCTTTATTTATTTATTTATTTATTTATTTTAGTTTGGTGAGAGAGAGAGAGAAAGAGAAAGCAAGTCACCAGGCCCGGACTCGAACTGTGGTTGGCCATGTGGGAGTCCAGCATCCTTAACCACCACCCCACCTGCCAGCCCCCACCCTCCATCTTAACTGTTGTGTTGCAACTGGAGGCAGGCTTCATGACAGGAGGAGTGATGCTGGTCTTGAATTCTGAGACATCCCTACAACTTATGGCAATGCCTAAAACAGCAGGCACACACTCCATTGAATTTGATTGAACTGAACTGAGTAGCTTTCCTTAAAATATTTTTTAATCCAGATACAATTGTGTTAATACCAAGTTTCAGATCACCTTAATAGCAAGATTCTGAAATAAACCAGTAGTAGTCTCTAGGGCTTTAACATAATTTGAATCTACGAAAGTTCCCGAGGTTTGGTTTAAAAATGGTGGCAGCAAGGAGAGGGGAAGGAGGCAGGAATTCACTATAGTAATGATTTTCTGCCATTCTCCCCCTAATGTCTTTCTTTCTCTTTGCAGCTCTTTCAGTTTTTTAATACTTGGTTTTTTTTAGTCACATGTAGAAACTGAAAGTGAACTATTGAGTCAGACATCCTCTGCCACAGTTAGAATTTCAGTGTAGACATGCCTTATATATGAATCCCGATGAAGAGGGAAATAATTCAAGCCCACAGTCAGTCTTAATATCCATCTAAGTCTTCACCTACTTGTACTTCTGTCGATTGACTACATGTCTATTCTGATGTATCCTCCCAGTAACCTTACTTGTCTGAAAACAATTGTATTTTCTAGCATCCAGGCGCTGCAGAGAAGTCACAAAGTATCTTTCCTACTTTCTTCTTCTCATCCCAGTAAGGATAATATCAGGAAAGGGGGGGGGGAGTACTCCTGTAAGAATATCTGCCATGAGAAATATGGACAAATGCAGAGATGTGAACAGGAGGAGGGGCACTGCTGACATAGCAAAGCCAGTGAGCTAAAGCCAACCCGACAGCCACGCCAAGACCCAAGGTTAGCACTAACAAGTCAGGAGGCAGTGACATTCGCACAGAAGGGAATGTGTAAAGACCTCTTCTTAGGAAAAGACACGCACACAACGATTAAAAAGAATGTCAGCATCTCTCTTCTTGACTCACATAGATATTTTGTCTTTTTATTGACATCCTACCTTTCTTCCTCTGAGTTTCTGCCTTCCAACTTAATATATTGGATTGTCAGAAAAGTCATGACGTATTTTTTATGCAAAAATGTATGACTTTTCTGACAACCCACTGATTTCTTTATTTCATTTGTCTTTCTTTTTCTTTCTCAGAGGGTGGAGGGTGGTGTCTTCTTTGTGCCTGCTGTACCTGTGTTTTACAGGGGAGGCACTGGTTCTTGTCTTCTCCAATGTATTTTCCATCATGCTGAATATATGAATGCACGTGAGTGGCACTTGTGTTCCATTCATTGTTTTCGCTAACGGATCAATTAATTACTGGTTGATCCATTAACTAAAATAATTCCATCAGAATTGTAGCTATTATGAAAAGGCAGAAAGAAAAGGGTAGAATTGCACTAAGGAGTATGCGTCCATTTATTCCCTATTAAAGTCATTGTTACTTATTTTTAGAATATACAGAGCTTCTAGCCTCTCACCTGCCATCGAAATCTTCAGTTACCCAAACAGGTTGAACACTGAAGCTGACCGTAGTTCAGGTGGTGGGTGACGAAGGTGGATGTTAAAATCACTTTACCAATAATCTAGAGCATCCAAGTGGACATGTCACACAGACAACTGAAATAGGAATTTGGAGCTCAGAAGAGAAATGAGAAAAAAGTTCAATATCCTGCCACATAGATGGTTTATAAAACTAGAGGAATGGGCAAGATGACTTGATATGATATTATAACATAAAAAAAGAACGAGGATCCTGAATTGAGATTTTAGAAAGGTTTTTTTTTTTTTTTTTTACATTTCTAGGTTGGGTGGTCACATAGATACCAACAAAAGAAAGTGAGGAGCAGCCAGAAAGATGGCAATAAAATCACAATACCATAGTGTCATGGAAGAAAGTGAGGAAAATACTACAAGACAGGCAAAAGCAATTGTGCTGAAAGCAGTTTGGAGATAAATAAAACAAGATTGAAAAGTGTTGGCTGATTTTCTTTAGAGGTATTTTTGCTATAGGGCACATGTACTTGCCAAAGAGACGGAGAGACAGAAAGTGAGAACTCATCCTCCTGGGGGGATGATCCCACAGCAATTCCTTCTCTGCATGTATACAAACATGCCTGGTGTGAGTTTCAAGCCTCTAGGTCTGGGATTCGAACAGCAGTTGGCCATGTTGGAATCCAGCAACATAATTGTTATTCCATCTACTGGTCCAGTGTTTACTGAATTTGGCAACAGGTTGGCCACTGGTGAATTTATAAAGACAGGTCAATGGCATGGTTGTGGCATAAGCCTGGTTGGAGAGGAATAAATGATGGATGGGACCAAACAATTACAATGAAAAGTGGAGGTAAATTGACTCTGCTACTATGTGTCTCAGAAATTTTGGTACCTCTTCATTACACCAGGGACCTTAACTAAATGTTTCAAGGCTTCCTTTCCTCTATCACCAAGAGTCTGTCTGTAAAGTTTTATGAATTGCTACTCAAATTCTACTTAGGAAACCATGATAACTGTCCCTGCTTCTACAGTTACAAATCTGGATTGTACAAATGTTGGATTGTTGGAAAAGTCGTGATGCATTTTTACATAGAAAAATACTGACAGCCTCATATATGTCTCAAAAACAAAACAAACAAACAAACAAAATAACACATTATTTTTCTATGTAAAGCCCTGATACAACTCTCCAAGAAAACGGAGTTTCACAACGGGGGGTTTTGGCATTGGGAAATACACCTCAATACTCTCAGGCATTTAATGCCACTAGCTGATAAACATTTAGGGGTCTCATCCCTTTAAGAATATGATATATCGGGACCAGCAGTTAGCATAATGGCTGTGTCGCTGGACTCCCATGTAGTCGGCCACGGTTTGAATCCTGGACCCGGTGGCTTAAACTCACGCCGGGCGCGTGTGCGTGCATACCCAAGATCCTGAGAGGAGAATGGAGGAGAAGGGATTGTGGTGTGGCCATTCCCCCTGGGGGGTGATTTCTCGCTTTCTGTCTGTCTGTCTGTCTCCGTCTCTCTGGCTAGGGCATGTGCCCTATAGCAAAAACCTCTAAAAGAAAAAAAGGAATATGATATGTCTACCTCATCAGAAATACACATACTGAAATGGACCAAATATAGTATACTTTTAAGGGCTTATGTGTTCCTCAAGATCATTAATAGACACAAAGGGTCTGTGAAGTTGTGGTCTTGTGGATTGTATGCCTGATGCCCATACTTCCTGTGTTAAGAGTAATGAAGGTAAGATTTGGACGGTTTATTATCACTTGCTTGAAATACTACAATCATCTCTCCGGTGCCTGCAGTCCTATCAACTGGTATCCTGGTACTGTTACAGTAGTGATGTGTCTAAAACACAAGTGCAATCATTTAACACGTATCCTTGCTCATATTCCTTTCCAAAACTTGTTCAGATGGTATTACTCGAAGAAAAAAATTTTTTTTGCAAAGCATCCACTAACCTTCATGATCAAGTCACGATCCAGTCAATACATTCTAAGCCTCCTATTTTACCATGTCTACCAGTCCCCATGTCCTATACAACTTTTTAATTTATTTATTTATTTTTATTTTTATTTTTATTTTTTGCAAACCTTACCTAGGGCTCTCTACACCTTCTGTAGGAAAAACAATGTCTGAAATGAATAGTGAAAAAGTTACCCACTGGGAACAATGTAGTTTAGAGAATGAAGAACTCTACGGGTTGTCTGAAGACTTTCTGGTCTAGAATCTTTACTAATTTACTGCAAATCCTTGATAATGTACTTTTCTTTCTGAGTTTTCTTTTTTCCTTTATGGAAAATGAGGTAGGTAGACTAAATGTTCTTAAAAATCCCTTTCCACTTTAAATTTCAATTTTTATTAAACTTTCTGCTTAGTTTCTCCATTTATTCAGGATGTATATTGTGAATGTGTTAGATGATTGGAGGAGACAGAAAGGAAGAAGAAATGTTGAATGTACATGTACTCATCTAGAAAACTGGTAATAATGTCTACTGGTAGTATTGGTGATAAACTTTCTTTTCAGATTTTTTTTCAAAAAATAAAAAATATTTTTTTGAGAGTTTTTTGCTATAGGGTGCGTGTGCTCGTCAGAAAGACAGACAGAGACAGAGACAGAAAACAAGAAATCACCCCCCTAGGGGGGATGGCCATGCCACAATACCTTCTCTTCCATTCTCCTCTCGGGATCTTGGGGACACATCCACACACACCCAGCATGAGTTTAAGCCACTAGGTCCAGAACTCGAACTGCAGTTGACTATATGAGAGTCCAGCAACACAGCCATTACGCCAACTGCTGCTCCCCCAAAATTACTTTCTGGCATTTTGAAAGTTTTAAAAAAAGAAAGGGGCAGAGGGAAATGTTACTTACCATCTTACATTCAATTCTTTTGTTGAATGTAAGTTCCTAAAATGATATTTCTTAAATAAAATAAAATATTTCTTCATAAAATTTAAAAATTAGGTCAAGGACCTTCTCTGTTTTGGTACCACCATTTCTGTCACATTATATATGTGTGTGTGTGTGTGTGCGTGTGTGTGTGTATAGGTTGTTCAGTGAAAACTTTATGAATGAGGTATCTCCCTACCAGTCTGTTCAAATGTATGAAGCAGAGCACAGCCCAGGTGGAATATGAGCCACAGAAGAATTTCATTTATCTGATCTTCAACATACTAAAATATGTGTTTGTAGATGGGCTTGATAGAGTGTTTTATTAAGGAAAGATGTATTAAACTTACATGACTTCTTCTAATATGTTTCAGAATGTAAATTTAAAATCAAGAAAATATTTTTATTTTTACTTTTATTATTACTTTAATTGACATAATAATTGTATATATTTATAAAATACAGTGTGATTTTGAGTATATGACTAAAATGTACAATGATCATATACAAATAATTAGCACATTCAAAATTCTTTTAGCTATTTTGCTACACACAATAAATTACTATAGTTATCTTTGCTATAGAATACTAGGAATTATTTCTTTCATTTAACCATAGATTTCCACTAGCTTCTTTTTATTCTTCCCTCCCCTTTGTCCTTTCCAGTCTCTAGAAATCATAATTCTTTTTATTATTTTTTTTTGAGAGTTTTTTGCTATAGGGCATGTGTGCTTGCCAGAAAGATAGAGAGAGACAGAGACAGAAAGCAAGAAATCACCCCCCAGGGGGGATGGCCACGCCACAATTCCTTCTCCTTCATTCTCCTCTGGAGATCTTGGGTATGCACGCACACGCGCCTGGCATGGGTTTAAGCCACCAGGTCCAGGACTCGAACTGTGGTAGCCTACATGGGAGTCCAGAGATGTAGCCATTTTGCCATCTACTGGTCCCTAGAAATAATAATTCTATTTGCTAGTTCCATGAGAATTAGTTTTAAAAATTCTATTCTTTATCTGTACCTGGTTTATTTCACTTAGCATAGTGTCATCTGGGCTAGTCAATGTTACTTCAAATGACAAAACTTTATTTTTTTTTTAAATGACTGATAGTATTCCGTAGTGTGTTTGTGTGTGGTGTATGTGTGTGAGTGTGCGTGTGTGTGTATACACATCACATATTTGTTATCCTTTCATTTGTTGATGGACACTTATGTTGATTCCATATCTCTGCTAAGTGATAGGGCTGCAATAAACATAGAAGTGCATATGTCTCTATGACATACTTATTTCCTTTCCTTCGCATGTATAATTAGCTGTGGGATTGCTGGGTCATAAAACAGGTCTACTTTAGTTTTTTGAGAAAATTCTATAATATTTTCCATAATAGCTGTACTAATTTTTCTATCCTTTTTGATTTTAGAACATATTTTAACTATTATAATCTATGTATTCTCCCAAAGTTAATTTCAGCATTCTTTTACACTTAAAAATTTACATTTAATCACTATGCACCTATCCAGTGCACAATATAGTTATTCCCAACATGAATACAGTGCATATTAGTCATTTCAAAGATAGACCATATGAATTATCATCAACAGTAACTTCAATTTTGTGTCAAATGTTTTGTGTTTGCTGTTTGTCTTTTTTGTGATCCCCTCTCTTCCAACCCCTGTCTCTCATGACTATATTGTCTCTAGCATCTACAGTTGCCCTCCTTGCTATTATACCTTCCAGTTTCTCAGTTTCTGCTATAAAGGGCAGAAATTCAGTATATATTAAGTGGAGCCATAAAAAGCCTCTCTTTCATAGTCTGGCTTGCTTTACTTAGCATTAAATCTTCCACATTCATCCACTTTGTATCAAATTCCAGAGTCTCATTGTTTTATAACTGACTAGTATTCCATAGTGTCTATGTGCCACATTTTTTAAATTCATTCATCCATCCTTGGACATTTGGGTTGATTCCCTGTCGTAGCAATTGTGAATAATGCTTCAGTAAACACAATGTGCACGTACCTTCAGCAAAGTACTCGGCTGAAACTCTTGATTCATATTAAAAGTGAATTAAAATGTGAATCTTTCTCTATAAATGCATTTTTTCCCTAAAATGATATATTATTAATTACCAACAGAAACAGCTATTTCAGGTGTACAGGAAGTTAAATGTTTAGTTACTTGATAGACTGTAAAAATTAATAAATTACTGAGGCAGGCCGCAATAGAACACAATCGATTAAAACAAACAAGAGACATGCACAAAGATGAAATGTACCAGATGTTTGGCATGATAAATAATGCTCTTCGTGGACATACAAAATTGGGTGAGGAGAGCACAGGATCTCTTTGGGGGCATGGATAGCAGAGACGTTATCAGAAAACCTATAAGGTGAAGCTTGTCCTTGAAAGACAAATACAATTTTAGCAAATGAAGAGAAAGACATTTCTCGTAACAAAAACTACCATGGCAATATCTGTATCAGTCTGGCACAGAGCGTGCCTGAGGAACAAGCTCATGAATTCAGTGGGATCACAGAGTAGGGGCTTGAGCAGTCAAGATCACAGCCAAATCCTAGAACACATGGAGAATCAGATGGGGGACACTGACCTTCATTCAGCACTCAATGAACACTGATGTGAACGGACTGCAGAAGGCCGAGACCAGAAGAGGGCAATTGACTTACAGCGCTGTTGCATAACTCAATTATAAGTCAGGATGAAATTACAGATATGGCAGTGTAAATGGAAAAATCACAAAGGTGGAAAATTTGAAAAGAAACAATGCAGTTTAGAGATCTTTCTGGAAAAAGATGCAAGAAAGAAAGGAGTAAAATATGACCCCACATTACTCTGGAAATTACACCAACACAGACATAAAAAACAAATCAGCAGTAGACTTATTACAAAGATGATAAAGCTGTTTTGCTATTTTGTTTATTTGAAAAATATTTAATTTTAAGTTGCTGACGCTAGAGTAAGTGAAGGTCAATAAAAAAAAAATACAGGCAATTTGAGGTTGAGTTTGAGTCCAGAGCTCAGGAAAAAGGACAGAACTGATTACACTAATTCTTCAGATATTTCTGATAGCCTCAGGACCAATTTCACGAAGCAACATAAGTATTTGTCTTGTTAGAGAAACATCTCTAACTGAGATTCTAACTCCATCCCTGACTCTGTACTTATAAATATCTATACGACATTTCCCCTTTGGTCATCCGATGTTTACCTAAATTAGTTGAAAATGCTGTAAGCCCAAATTAATGCATTATAATTCAGTAGTCTGAATTAAAATATATGTAAGATGCTTGAAAAGTAAGATTGTGAATGGCTTTAATTTTTAAAAGGTGAGAGATTTGTTGATGTGAGAACTGGGACTCTGAAAATCTGGCTTTTCTTGATGGTAACCCATTAGCCCAGAAAGAAAATGCCCATGGTTCTCTTTTCAAAGAAGCCTGAGGCCACAGGCAGAGATTGGGATTCCCCCACTGCTATTTCATCTGCTGAGTCCTCTTGGAAAAAATGCTGCTCTCAGTGGAAGGGTCTGATGCAGCTGCTTGGGGTCCCTTAGGCTGTAGGGAGGATTCATCCCTCTCCACCTTATCCATTGTAATTATGCTCAGTATCCTTTCTGGGGAGGATAAATTATTTTCTTTTTTCTCTTTGAACTTGGAAGAAGGGAGCATCAAAATGCTTATTTCCATCTTTGGATTTACAAAGTACTAAATCAGTTTAATGCTCATTTGCTTCTAAAAAGCAGACAGGTGAATTAGAGTGACAAATGAAAGATTGCTATGAGTCATTGGCTTATCCTTTGCAGAGGTTTTTATTGGGGCTTGCAACGTGCCCATTAAGAACTTAAACCTTTGTTGACTCCATTTAGCTAGCAGTCTGGAAAATGCCAGTGATAAGTACTATTCCTTGAGGAGCTCAGCATGTATTCTTCTCTCCTTGATAATTCCAGAAATACCATGGATGAGGTAATATTATCTACAATAGTGAGTGTGCCTTGGGAAATCGCTAAACTTTAGAATTCACAAGAAAGCGCATTTTTATATTTTAAAATAGATTTTCTAGCCTCTCATTTGCTATGCTTACACTCAAGAAATCTCAAAGTGCAATCACTTCTATGGCCAGCTGAGGGTGCAATTGCCCTACTTTTGCACATGCATCCCGCCTAATGCCTTTGGATAGAAGGAATCATGAATCCATTCGCACAGCGGAGGCACTGGGGGACGGAGGGTCGGCGGGCCAATCTCAAAGCTGTACCACAGAGCACCCCAGTTTTAGGAAGTAAGGGAAAGAAATAGATTGCATACATACAAATTCAAGATCTTTAGTGTAATGAAGTATATTAAGTTTACAAAGCAAGTCGGTGATTCTTTATCATTTGTTGGTGTGTCTGAGTGGGTTAAATAAAGATTTCTTTTTGTGTCATTTCTAATGCCTAAATTCTTGTTAATTAAAAAACAAATAAATAGGCTAACATTTAGTTTCTCGGCCACCGTGGAACACGACTAGGAGCTGTAGTGACTGTGGAATTAACTTCTCATTGCAGTTGAGGTTATGAAATAATGGTAGAGCTTCCTGAGAGCACGGCTCTTTCTTCCCTTTGAATGTATACACTGACCATTTATAATCTAAGTTAGTCATTCTCCAAGCCTCACCAAATAACTTTATAATGTAAGAGATTTAATGTATTCATTCGCTGGACTCCTTTCCTATAGGAGCGACAGAGATTATGTGAAGGATATCAATATTTACCCCACACACCCACGACCTCTTCCCGTTGCTGATTCATTTCCAGCCTACAACCTGGAGTAGCTTGGGCTTGATAAAAATCACCTCTGCTTCTAGAAAGTATGCATTGCTGCAGAGTGCTGCTTCCTCCTGATTGTTTCTTTCGCTGTTTTTGATAGAAAATGGAACATTTATGGGACACAAAAATGGAAAATTATCTGTTGATGATATTGTGTATGATAATATCTTTAACTGGACTAATATACAGTGCATTCATGCTGGGAAAATTTACACTGCAAGCTGTAATGCTATACAGTGATTGAATGTATAAAAAAAAAAAATAATGAAAAAGAAAGTCCATGGTGTGTTCCCCTTGAATAATAAGATGTATATATAACTAGATGGTAGTCTTTCTCCCAAAAGCTTTACCTGTTTAATCTTTATAACCCTCTGGGCAAGTCCTTTTCCTAAAAAGGCCATAGATCCTAAGGCCTTCACTATTGAGGAAAGGAATATTAACCCTAGAAATAGGAATAGTCTCAAAGTCCAGTAGGGGAAAAGCCCTTTAAAGGACAAATTCATCAAAATCATAAATGGGAGACCAGAAGTGAGATGACAGACAATTCGATTTCTACTTTATAGCCAGAATAATCTTGTTAAAGTATAGACCAATTCATTCCACTTCCCTCCCGATCACGTACAGACTACAGCCCACCTTCCTTGGTCTGACGGACAGCTCTCATGGAACTAATACCAGCCTATTCTTTCAGCATTCCTCCTGCCGTCCCTTGAGCTCCAGTCACGCTGAGTGAAGGAGGTTCCACATCCACATCCCTCCATCCTAATCTCTGAGCAGACCCCTTTCTCCAGAACCCAACTGGCAGGAAGAGTGACCAGGTTTAGTAAAAGCAGTTCACCTCTCCAACCCCATCCCCATATATTTAGCTTATTGTCTAGAACGGGTATCTGATAAGTCTATTGTATTCAAACAATTACCTTTTATACAAAATTAACTGTAAGTCAATCATGTAAACTCTGAAGTTATCACCCTGATGATAATGGCTAATTGTTTTTGTGGCTCCTTTGAAAGGAGAAGGTACAAAAAATGAAAAGCTTATGATGTCCCTTTACCAGAAAACCTCAGCCTCTTTGAAAGATTATAGCGAATTTTTAGGAAATACTACTTGGTGCTTGGAAATTCTAGCAGTACTGCAGTACCCAGCCACAGAAATAGCAGTGACTGCCTGCTTGAAATTACCTTTCTGTAGACTCTGTACTTGCCATTTATAGAGTCCTGTGCATAGAGTTCCTGGATTTTGAGTGAGGTACAGAGCTAGAACTCAACGTAAACTGATAAAGTTACACATTCACATATACCTGACACTAGTATTACATTATATGCAATACATATTTACATAAATATATAAATTTTTGTAACGAGGATAAGAGTTTCAGCTATGCAGTAGCATCTAAGACTCAAAACACTCAGCTTTACAATGAGAAAAAAGTGAAAGGCAAATCTGAATTTAGCAATGAAATTCAGAAAATAAAACATGAAAATAGTTGGGGTGGGGAGCAGCCCCATAACCTAGGAGTGGCTAAGGGAGCCAGATCTTACATGGTTGACGATGGTTCTAATTTTGGCTCTGAAGGCTTATAAAATACTCCAGGTGCACGTACATCCATGCCTAAAATGCCCACAGGATGAGGAAATGGAGGGAAAAGTATGGCAGTTGTGACCATTCCTCACTGGGGAATGACTTCCCTCTCGTTCTCTCTTTGGAAAGTGCATGCAGCCTCTCGTAATCAAAAAAGGTAGTTTTTCTTCAGGTATTCTTTAGTATTTATATGTATTTCTTACACACCAAGAGAAGCTAAAAAAGAGAGAGGAAGAGAAAGAGATCAACACTGCGATCCACTTAGCCTTCAACCAACTCCAGATCATGAGCTACGTGTGATCAGCATACTCAGGAAGGTCTCCAGATCTGGGACCCAGAGCTGTCCCCTGTGGGATTTCTTTGCAGTGCATCATGTGCTACTACTGCACGACTACCTGGCTCCTCAAGTATCCTTTAGTACTGCAAGAATAATTGAATAAGTATTTATTCTCACTAGCTACCCTTTTATTAGTCAATCATAACCTTCAAAATATATGCTGAGTTGAGCATTTTAAAAGCACATTACCTGGGCCAACAGGTAGCCTAGAGGTTAAGGTGCTGGATCCACATAGCCAGCTACGTGGTTGAAGTCCCAGACCTGGTGGATTGAAAATCACATTGGGTGATTGTGTATGTGTACATAAGACCCCAAAAGAGACTGGAGAAAAAAGGATTGCAGTGTGGCCACCCACCCTGGTGAGTAATTTCTCACTTTTCTTCTCTTTCTTTCTCTGTCTCTCTCTGACAAATGCACATGCACTGTAACAGAAACCTTAAAAAATAAAATAATAAAAAAGGCAAATTACCCATCTTATTCGTTCAATAGTTGTTTTGGACACTGTCGTGATGAACAGAAAGGGAAGATGTGATTTTATAGATTTAGATCTGCCTAGAAAGACCATTTTGTCACAGAAACAACTACATAGTTATGCCAAAATATAATTAAAATGAAATAAATGACATAGACCAATTTATAAAAGGAAGAGACAGTACGATATCAATTTTTTTTTTAGTATTTTTCTTTTTAAACAGGAATTTTACCTAAGTCAAGGTAATCAGAAGAGGTAAAGACTGGGTAAAAATAGAACACTTATAAAATAAGGAGAACTGGGACCAATAGTTGGCATAACAGCTATGCCACTAAACTCTCATGTAGTCGACCGCGGCTGAGTCCCGGACCTGGTGGCTTAAACTCATGCTGGGTGTGTGTGCATGTGCGCCCAAGATCCTGAGAGGAGAATGGAGAAGGGATTACAGTGTGGCCATCCCCCCTGAGGGGTGATTTCTCACTTTCTGTCTCTCTGTCTCTGTTTTTCTGAAGAGTGCACACGCCCTATAGCAAACACCTCTCCTCCCAAAATAAATAAATAAATACAATTAAAATTAAATAAGGAGAACTAAATACAAATAGGGTTGACAATGGTCTGTTCACTGGATGGTATGGAAATTGATCTGTGACAAGCCAAGCATTTCAACGTGCCATGCATTGTGGTAAGCATCTTTATAAATTGGTTGCATTAGGGACGCTGGTTCTAAAGTATACTTCCTCTGCCTTCTCGAATTTTGCTATAAATGCAGTTCTCAGGTTCTAGCCCAAACTAAATTGAATTAGCAGTTCAGAGCTTGGGGTCTATGAATCTCTTTTAAGAAGATTACCAGCTAATTCTGATGTTCACTAAGGATTGCGACTACTCTGATAGTAAAATAAGGAAATAACCTAGACAGGTGGATGAAGATCTAGAGTTCCAAGCAGTAGAATGATATTAGATGCACTAGAAACAAGAAGTAGCAACTTTTTTAAGAGAGATTTTTGCTATAGGGCACATGTGTATGCTGGAGAGACAGAGAGAGAGACAGAAAGTGAGAAATCACCCCTCCCTCCACCCCAAGGTGGATGACCATACTGCAATCTCTTCTCCTTTCCTCTCCTCTCAGAATTTTGGGCATGCATGCACGTGCAGCTGGCGTGAGTTTTAAGCCACTGGGTCTGGGATTTGAATCGCTGTCAACTATTTGGAAGTTTAGAGATGGACCATTATGCCATCAGCTGGTTCTAAGAAGTAGCAAATTTTAATAAGACCAGTAACATCAAGAAAGTGATGTTATTTAGTTCTGTTTGATCAGAGAATAGACTAACAGAGGCTAAATATCTGAAAATAATTATTATGGGGATGTTGAAAATCTTTATAAGCATCACTGCAATAGTTATTATGAACAATCTTTTGAGAAAAATAAGTTACTCTTGTTAAAAAAGATTCAGTGAGATACCTAATTTTTCCCACTCTGCATTCATTTTGCCTAAGAAAGTCTAAGTCAATAAAGAAAGAACTTTGTACACTCCTAGAAAGCTTGGGTAGAACTTTTAGCTTATCATCTATTTAGTATGCATGATTTTTAAATATCAACTTGAGCTACTGATATGAAGAGAAAGAACTTAAATTACCCTGCCTGAACTTGATGTTTTTAATCTTAAAAGTAAGTGAAAACCTAGCAGTTATGTATTACAACTATAACCCCCTCTTCGTTTTATATATATATGAATAATACATTAATCTCTCTTTTTCCACAGAGGATGGTTCCAAGACCCCTAGTGGAGGCTTATGGATAGTACTGAAGCCTATATAAACTGTTTTTTGTATACATTCATATCTATGGTAAAGTTGAATGTATAAATCAGACACAGTAAGAGATTAACTATAATTAATAACAGAACAGTTTAATGATATAAGTTATTTACAACTTATGAATTGTCTGTTTATGGAAGGCTATTTATAAAACCACTTTAGTTATGAAAGTTAATATTTTCAGACCACAGTTGACCAGCAGTAACTGAAACCACAGATAAAGGGGAGCTAATGTATATGATAAAGATACACACGCAGGGACTTCAAAGAGTTCATGGAAAATTGAAATCAAAGTATGAACTGATTTTGGAATAAAGCCTTTTTAAATCTGTGCAGTTTTTCTTTTCATAATATGAGTTTTCTATGAAGTTTTGGAAGACCCCTTGTACAGGCTTATAAAACATTTTACACTTTAAAATGCCCTAAGAAGAATGGAAGTACTACATTCATCTGGGGTGCCAGGATTACTGGGGCTGGGTAGGGCACCTCTTTAGAGAGCCATGAAGGAGGGGGTGATTATTGGTTATTTTAGGAGAGATGGAAAAGTAAAGCCCAAGATACCAGTAAGTCAAGTTTAAAACGCAGTGACAAGCAACATTTCAGACAGTGAGGTAGAAACCAAAAGTTTAAAGAGCTAAAAGCTGACTGTTAGAAGAACCGGGTTGAATTAAAGGTGATAAGAGAACTGTGTGTAGTTCTAGGTATGGTACTCCCCTCAGTACTTGATGAACTCTATTACCCCAGACCTATTTGAAGAAGCCTTTGCCCCTTAAGATTTTCTGGATAATGAAAGAGATCTGCCAGGTCATAGAGGTCTATGGTGTGGGAATTACTTGTTCTCTGTGTGTATGCATTGTCAGGACTTTTGGTCTAAATTGCAAATTACAGCTGCTGTTCATTATATGCAGATCCCATCACTGGCAAATTCTCCTGCTCCCTAAAACTCACTTGTAATTCCAAATTAATAGTCATCCTTCCATGGTCATTAGAGGACACGCACAGACTGGTGTAAATTTTAGTAGCCCAAGCACATGAGCGTACCCAGCCGAGCTGCCTCCTTGATTTGACTCTCACATAGAAGCTGGTGTCCTTTCTGTGATCTATTGAGTAGCATGTTTTCTGTCCTTTTGTGGGTTTTTTGTTTGAAATTTCGGTGTTTCAAAAGACTCCCAAGTATACCGTTGAAGTGTAGTCTAGTGTTCTGAGCACAGGAAGGTGGCACTGCACCTGATGGAGAAAATATATGAGGTAATCTTCATGTAGGCGTGGCTTACAACGTTATCGGTGATAGCTCAGAACTAAAGAATCAATAATATATAGTCAACAAAGTGTATTTAAACAGAAGCACACTTAAACGAGGTTTTTTATCAATCAGTGAACAAAAAGGTGACCAGAGGTTCCCAGGAACCTCACCTCGTCTTTTCCATAGGAGCAGTGGCCCAGAATTCAGTAATTCCATGTTAGGTGGCAACTTTGTAGAACATAAGCATTAAAGACCAAAGTTTTGATACTGTGATGAGAACAGTCACGGAAGCTCAAATTATGATTTCAAATATATGCCTCTGTATAAGTAACATCGCAAACCCTCAACCAAATATGACTAAAGAGGAATTGCTGAGGTTTTCCAATTAGAAGAGAAACCAAGTGCTGACATAGCATTGCCTAGAAGTTTAACATCAATTTAAAAAAACTTCTTGAAGTTGATGTCTTTTTTTCTCCCATGAGCAAGAGAGACAGAGTGAAAGAGAAAAACAGACAGACACCACCAGAAGGTCTCCAGGCTGTGATCCATCCCCAGCTTTAGCCAGCCCTGGAGCAAGGGCATGCATGTCCCTTGCATGTTCAGAAAGGTCTCTGGAGGCAAACCTAGAACCTTTCTGTATGGGTCAGTCTTGCAGAGATTCATACTGCTATACCTCCATCTAGCTTTTAAACCTAATTATCTCAGTTATTAATTGCTCACAGGTCAGATAGGACCCTCAGTATCTGAGGAGCATCTTTAAATGTGTGGGGAGGAGCACCTTTAAATGTTTTCTGGAGTGCATGAAATGGCATCTCATAGACTCATTTACCTTTAAAAGAATTATTTATTGGGACCAGCAGTTAGTGTAATGGCTATGTCGCTGAACTCCCATGTAGTCGACCACAGTTTGAGTCCTGGACCTGGTAGCTTAAACTCGCGCCAGGAGTGTGTGCGTGCGTGCCCAAGATCCTGAGAGGAGAATGGAGGAGAAGGGATTGTGGCGTGGTGATTTAATTTGCAATAGGACACATGTACTCATCAGAGAGAGAGAAAAAAATGAGAACACAAGTCTCCAGGGCCAGGACTCAAAGTGTGGTTAGCCATGTGGGAGTCTAGCTCCTTAACCACCACGCCACCTGCCAGCCCTCATAGGATGATTTTTTTTTTAACATAAAAAATACGAAGAACTGCAAGCATAGTCCCAAAATGATGGAATGCAACAGTCAGAGACAAACTCGGCTTGGCGCTACATCAAACACACAGAAAGTTCCCCTGAGTTTTGTCCAGATCAGCCTTTGAGCAAAACAGAGCACGACAAGCATGAATGAGAAAGGAGCAGGCCAAACCCGCAGCTGATGCACTGCCTCCCATCTTCAGGCTTCTCAGACAGACAAGTTTGAATCGACAAATTTGAGGGTCACAAACAAAAGTAAAATAAAACAAAATAAGACTGTAACTTATGCCTGTCATATACATCAATCTATGACAAGAAATTTTGAAAGAAAATTTGATCCTTCCTCCTTATTTTCTCATTTCCATGTAAACATATTTCAGGTAAGAGATTATTTTTGTATTTATTTATTTCTTTGGAGAGGTTTTTGCTATAGAGTGTGTGTGCTCACCAGAAAGATAGAGAGAGACAGAGAGACAGAAAGTGAGAAATCACCACCCAGCGGGGATGGCCATGTCACAATCCCTTCTCCTCCAGTCTCCTCTCGAGATCTTGGGCACGCACACACACGCACCCGGCATGAGTTGAAGCCACCGGGTCCAGGACTTGAGCCACATGGGAGTTCAGCGACATAGCCATTATGCTAACTGCTGGTCCCAGGTAAGAAATTATTTAAATCCAAATTATTTCCCAGTAATATTTCTGCCACCATAGTCTCTAGACTTTCTAAAAGTCTCAGAACTGGAAATTGGTAAAACAGTTCTCTGTATGTGTTTACAGTGTGTATGTGATTGCATTTGTTTCAATCAGTCTCTGTTTCGCTTTCCCTTTTTCTCCTCTTCTTTCTCCTTCTCCCTTTTGTCTCTCTCATCCTCTCTCTCTTTTTTAAAGAATTATTTATTTATTTAATTAATATCATTTGTTATTATTATTATTATTATTTTTCAATTTACTACAGAGAGAAAGAGATAAAGTGAAAAGCAAGTTGCTAGGTCCAGGACTCAAACCACGGTCAACCATATGGGAGTCCAGCACCTCTAACCATCATGCTACCTATCAGCCCCTTTCTCACCCTCTTTTAAACACACATGGAAATGCACACTCTTCACATTACCTTTGCAATCAGAACTGCGGACCAGCATGATGGCATTCAGAATCCAACTCAGTGAATACTGTGATTTAGAGCACGTGTGTGGAATACCATTACTTTTCTTGCTTTACGAATGAAAAGAAATTTGTAGAATAAATTAAGTCATAAAATCAGAAGGCTCCCACACATTCAAGAATAAAGAGTAAAGAGTACAGAATGGTATAGGAGGGGAGGCAGGGTTCATGATGTTCCACTTCCTGTTCCTCCATTCTGCATTAAGGATGCTGAGACAAAGGGACCGTCGGGCTCATTTCCCCTATTGATGAACCACACTACCAGAGGGGCTAGAAAGTGACATGGAAAAGCATACAAGGTTTCTGGCACTTATTCAGTCTGCTAGGTCACTTTGTGTTGGACTGAAACTCAGGATAAAAATAGACTTTTCGAAATGAGAGAGGGTGATTTCTTACTGAAAGTGTATCTTCTCACTGCACTGCTGGAATATGTTACCTTCCCTCCTCACATCTGATGTGCTACTGAAATTTCAGAGGCCAGAGAGCAAAGCTACCAGAAAGTAGTTAGACAAGAGGAGGGATTCCTTTCTTTGTAGGAGCTAGTGACACCCAATGTGAATGCCTGTGTCTAAGGAAAAGCTGCTGTTCTCTGGGATGCAGAAAAGGAGCTGCATAGATTGACAAAATATTGCAGCTCCGAGTGTAATTTGGCCTCACAGGAAGCAAAAGTGCTACCCTCATTGGAAAAGATGGTAGCAAGAAAGTTATTCCCCTAGGCGGCCTGGGGGAATGAGGCTGTTGAGGTGTCCCAGATAAAGGGAAGAATTGGAGGAGGGAGGTTGGGGTAAGATGAAGTCCTGCTAGAACTGCCAAGGAAGTCCTCGGGCCGCTGGGAAGGAAGCTTGGTGCTGCTTGGGGTACCTGGCATATTGAGAGGGATGTGTTCCCATCAGAGGACTTGGACTCCTACATCTGTATCTGAACTTCGCGATAGCAACAGACCAGAATTGGAGACGGAGTGGTGGAAGGTGTCTTTGAAACGTATTTTTTTTTTTTTAGAGGCTTTCAACAATGACACAGAACAAAAGGAATGGCAGAAGCAGGGTTTCCTCCTACTCCACAAAGTATACTTCCCCATTTCAGGATATTATCACTGCGGAGAGAGGACTTCTTTTGAGAATATATTATTGATATTTGCAAAATAGCAGGTATTCTTTCTTTACAGAAAAGTATTGTAACAGACCTCAGAAGGCAATATTTGAGAATAAGTTTCCAATTATATTTTACTTTCAAAGCATCTTCAACCCCATTCCAGGAATCTGGAAGCCTTTCTAGTTTAAATTTGAGTTCTTTTAGACAGAAAGCTTGTAACTGCTATGTACATGTGGATTGTGTTCTGTATGCTTTGTGTTGTAGATAAGACAGACACAAACTTAGTCTTTAAGGGCTTTTAGACTGTGGTCAATATGATCTACACTGTAAATAATTTTTGTCATAAAAAGTAAATCCTATACACACACACACACACACACACGTATTATGTGATATATGTGTGTGTGTATATATATATATATATGTGTGTGTGTATATATATATGTGTGTGTGTGTGTATATACACACACACACACATATATATATATATGAGATCTGTCACATCAGATGTTTTAATATATGAGTAAATAATATATGAGTAAAACAAAAGTGAAGTAATAAACATCATTCCCTAACTAGTTAATTAGCATTCATTTTATGGATTATGCCTAATTTACAGTTTTTTAAACTAAAACTAAATAAATGAAATAGCAAATTGTTTCCTGGACTAGGGGAGCAAATGAGAAAAATACAGAGGTCAAGGCGACCTGGCGTACCTGGGGCACATGGCAGGGAGTACTGGAGCCCGTGTGGCGACCTGCAATACCAGCTGTGCATCGCAACGCCACTAAATAAACTGACTAATGATATGCGGTTAAAAATTAAGCCTGAGAGGGTCTTGACTCATTTCCCTGTCGATGTAGGGAACAGTAACACCTATCTCCTCCTAACTGCTCTGGGAGACCGTTGACCAAAGCCCTTCTTTATATAACTTCACTCTGGTATAGGTTGAATATCCAAAGTGCTTGTAAGAGGGACCAGCAGGAGGCACAGTGGTCACGTGCTGGACTCCCACATAGCTGACAGCAGTTTGAGTCTCAAACCGAACAATTTGAAACTTATGTTGGGCATATGTGTGTGTTTGCCCAAAATCTCGAGAGGAGGATGGATGAGAAGGGATTGTGGCATGATCGTCCCCCATGGGGAGCAACTTTTCACTTTCTCTCTGTCCATCTCTCTCTGTCTCTCTGGCAAGTGCATGAGCCCTTATAGCAAAAATCTCTCCAAGAAAACAAAACTAAAGTACTTGGGGAAGTGTTTTGGATTGAGGGGTTTTGAGAATTTTGGAATATTTTAAAACATATAAATATATATATATTTATATATGTAAATACATAAATATTTGTATATGTAAATTTATATATATATAAATTTACATATACAAATATTTATGTATTTACATATATAAATATATATACACACACACATAGTGATATCTTGGGGATGAGACACAAATGTAAACATAAATTTTATATGTTGCATAAATGCCTTATACACATAGCCTGAAGATAATTTCCTATAATAATTTTGGGTTGCAGCATTTTAACTCCAATCTGTCACATGACAGACGGGTGTAGAATTTTCTGAGGACATCATGTCAGTGCTCATAAAGTTTCAGATTTTGGAGTGCTTGGGAATTTTGATTTTTAAATTAGGGATATTAATGGAAAATGCAAATGAAAACTACAAGGTAATGCTGTTTTTCCGCTATCGGATTGGCAAAAATAATTAAAGCTTATATGGATAAGGTGAGCACATTGTTGTGAATATAAATTGTACGTCTTCTAATAACTTGGTCAGGATTTTCCCTTTTGTAAAACCATGAGAACCTTTTGACTACAAAATTCCTCTTAATAATTTATCCCTAAGATACATTCAGATATGTCATTAATGACATGTCTGAGCCAGCCCGTTATATAATACCTTGTCATTGTTTTGGATTGAAATGTAAAAGATACTAAGGCACAATTTGGCTGATTTTATTTCTTGGTGTTCTGAATTTTACAACTTCCTACTATGTAAAAGGGTGCAAATTAGGCCTAGCACCTAAAGCAAAGGAAGAGTAGGCATTCAAGGAGAAATTCTGAATGATTGTCCACAGAGAGGCATCTACCACATGGGCTGGACTTAATAAAAGATATTTTTAGCTATTAGATATTAGCGAAAGCTACTAGGATCTACTTAGTGATATTAAATTAAAGATGATTTAACAAGATCTGGGTTTTAGAATAATCACTTGGGCAGGAGTCGAAGGACAAGGTGAAGAGAGGACACAGGTGGTGAGAAAATTAGTTGCAAGGATATTACAGTTGTCTGGATAAGGAACTGGCTGGCCTGAACCCAAGCCCCGGTGACTGAGAGGAAGCAACTGATTGGAAGATGCTGAAGATAAACATTCTGTGTATGTGGACCTGAGTGACCATAAGAGAAAGCAAATCTAAGATAAATATCTGTATCCTATAAACATTTTGTAGGCAACTTTAACATTAAGGAAAAACATGGGGGGTGTTGAAAACAATTTAATGAAGTCAATGCAGCGACATCTCTATCAGTATCCTTTTTCCTGGACAGGATTTTGTTAGACTTCTGCCCAGACTCTTTCAAGAAGCGCTGAAACGTACATGTGCACATGCATACATGTGCACTTCCACTTCCACACACATGCATGCACTCATTCACTCATAAAATATGTTCTCTGCTCAAAGTTACAATAGAAAGACCATCTTCCCACTTCAGGAGTGGCAGGAAGCTCTCTGCCTCCAAAGAGCAATGCGCTTGTGAAGTTTCTCCAATAGTCCTAACTCCATAAACCCAGCTGTTGAGAGAGACGTGGCCTGCTCATATCACCCTGAATTCTTAACAAAACTTTATTTTGGGCCTGCTCTATTTCTAGTATACTTCCAATGACAGGCATCAGCTACTTTCATTTATAGTAAGTAAAACTGTTCCATAACACTTGAAAAAAAAATCAAATGTGTGACTTTTAGGCAAGTAATTCATCCCACCCTCAAAACCATCCCAGATAGTTGGAAAATTGTATTGACGATTTTATGAGGAAAAGACTGATTCATATTTATTTCTTTTCCCAATCATGATTTTAACACTAGTCTCAGAAAATGTTGCCTTGATTGCTTTCTACCTCTTAAATTTCCATATGCCTCTTCAAGCAATTTTTCCAGTCTTTAACTGGCTCTGGGTAGAGTATGTGTGACAAGAAGGCAATGCTGGTCTCTCAACCAACCCACCCTGGGGACACTTAAATACGCTTTTAACCCATAAACATTTGCATTCAGAATGAAAAACCTCCCTGAGCTAAGTCATGTCAGAGAAAGTATGGCTCACAGAAAAGTAGAAGCTGCTACTGCACCAGACCCCAAGAGGGCAATGCACCCTGGGGTGTATAATAGCTGCTTGCCCAGTTGACTGACTGTTGGCCAGTTTCCAGTGCTGAGGGGCTGCTGTCATCTCTGTGCACATAAAGAAGAGGAGAAAACACATCTAGAGCCCTGAGCAGCAGGGCTGGCCTCCCAGGCATATGGAACAGCCATTCAGCTCTGTGGTTTGATGAGAGGAGGGCTGTTCAAAAGACTATTGCTCTCAAATAGTATGCCTACCAGCCTGTCCCTGAGACACTTCACCATTGGAAACGTATGTTTGTTACGTTAAAGAGCTGGCCTCCAAGAATCTTCGGTCACATCGCAAAAGCCTTGTAGGAGTCACATTTCAGAATACAAATATCCCTTAGTATTTGCTTATCAGGTTGCTTTCTAGCATAACTATCACTTAGACAGAATTGGACACTGAAGCCACAATCTCCACATTGTAGGGAATGAAAGATAAAGGCTGGACTTTATGCTATCATCTAGAAAGTATAGATCAGAATGAGACTGCAGAAGCAGCAGGAAACATACTATCCCAAGAGTTGTCATCTGCTTCATTATTTTACTTTGTTAATACACTTCTGCAAAATGTCCCAACCAGCGAACATCCAGCACGCCAATATTTACATTAAGTAGAAGTGTACTACCTCCTTTTATTTTTTTCTACTGTGGTAGTGTTTCCCAGATGAAAGTCGTGTGGTGAAAAATTAATTTACTATTATTATTTTGTACTTTTGGCTGTAGAGTGCATATGCTCACCAGACAGAGACAGAGAGAGCGAAAGCAAAGTGAGAAATCACTGCCCAAAGGGGGATGGTCACACCAAAGTCCTTCTCTTGGAATGTCAGGCATGCACACACACATACCCAGTATGATTTTTCAAGCCCGTGAGTCTAGAACTTGAACTACGCAGTCAGCCATGTGAGATCCAGCACCTTAACCTCCACGTTGCCTACTGGCCTTGAAATCAAGTATTTTAGCTTTCGTTTTTAATCATTTTGTGTCAGATAATTTGGAAATATGGCATATTAAGAAATTGCCACAGGGCAGGTCTTCCATAGCTCTTAGAATAAGATTCCATCTCTCTACTATGGCTATGGTAGCCTTAGAATCTCAGCATCCTGGTGAAGAATCTCTGGCTGTTCTCCTCTTGCCCATAACACTCCTGAAACTTGGGTATCATTTGATTGATCAAATATATCCAGCCTATTTCTTCAGAGCCTATTGCCCCTTCAGGCTGCAAGCCCACCTTCCTTCCTTCCTCATGGCCAAGTCCTTATCAACAACTAGGTCTTGTTCCCACAGAACGAACATTGACTTTTCTTAAGTGGCTGGTACCATCTCCTTGCTTGCTCTTTGCCAAAGCACACTGGTGGTCCTTGCGGTCTTACTTGATTGCTCATATATTGGTCAGAATTACAAGTAGCATTCACCTCTTTATTTCTTGCTTAGTTTGTATCCCCTTTGCCCAGATTACAGTACTGTGAAAGCAGGGATCCTTAGTTTAGTTGTTATACTTCTGCATAGCCAGTGTCTAGCATAAGCCTGGCACATCGTAGTTGTGTGTTGATTATTTAATAAATGATTAAATAAACTAGGATTTCTTCTAAAGAGCCTTTGTGTTTTTTGATCAGGATAGAACATTGACTTTTCTTAAGTGGCTGGTACCATCTCCTTGCTTGCTCTTTGCCAAAGCACACTGGTGGTCCTTGCGGTCTTACTTGATTGCTCATATATTGGTCAGAATTACAAGTAGCATTCACCTCTTTATTTCTTGCTTAGTTTGTATCCCCTTTGCCCAGAGTACAGTACTGTGAAAGCAGGGATCCTTAGTTTAGTTGTTATACTTCTGCATAGCCAGTGTCTAAGCCTGGCACATCGTAGTTGTGTGTTGATTATTTAATAAATGATTAAATAAACTAGGATTTCTTCTAAAGAGCCTTTGTGTTTTTTGATCAGGATACAAGGAGTTAAAAAAAAAAAAAACAAGCATAATGTAATGCTCTCAAACTAAGCAACAAGCAGAAATGCTTAGGGTTATGTTTCTTAAATTTTGCATGTTATAATCAATTTCAGACAGATCCTTATTAACTTAGATCTCACACCCAAGCACAGTAATTTATATTCTGCTCCTTTGTTCTGAGTTTTGATCTGTGGCAGTTTTAGATACAGAAAAACAAAATAAAGAGAACAAAAGAGGCGTGGTGAAAAAATACGAAATCACCTTTCCTTACTGGTCAGTTCCTTGATACCTTTAAAATGTCTTGTTTTCTTCCGTTTTTAATTTTAAAAAGACAAAAAAACCCACAAGTTTACATCAAAGTTTCTCAATCGGATGTAATTCTTAAGTATACATGTCATCCAATATTTTACGATTTCATGGTTATGTCTTTTGGTGCATTAAAAAATACATTTGCACAGGCAGATGGTGGTACGGCAGTGAAATGCGATGTGCAACTGTGCACATGGAAGGGTTCCAGGATCCCATCTGGAGACCTCCCTGGGTACACAGGACACCCATGTGCCCATGATCTGGTGCTGACTGAAGCTGAGGGTGGATCATGAAGTCAAGACCCTGTTGAGGGGGTTGTCTTTCTGTTTCTCTCACTCATGGAAGAAGTAAATAAATTGACTTAAAATATATATCGGATGATGAGAAAGCATTTTTATGTATCAGATTTGTATGAAGTAGAGAGTAATTAAAAAGAAAAGAAATGGAATTTAATTGAACCATGTTTGGCTTTCATTGATTACTTTGTCATTTGACAGTTGTGCATCTTGAACAAGTAAGTCTTAAATATCTGTGTTGATCTTTTAGCTCCTGGGTTGTAAAGAGTGAAGGCTGCCATCTGCCTCACAGAGTAATCGTGAAACTTAGATATATGATAATGTACAAGCATCCCAGACTGATATCTCATATATAGTCTGTGCTTAATAAAGGCTAATTCAATTGAAATCTGAATATCTCTCCACTTCCTAGGAGTTTTAATTGGTCCCTCTGCTAAAAATCACCTCTGTCTCTCAGTAAATCCAGTCATGTGTTTAGATTCCTTTGAGCCTGTATCCAATACTTAATTGGATAGTTCAGCCCATGGTTCATAACAAAAGCCTGGATTCTACAATCCAATTAAAGATCAATCAACAATTACAAGGAAAACAATTAATGTCTAGCAATAGTTCTGGTCATATAACTGTACTCTTGCTTGTTTGTTCTCCCTAACATTGGATTTTCCCATTTGGAAAGTCTTCAAGTGCTCAGGATGCTTGGACTAATTCCACTTCTTTACTAAATCAACCCGCTGATCCAGTAGATACTCACCAATGAGAGTTTGTCGTAATGTATAGAATTTACCTGAGAAGTGGGAGAAAACTCTGTTATCTCTGTTGGGTGTTGCTGAATAAAAGGAGAACTTTGATGATGTGCTGTGTCCCTTCCGAGCACACGTGTTCAACAGGGGCAATATCACCTCTCAGAAGGTGAAAAAATCTTAGATATTTTAATGCTTGAGGTCTCCCTTTTGCCTGTCTTTTCTGCCCAGGCATTATTGTCTCTCTCAAAACTCATTTGTACGGAACAAGCTATGCAGTGTACTTTTGTATTAAAGTTTTATGGGCAGAGGTAATTAGAAATAAAAATGCTTAGAAAGACTCCTGGGGTGTAATAATATTTTTAGAAGTTTGATAATCCTGCCTTAGGAAAAAGAAACCCCTGCTTTCCTCTTGGGTTTCTCTGTTCCTTAAAGAAAATACATGTAGAACATCGGGACTTACGGAGTGTGGAAAGAGCAAAGGCCTGTGGGTTTACTCCATGTTCCTTTTGAGTAGAGACAAAATCAAGAGACTTAGGAGTCAGGCTGGCCTACATTGGAAGTCTGCATATGCCATCACCTAACCTGTATGATCATGGATAAGTTAATGTCTCTGCAAAATAGAAAAAATAATACCGACTTTATAGGCATAATGGAGTAAGAGTGGACATAAGAGTCCCTGGTGCCTGGCACATGTTAGGCATTCAGCAAGTCGTTGCCATAGTTATTTTCAGGTCTGTCATGGCCAGAGATGATGAGATGGCCAGAAGTCGGCAGCTCCGAGCTGCACAGTGAGCAGCGCTGGGCAATGCAACACGGGAAAAGGTACTAAGAACCTAGGTCTGCTTTGCCTGCTTTGTCTTTTCCCTCATATTTTTGCCTTCGCATAATTCCTCTGCCTTAGGCCATGGAATTATTTCATTGCTCATAAATAATTATGTTTTACCATTCTTTCCTTTGGGCCTATAACCTTGCCACTGTGCTGAGTTTATAATCGTGGTGTTGCTGTATATTGCATGAGAAAATTATACGAAGAGCTCCTTCCTACCCAAGGCTGTAACAAAACAGTATTTCAGCCAGAGAAAAACCATCGCAGTAAATGAGAGGGCTGGAGCGCTTCCCAAGTAGTCACCTGAGGATTGGAGCACTGCGGATTGCCCAGCCTTCTTCCACAGAATGATTTATAGAGGACACGTATAGCATAGCAAAGAGAGATATTTCATGCCTAAAAGGTTAATTCTTGATATGATTTGTTTTGAAGTTCTGGAGATTCAGTGGAGGACAAGAAAGACAAAGATAGGAATGACAGGGTCTGTTCTCTTTAGAGTACAATACAGAGAGATAAAGAAATGCATGGAACGAATGACTTTGTGTTTCTCCAGATTTATCTGTTTCATCGTCTTACAACCACACTCCCCTTTTGCCTGTCTTTTTTGCCCAGGTTGTACCTATCCTTTCTTTCCATTATCATTTCTCTCAGAATTTACTCATTTCTACACGTTTATTTTAGATAGAAAAAAGGAGAGGATGCTAGAAATTACGAAGCAAGAAAAAGCAAACTTTTTTATATTTAGCAACAAGAAGATACCTAACAAGTGTACTAAATACAATTCAAAACAATTTTTATGTCTCAATTAAGGTTGATGAATACAAATTTTCTGCAGAAAGAGGTGTGTAGAAATGCCTTTGATGAATTTCTGAATGCATTGTTCAAGCTACCAAAAAGTGGTAACAGACTTTTAAAAAAAAAAATGGAGCATGCTGTTACAATCACCACTAATGTTTTATTTATATGTTTACTTCATTGTGCTGGGAGTAACAGCATGACTGGATATTTTGATTATAGAAAAGCTCCCTCAAAGGCAAGAGGTTGGGCCATGGATTTTCAGAAAAATATAGCAGTAACCTAATAACTGTCCAGAATCTTTTAACCCTTGGATATCAAAAACATTTTCCACAAATGACTTTATGCCTCCCTGAATCCAAGTGAAAAGAAGAAGGCATGCGTTCACACATTCTTAGAGTAGGAGAGGAAGAATTGCTTACCTAATTGAAATTGTTGGAGAAGCTCAGTTTGGAAGTCTAATAGAATTTTTTGGCTTTGATTTAAGCCAAGATATTGGAGCACCTTTCTTCCCTTATCATAAGTCTTAGATAAAGTTCACTAGGTAGAATAAAACAGGAGAGAGTTTGACTTGAAAGTTCACTTTCAAATACACTTTAAAGATTTACTTTCTGGGGACCAGTGAATAGCATAATAGTTACGTTGCTGGACTCCCACCTAGTTGACAGTAGTTTGAATCCCGGATTCACACCAGGCATGTGTGCATGCATGCCCAGGATCCCAAGAAGAGAATGGAGGAGAAGTAACTGCAGTGTGACTATCTCTTCTAGGGGGTGATTTAACATATTCTGTCTCTGTCTCTCTCTGTCTCTTTGGTGAGCGCACATGCCCTATAGCAAAAGCCTCTCTCTAAGAAAAAATAAATTACTTTCCACTGTTAGTGAAACCACGATTCCAAAGGAATGACATTTTTTCCACTGCCCGTCATGTCCTTTATTACTTATCACGCACCTTCCTGCTGTCCACCTTACAGAAAGCTCATGCAGCAGTCAATAGCCAGTGTTTCTGTCTGGGCAGGATGTCAGCAGCAGGGTCTGTGGGAACAACCTTGAGGCCTTTCTTAGGTACATTTCCAGGGAGCAAAGACAGTTTGAATTATCTTTTTTAATGGATTGTTTCAAGAGTAGATCTGTCTTCCAAACTATTAATGCACACTCCGTTATACCTTAGGATTGGACACAGGCCATTCAGATGGTAGTTTTTGAAGTCTTCATAGACTGAAAAGATTTCTCTCTCCTTTTTCTTCCTCTCTCATTTCATCTATTCATTCTCATTGCAAATACTCTCACTGGCCTAATACATTTAGGCTTCTTAAAACAAAACAGAATAGTTTTCTTTGAGAACTTGATGACAGGCTAACAGATACGTTATGAGTTCTACTGATATATAAGTCAGCTTCATCTGCCTTTAACCACACTCCTTTTGTTCCAAGCCTGGGTCTGAGTTTTACTTACAATCTTTGTCAGCTTCAAACTCTGGGAAATCATACCTTGCCAGTTCTCAGTTTTTCTCCTTTATAAAATGTAATCAGGGGTTCTGGAGGTGTCATGATAATTAAGGTCCTAGATTCCCACATGGCCGATCATGGTTCAAGTCCTGTACCTGGCATCTTGTAAGCATGCCAGGCATGTATGTGTATGTGCCCAAAATCCTGAGAAGAGAATGGAGGAGAAGGAATTGTGGTGTGGTCATCCTCCTTGGGGGATGATTTGTCACTTTCTCTCTTTTTTTAACTCTTTCTGGTGAGCACAAATGCCTTGTGGCAAAAATTAAAAAAATAAATAAATAAGTTTATGATGAGACTAACTACTTTCCCCTCAGGTTATGACAATTAAATGAAATACTGTATTTAATGTGTTTAACACAGTCCTGGTGCATAGTATATTTTATTGTCATTATTATTTATTATATTATTATTTACCCATAAATTAATTTTTATTAGTAGTATAAACTTCTAGACACCCTCACTCTGGTTGGTGCAACACCATCTTGTGTAACTCTACCCTAGGATTTACCAAGAATTCATTTAGCAATGATACAAAAGTAAAGGTAATATATTGGGTTATCAGAAAAGTCATGAGATTTGTTTTTCTATGCAAAAATGCATCATGGATTTTCTTTTTCTTTTTTTTATAGGTTTTTGCTATTGGGCGTATGCGCTCTCCAGAAAGACAGAGAGAGACAGAGAGACAGAGGGCGAGAAATCACCCCCTAGGGGGGATGCCCATGCCGCCATCCCTTCTCCTCCATTCTCCTCTTGGGATCTTGGGCATGCATGCACACGCGTCCAGCATGAGTGTAAGCCACCAGGTCTGGGACTTGAACCATGGTTGGCTACATGGGCCATTATGCCAACTGCTGGTCCCGGCATCATGAATTTTCTGACGACCTAATGCAATAAATATTGACTACTGTTTAAAACTGTCAAGGAAGTGTAGAGGTCAAGACAACTGAATCCCATTGGCCAACCATGTGGTTCAAGTCCTGGACCCTGCCACTTGAGAACCACCCAGGTGTAAGTGCATGGGTGTCCAAAATCCTGACACGAGAAAGAGATGAAGGGAAAGGGATTACTGCCTGACCGGGACTTCTCATTCCTCCTCCCTCTTGATCTGTCCCTCTGGCATTTTTTGTTTGCTTGTTTTAAATCAAGAAGGGATAGCTCTATAGGGTAGTAGTTAAGTTCTGTACAAAGAAAGCTGGTTCCCATGTAGTCTATTGCTGTTTGAGTTCTGAACCTAGAAGCTTGAAAAACATGCTGGGTAGTTGTGCATGTGTGCCAAAATCCTTATGGGATGGAGAAATTGACTAAAAAAAGACCCTGTGACCATGTCCTCATTGGGGGATGCTTTCTCTCTCTCTGTCTCTGGCAAATATATGCATCTTCTGGTAATGAAAAAAAGTCAATGACTAATAAAGTACTTTAATGATGCATGAGCCATCAATTAGGTTGAACATGGGACCCTTAGCTCATGATCCACCTGGTTCTTTCTTCCACAGGCTTACTCCTTTTACAGAGTGAAAAACACCACTAATCTCATATACTGGTAACAGTTCTCAGGATAATTATCCACTCATTCACCTTTGACTCAGAATAGTTCAATGGGTCATTGTCAAAGTCCTGTTACATCTCCTCCTACACTATTTTCTTCCGAT
>NW_006208994.1:220809-243169 GCF_000334495.1 Tupaia belangeri chinensis | reverse complement strand
ATCTCTCCCTTCTCTAGTCTTACCTGATGGCCTGATTAGTTAGAAGAAGAGTGCTTTAAAGATTATGGTGTGCTTTTGTGTACTTTGCCATTTCATCGAGTCAGCTCCTTTTTACACAAATATTGAAATGAGTTGTATCTACCAGGACCTAGAAATGAAGGGTCTCAACCTTACCTTAAACAGCAAGCAAACAGAAGAAAGAGACATTTACCAGCTGCCATTCTTATCTATCAGATGCTAGAGATCTATGACTTTTTTTTTTTTTTTGGAGAGGTTTTCGCTATAGGGCACGTGCGCTCACCAGACAGAGAGAGACATAGAGACAGAAAGCGAGAAATCACCCCCCAGAGGGGATGGTCACACTGCAATCCCTTCTCCTCCATTCTCCTCTCGGTATCTTGGGCACGCACGCCCACACGACTGGCGTGAGTTTTAAGCCACCGGGTCCGGGACACGAACCACAGTCGACCACATGGGAGTCTAGCGACATAGCCATTACGCTAATTGCTGGTTCCCAAGATCTATGACTTTTAAAATGGCCTCCAGCTAAATATATTTTTAGATCAGTATAGGAGGGAATGGGGAATAGGGAAGGAGAGGATCAGAGCAAAAACAAGGAATAAAAACCACCTTTAATAGGCACAAAACTGGGGACTGGCTGATGGTATAATGGTTATGTTGCTGGACTCATATAGTCAACCACAGTTGGAGAACCAAACCCAGTGGCTTAAAACTCATGCCAGGTGTGTGTGCATGTATGACCAAAACCCCAAGAGGAGAATGGAGAAAGGATTTCAGCATGTCCATTCCCCCCACAGTCCCCTAGGGGGTGACTTTGCTTACTGTCTCTCTTTGTCTCTGGCAAGCACATATGCCCTGTTAGCAAAAATCTTTCTTATAAAAAAGAAAAACAGACACAAAAATGAAGTTATCTGCTGATGATAATAAATATGATAATGTCTTTGACTTGACTAATATGCACTGTATTCATGATGGGAAAAATCATGATACACACTGTAAAGATGTACAGTGACTAAATGTAAATAATAAACAAATAAAACAAAAACAAAAACAAAAAAACTAACTCTGTGGTTGAGGGACTATGGTTGGATATCTGGCATCATGTAACATAGGCTTAAATTCAAAATTTACTCCTTCTTTCATACTTATAAATGGGTAGCTTTATGACACAACAACAACAAAAAACTTATTCAGATCACCTCTCATTGCAGCTAAATTTCAAACTCCTTCACAAGACATCTCTTTAGAGAGCTCAAGTCGCACATTTTACCTTTGCCTCAGGTATAGACATTGCTTTAGTCACACCAAACTTTATTTGCCTTGGACACAGCAGATTCCCTCACATGTTCATAAATTTATATATCCCGTTGGCCTGAACTACCCCTTTTCCTGAATCTACTCCATGAGTTATTTATTTATTTATTTATTTATTTATTTTTATTCTACTCAGGTGTCTCCACTTGCAGAAACCTTTTAGTAACCACCAGACATAAGATCCTTTTCTCTGTCTTGGAAATGTTTAATTTCTCATTTAAATTTTACACAGAGTTCATTGTCCCATTGCTTATATATCTCCTATGAAAGGATGGGGGTGACTAGAAGGGTTAAAAGTTTCATAGTTATTCTTCATATTTATTACATACAGTTCAGTGTTTGCTGAATAAAAGAATGAAAGATAGAATAGTGCAAGTAATCAACCTCTCCTTTCAGGATTCCCCTGGTGATTCCAGTTTCTTGGGTTTTACCTTTTCCACAAACTCTCCTGACCTGGAATGCATTTGTAACTTGCCCAAGCACATATAAACCAAGTGAATGCTTTTCTGCAATGACAAGACTGCCTGCCTTATTGCTTAAGAGAAGAGCAAGACAGTAGGGCAGGATGAGCAGCTGAAACAAGGCTAAGAAGGACATTCAGATAGATTAAGTTTAGCCTTTTATTTCCCATTATAATAGTCAAATGAAAAGAAGGCTTCAACATTGCTCATCCTATAGACTTATGTCTACGTGAAGTCTTTTGTTTTATTACCTCGAAAAGATGTGAAGAATGGCAAATCCAACACCTCCACTAGCTGATGGTATGTATTCCATTTTTATTAAAGTAGATAAAGCATTTGTTGCAGTAAATGGAAAAATACAGTGTGAATTAAACTTGAAAAATGAAAAAAAAATTGGCTGAACTAATCCAACTGCGTGGTAACTGATCTCCTTGTGATGCGTGTCTGGAAGTTGGAAGGAAAAATAAATGCAGGTCTGCACACACTTCGCTTGGCTATTAAACACTTGAGGCATTTTCCCCTCTCCTCTCATTATGGTGGTAAATTATAGCAAGGTGGGATTCCATTTTCAGTCTTGCAGAATTGGCTTCCTGCTCCCATCCTAGTCACAGCCACCCCAATTAGTCACCAGCTGAATAGCGACACAACCGCAGATTTAGATTAAAAAGCAGTTTTCATCTCGAGAGTAATTCACAGTGAGGAGCGTTCCTCCCCTCACCCCATGACCTTTCAGAATGCCATTGCTGCACAGAGGATTACACAGGATGCTACTTGCTTTGGCATTCTTCTTATTCTGGTGCCAAGGGAAATTTTGTTTTATTACCTCGAAAAGATGTGAAGAATGGCAAATCCAACACCTCCACTAGCTGATGGTATGTATTCCATTTTTATTAAAGTAGATAAAGCATTTGTTGCAGTAAATGGAAAAATACAGTGTGAATTAAACTTGAAAAATGAAAAAAAAAATTGGCTGAACTAATCCAACTGCGTGGTAACTGATCTCCTTGTGATGCGTGTCTGGAAGTTGGAAGGAAAAATAAATGCAGGTCTGCACACACTTCGCTTGGCTATTAAACACTTGAGGCATTTTCCCCTCTCCTCTCATTATGGTGGTAAATTATAGCAAGGTGGGATTCCATTTTCAGTCTTGCAGAATTGGCTTCCTGCTCCCATCCTAGTCACAGCCACCCCAATTAGTCACCAGCTGAATAGCGACACAACCGCAGATTTAGATTAAAAAGCAGTTTTCATCTCGAGAGTAATTCACAGTGAGGAGCGTTCCTCCCCTCACCCCATGACCTTTCAGAATGCCATTGCTGCACAGAGGATTACACAGGATGCTACTTGCTTTGGCATTCTTCTTATTCTGGTGCCAAGGGAAAATCTGGAGGAGTTTAAGATCAGGAGTCAAGTGGTAACGTTATTTCCAAATTTAAATCTCCCTCTAGGTCTTCAATCATCGCATACAGGCATTGCAGTACTGTGTTTTGTGGACGTACCAGAAATTGAGTAGTCGTGGAAAGGGCAGAAAAGGAAGTCTGAGGTGTGCCTCTTTAAAAGTGTACCCATTAAAAGAACAGAACCATAAATGGCTATATGATGCAAAAATATAAGGACACAGCAGCCGAAAAACAAGGGGTAAGTTTCAGCTATTCAACTTGCTAAATATATGACCTTGAGAAAGTTACTTAACTCCTGGGATGCTCAGTATTTTCCCATCTAAAATGTGAAAGCCACTCGTGTCTTCCTCATAGGACTTGTGAGGATTAGGTAAGACTAAGCATTATATTAATACATTTAAACCATACAGAGCTGTGCAAGCATTAAGAATCATTATACTCCTACTGCTACACAACGTGTCAGAATTGGAGTAGACTTGAGAGACCATCTAGCCACCACACAGCCCAGTGCATAGTCTCTGTCTACCACAGATGAGCAGTGGCTATGAGCCTGTGTACAGGCCCTGCCAGTGATGGGTAATTCACCACCCTGCCAAACTGCACTTCCACTGCTAGACGCCTTTGACTATTACAAGGTGGCTCAATGCAACTGAATTTTCCATCTTCTTATTCTAACTATGTACTAGGAAAAGACTCTGCTGAGCAGTTTACAAATATAATTTAATTAATTCTCTAAACAATACTGATGGAATATTCCATCCATATCTAATGAAACAGGTTTAGAGACTTGAAATCCTTCTCCTAATATTGTAAATTATGGGCTGAGCATTCCTCACTCCAAAATTCAAAATCCATATTGCTTCCAAATCTGCAACTTTTGATTGCTCACATTATGCCCCAGGTGGAAAGCTCACCACATGACCACGTTTTACAGGTTGCACTGAAAACACTATATACAAAAATATTGTATATAATTAAGTCCAGCCTATGTGTATAAGGTATACATGAAACATAAATTCATAATAAGAGGTGGGTCCCATTCTCAATGTATCTCATTATATATATACAAATATTCCCAAATCTGAAATAATCCAAAATCAAAACACTTCTAGTTTTAAGCATTTTGGGCAAGTGTTGGAGGATGAGTTGGCTAGGCTTTTTAGATTATGAAAAGCTCGATGAAAGAAACAATGCTGTAGCTACAATGAGATGTTAGCAGGCGTCTATAATTGTCTCCTCCTTCCTCTTTGCAGTGTGAATTTAGGAAAACGTGCCTGAGTTTCTCCTCTTCCTCTTATAAACCGAGAAAACTAATAATTTCTAGAGACCACAGAGAAATGCCCAAGCATATTAATGAATTAATATTTGTCGAGAGGATTGTGACTCCTTAATAAAAGCACGTGCTAACTGAGAACCCATATTCTACTACCTGAGTGGGTGGGCAGATAGCTCAATAGTAACAATGTAGCCTGGTTTTAAATTTGGTTTTAATAATAGCATTGTATTAGGTTAGCAGAGAACAGAGCACCAGCAGGAACAAAATCAAAGCAATTAGTTAACATAGATCTTAGGAAAACTGAAATAATAGAACCACAGGATACTTTCTGTGATTTGTGCTGCTCAGGGACAACGTTGATGCCTAAACCATAGATGGCTTTTCAGACCTGTCGATACCTTCGGTTGTAAACTAACTGGGGAGTTGGTAGAAGAACACACATAAACACACGTGCTGCTTGACCTTTTAGTAACAGAGGAGACCAAATGCTTCTATCCTGCTCTGGCTCCCCAGCTTCCTGCTGGCCTTTGAAGATGTCATGAGGTCAGTCCATTACAGTCACATAGCAATAGGCTAAAAAAAGTATGGGTAACTGGGACACAATCTATATTCAGGAACTGGGTTTACGTTTCATGTCAAACAGAGATTAGACTGTCTTCTAGCTTTTAACATCCCCTAGGTGGAAAGAAGTCATTGTTATCTATTCCTTTCTGCCTGTTAACAGCCTTAAAAGTAGGACTCTTGTCTATTTCAACAGTGACCAAAAATACGTTTAGGAGAATTGTCCCATGCCTAGTTCACCATAATTTCTAGTATTTTTTTTTATTTTTTAATTTTCTAAAATATAGAAAATTAGTTCTAAGGCTATGTCTGTCCTGCTTTAAAAAACTTAGACTTAAGGTATCTATTTGAGTAAGATACCACCAAGAATCCAGGTCTGATTCTCCTCTTCTAGATTCTCCTTAAATTCTCTGAAAGGTTCAAGTATGACAAGCTTAGTAATAATAGCCAAAAGAATCAATTAAGGGTTGTATGGAAGTTACTATAATAAGGTTTGAGAAAAAGAGAAGAACAAGGTATTCAAGTGAGAGTATGTAAAACGTAAAAAACACTTTGTCCTACTGTGACTCTAATTTTATGTTTCATTCTCAATAATATTTAGAACCTTAGATATTAAAAATAACAACAAATAAAATAGAACAAACCAGAAATGATTTCGGTTTTTAAAAACGTATTACAAAGTAACACATTCTTTCAAATTAGAATCCAAACATTTGTTACACATCTACCATTTGCCTCCATTTGCTCAAGCTAATAGAAGAAAACATAGAACGTCTAGATTTATAGAAACAACCATGAAGATACAAAGAAATTGTTAAAAGGGGATTGGAAAAAAGAATGCTACTCAACTTCTTTTATTTATAAAGGCAATTAGAAGTAAATATGACAGGACCATCAGTTGGCATAATGGCTATGTCACTGGACTCCCATGTCGTCGACCATGGTTCGAGTCCTGGCCCTAGTGGCTTTAACTCAAGCTGAGCACATATGTGTGTGTGCCCAAGATCCCTAGAGGAGAATGGAGAAGGGATTGCGGCGTGGCCATCCCCTCTGGGGGGTGATTTCTCACTTTCTGTCTCTCTGTCTCTCTATCTTTCTGGCGAGCACATATGCCCTTTAGCAAAAACCTCTCCAAAAAAAAAGTAAACATGACAATGTTAATGCTTATTAATTCTGCAACGTGGGGATTTGAGACATAAAGCTGGAAATATCTTATACATAATTAGAGAACTAGGGTTCAAATGGAAATTAGGATGAGATACTAATTGTGGAGATTTCATTCTATTCCCAATTATCAAAATTGCTCTCTCAAAGTGGTACTTGCCATTGTGTAGTTTCCCGAATTTACAAGCCAATGAGATGGCTGTTCATATTTACAAGTCACATTTGTTTGTTTGCTTTTTGGAGAGGTTTCTGCTATAGGGTGTATACACCAGAAAGACAGAGACAGAGAGACAGAAAGCTAGAAATCAATCCCCAGGGGGGTTGACCACTCCACAATCCCTTCTCCTCCATTCTCTTCTCAGATTCTTGGGCATGCATGCACATGCGCCCGGTTTGAGTTTAAGCCACCATGTCTGGGACTTGAACCATGGTCAACTACATGGAAGTCCAGCAACATAGCCATTATGCCAACTTCTGGTCCCCACAAGTCACATATTTTGCCAACCCTTGAATTTATCCAAAATGCATATATAATTATTAGTTACTTATGCTTTATTTATTTGATCTTCATGAAACTTAATATTTCTAAATCTGGTACTCTCTTTTTTTTTTTTTTTCTTTAAATGGATAATTTGGAAGGGAACATATCTTTGTAAGTAAGCCCTGGAACAAAGAATCATTGGTCATACTAATTTTATCTTTCTCCATGTATTTTTTTTTTTTGTAATATCATCTTCAAAGATTCCATATGAGAGAGTATGCCAAGTTATGGCTCAACGAAGTGTGGGTAAGTGAGAATGAGTACTCTCAAGAACTACTTTATGCTTGAAATAAAGAGAACAGAATTCTATCCCTGACTCCCATTAATTTACTGGATGACTGTGGACAAGTTGCTTCGTTAATTCAGGCTACAGTTTTACCATCTGTTATAATGAGAATGTTGGACTAAAGGCTGGCTAGAATTTTTGCAATTCTGATATTATTTGATTTCCATAATTCTAACCTATACTTAGTTGAACAAAGACTATATCTCGTTTCCAAGGCAAGGGATAGCCTTAAGATACCTTGTTTACAAGGGCTTCTCTGACTTTATAAATTAAACAAAACAAGCTGACTCATCAACTTAATTACATTATCTACTTTTTGAAGTCAGAAGTCATGTGCTATTCATTTCCTGCTCTCCCCATTCTCTCCAAGATCTATCCCAGATTTTCCCATAGTAGGTATTCATTTTGCAAATATGATAAACTTTAATATTAACATATCCCTTTTAAACTGATAAAGCATTTTCATCTTCAATATTATATTTAATTCTCCCAGTAATCCTACAATGTAGACAATACATCACATATTTTATGTTGGACAAAATGTAGGTTCCACAGCCATGACCTTCTTGAAATGGCACAGCTGATAAATGGCAGTGCTTTGCTTTAGGTCCAGATTTTCACTTTTGTTGGCTAGGTGGATGGATGAATGGACAGATGAATAAGCTAAGACACTTCGTTAGGACTAAAGTTTTTCTATTACTATTCAAAGACAATTTTGTATTTAATGAAGGGCGGAAGACACAGCCGGCTCAGACAACCACTACCATCTATCACTTGAAAAGAGTCGAGCTGGGAACCAGCAGTTAGCGTAATGACTATGTCGCTGGACTCCCACGTAGTCGACTTCGGTTCGTGTCCCGGACCCGGTGGCTTAAAACTCACGCCGGGCGCGTGTGCGTGCGTGCCCAAGATCCCGAGAGGAGAATGGAGGAGAAGGGATTGCGGCGTGACCATCCCCCCTGGGGGGTGATTTCTCGCTTTCTGTCTCTATGTCTCTCTCTGTCTGGCGAGCGCATGCGCCCTACAGTGAAAATCTCTCCAAAAAAAAAAAAAAAAAAGAGTCGAGCCTTGGAACTCCTAATTTGAAGACTAAGTGAAAGAAGCCAAAGGAGGTAATAGAGAATGCCAAATTCATAAACATTATCTTTTCCTTATTATCTGCTTTGCAATGACTTAACAGACAGCAAGAACCACTTGCGTCTTAAATTAAATAATTTGATACAAATGATCACAAAAAGAAACTAGCCCTTTGACTTCTGGGCTGCATCATGCATTTCAAAGAGTAATGAATATATTAGTTTGAACGTTAGCTTATTAGCCTTTCTAAGCATTAGTATGTAGTGTAATATAATCTGAAAGGAAAACGCATTGAGCCTATTATTTTGTTCATTTTAAATAGGAGTTTCTCTCATGTTATTTTCCAAAAGAATTCAGAAGTGTCAGGTCTAGTCACATTTTTCTCATCTGACTAAATGCTCACAAAATATATTCACCAAGTGCATGTTCTATAATCACAGGCCTTAAAAAGGCATAGCAGTTACAGGCAAAAATACTTTATACAGGTAAAATTAGACCTGAAATGATTGTTATTTGGTAAAACAACCATCACTAACATTGGCTATACAGTGTAGGGACTGATGTTTCGGCATTGTAAATTATGTCTTCCTTCCAGAATATAAAAAATCTGAAGAAAAAACCCACTATGTCAACCAGTAATATGTGCCAGTGTAGACAGTGCATTTTCTAAAACCTGCACCAGGTTTATGGTACACAAAACAGTATGAAATATTGTACAGTATTTGAAAGAATGCATTTGTAGAATTAAATATAGGCTATTTGTGCCAACAGAGGTTAATTTTGACCATCCTCCCCATCTTCCAATGAGAAAATATGTAGGTTCATCATTTAATTATTGCCCACCCCATCAATGGTAAATTAAAACCGTGTCCTTCATTCCTTCCATTTCGAATTACTCTATATTGTACCCATTCTACCTTCACCTGATTGCCCTTACTTCTTGGGGAAGTTAGAAGTTATTAATATATACATACATATATATACACACACACACACACACATATATATACACATATACATACATGTATATGTGTATATATTATATATGCATGTATATATGTCTGTGTGTATATATATATATATATTTTTTAAAGAGAGATTTTTGCTCTACAGTGCATATACTTGCTGGAGACACAGAAAGATAGAAAGCAAAACATCACCCACCGGGAGGATGACCCACAGTCCCTCCTTTTTCCATTCTCCTCTAGGGATTTTGGCATGCATACACATGCTCAGCATAATTTTTCAAGCTGCCAGGCCTGGGACTCAAACCATGGTCAACCATGTGCGAGTCCAGCAATGTAACCATTATGCCATCTGCTGGTCCTAGAAGTCAGCCATTTTGAGCTCTCCTATATACACATTACAATACTTGCTCCTGGTTTTTACTGTATTGTCTCCTTAAGCTCTCCAGGCTCCAGTCTGTTCTAATAAATCACAATCTTTATAGCTCCTTGTGTAACTACCATATCCTTCTCATGGTGTGTTTTTGGTTTTTTGTTTTTCCTACCTAGACCATTTTCCATCTATATTCTACCTCTTTAGATATCACTGCACCTTACCGTCACTGTGAGTACATTTGAAAAACTGATACTTAATTCTTCCCTTCTTCGCTTCCTCCTCATCCATTTCTTACTTTTTTTAAACTCCTATTGGGATTTAAGTTAATAACACATTGTTTAGAAGTATTTTTAAATTGCTTAAAACATGTTAGCAATTTGCTTCTCTGATCAGGTTGGTATTTGCAGTGAAGAATAAGAGAAGAGTGTTACTGAGTGGTGCTTGAAAAGGTGCAAGGCTGATATGGAGACATCAAGGGTGGCCCTGTGCCCTGTAATAGAAAACTCTAGAAAAGCGGCATCTGTCTGATGGTTTAACTTCAATTTAACATGTGCTATGGCAATGAACTAAATTGATTCAGACTCCACATTTTAAGCCTAACCTGTAGAATCAGTACAGGTATAGTCAGGGAAACAGAATTCATGGCGGGGAGTTCAGTGGAGGGAATTTAGTCCAGAAAAGACATTACAGTGACATTGAAAGAGCTAAACACAAAACAGGGAGTGATGAATAAAATTAGGGATTTGCAGTAGCAGGAAGGTACCACCATTCTTTAAACTCAAGGGAGGGGATGTGCCCATGACCTGGAAGTCAGGCCACACAAGTGGAGCTAGAATCAAAACAGAGGCTGTCCTGTGGAAGGTGAGACCATGGAAGAGGCACAGACGCAGAGAATGAGATGGAGAGAGACTTTCTCTGTTCCCACTGCCTGTCTTCCATCAGTGACTTCCACAGGCTGACACTAGCAGAAGCCAGTTGGCAAGGGAATGGAAAAATGTTGGTAGGGTCAGCCGCCTCTGATACAGCAGAGCAGGGGAGTATGGGTAATGACCTCGAGACCAAATAAGCAACTGACTTATACATTTTATATATATTCATCTGTCTACCTGCCTGCCTACCAGTTTGCTGTAAGTAAACAATTATTATTCTCCACACATACTGTACACTCTGAAATACAGTCAGGGCGTTGTCTGCAACACATCCATTGTAACACATACATTGCGGACCTTTGGTGAATGTCATCATTATATTTAAACAATAAGCTCTACAAATTTTGTTTCTATGTATATGTTTAATTCTTTGTAACTCAGGAAAGATTTTAGTGACTATTTTTCTCAAGCAGATAAATCCCAATTTTTAAGTAACTTCATCACACTCTACCTCTACATATTACTCAATTAGGGAAAAAAAAAAGAAAACAGCATTGAATCCTTTTTATTTGCTACACCGTTCCCTCCTTCACCTCCTGGGGCCATCTTATCCACACTGGAGGCTGGCATTCTTCTACAGCAATCCTTGTTCTAAATTTTATACTCTAATATTTTACTTCTCGTATTTCCTTTAAAGACATTCTTGCTTCAAGAATATGCTTGTCTAACTCTCCAAAGGAAAAGGAGAGGTAACGGAACTTCATTTGATGCAACCACTCCGTACTTTACCTGTGATTCCGTATTAGATTTTGTGCACCCTACACTATAAGCTAGAGCAATTCTATCAATTTCGATCTATTCAAAGTTTCCTGGCACAATCCAAAGACTGATCATAATGTTATTTAGAAAAATAACAGCACTTCTGATAAAACTGCTCACAAAATATATGAACCCTTACCGAATGACATGATTCAATATTTTCCTGCCATTATGCACTGGAACATGGAAACAATATGAAAACATTTTTATGAGAGTCCTTGTTTATTCTGAAGAAGCCTTTCTAAAGGAAAATCTCACACCTCCATGGTCCCTCACTGAGTCACTGGTTGCTGATCAGAGTTTCCTTTTCATTCGAGTGTTGCCTATCACATAGCTCAACCAAGAGTATTGTCAAGGCTTGGGTCATTAAACTGCAATAGATGACAATAAAAACAGCACTTGAGACGAATGAAAACAGCAATACCTGTTATTACCGAATACACTTTCCAGTTATCATTGCAGAAAGAAATTCTAAAAAAGCTGAGTGACACAAGACTCTTAGCAGCAGCAAGGTAAGTATAAATTAGAGATATCAGGAGAGAATTAAAGGTAAGTCTGACCTCTTTAGTAAAATTTCTCTTCAGAACCAATATGGAGCACATCAGCTAAGATGAAACACTGAGCTACGTGCAGAGGCAAGCAGCATAAGGTGCAGAATCTGCTATCTCTCTCACTTCAGCCTTATTCTTGGGAAGTAGCTGCAAACAAAACTCCATGGCATAATTTTTTTTTTTTAAGTTCTCTATAGGCACATATGCCCATTGAAGAGAGAGAGAGAAAGAAAATGAGAAATCCCCCAGGGGGGCCAGTCATCCTACAATCCCTTCTCCTCCATTCTTCTCTCAGGATTTTGGGCATGCATGCACATGTGCCCAGTGTGATACTCAAGCTTCTGGGCTCAGGATGCCAACCACCTAGTTGATTATGTGAGATTCAGCCACCTCAATGTCCACGCCACGGTGCTAGCTCAATGCATTTTTTTATATTGCATACATATGCTCTGTGCTTCTTAAAACAGGGACTTGAGTACCACAATAATGTGCTGTTTAAGTGACAATGGGTCTGGGAACAGCAGTTGGAGTAATGGCTATGTAACTGGACTCCCATGTAGTCGGCCACAGTTCGAGTCCCAGACCTGGTGGCTTAAACTCACGCTGAGCGTGTGTGTGTGTGTGTGTGTGATGCCCAAGATCCTGAGAGTAGAATGGAGAGGAACGGATTGTGGTGTGGCCATCCCACCTACAGGGTGATTTCTCACTTTCTGTCTCTCTCTGTCTTTCTTACAAGTGCACATGCTCTGTAAGAAAAACTTCTCAAAAAAAAATGATAATGGGTCCAGAACAGTAGATAGCATAAGACTATGTTGCTGGACTCCCATGAACTCGACCGTAGTTCAAGTCCTGGACCCAGTGGCTTAAGCTCATGCCAGGTGTGTTTGTATGTGTGTCCAAGATCCTGAGAGGACAATGGAAAGGAAGGGATTGTGGCATGGCCATTCCCCCTGTGAGGTGATTTCTCACTTTCTGTCTCTCTATGTCTTTATGGCAAGTGCGTGTGCCCTATAGCAAAAACCTTTCCAAAAAAAAAAAAAGTGATAATGGGTCCATATGGCAGATCGCAGGTTCAATTCCCCAGTAGAATTGTCCACATTGGGAACACGCACCAATGATCCTGGTGACAGGGAGGATGTCACAGTTTAAGAGGCCCTGCTAAGGTGCTTGCCTTTTTCTTTCTTCCTCTCTGTCTCTGCACTCATGAAATAAACTTAAAAAGAGAGAGAGGGAAAAAAAGAAAAACAGGAACTTAGCACATATGATAGACTTGATTTACTAACTAGTTCCAAGAAATTATTATAACAGCTGTTTAATTATATGTAGTGGTTAAAAAACACTCTCTAGTATAGTTGAATGAAAGCTGTCTTTTAAATATTTGACATTTAATGTTGAGAATAGCAAGCATTTGTGTAGCTATCAGGATCCAGGCAGGTTACTATCTACTTAACTATGTTAGTTCTTTCTGTCTTAGAAATAACTGAATTATTGTTCATTCCCATTTTGTAGAGAGAAAAACTGAAGCCCGAAGATATTAGGAAACTTGTTCAAAATCATGCTGCAGGACAGTGGTGAAATGGATTCCAGCATGGGCAGACATGTCAGAGCTCTTAATCTGAGCATTGCTGCCCGGGGTAGATAGTTGTAAGGTCCAGGTAGAGCCCAGGATCAAATATTTTGAAGAGACAATGAAAAATAGGTTGAGTGTGACTTGGTGGAATAAAAATCTCAAGACACTGAAAAAGGTCTTAAGACAATGAAACAACATTTATTTAAGGCAAAGTATGTACTGAGAACTTAGCTAAAACCTGAATATGCTAAGATGAATGCATTTTAATTGAATGTATGATCTCAATAAATTTAAAAACCAAGGGAGGAATTTCCACATTGTAGTGGATGTAACAAATTCATTCTGAAATGCATATTGCTGAATTCCTTACAAGGCACATTACTAACTTAAAACAAGAATTCCACAAAATAAAGATTTTCACAATCTTCTTAAAACCATATGTTTCAAAATACCTAATTAATTCTGGATATGTAAGAATTATTTAAACTGACGTTGTGGTTTTCTGGACAATTACATCTCTTTATTTTCCTTCCTTCCTTCCTTCCTTCCTTCCTTCCTTCCTTCCTTCCTTCCTTCCTTCTCTCTCTCTCTCTCTTTCCTTCTTTTTTATTTGCCAGAGGGCTCATGCACTCCCAGAGAAGTACAAAAAGAGAGAGAGGGGAAGGAGAAACCACCCCATAATGGATGGTCACACTGCAATCCCCTCTCCTCCATTTCTCCCTCTTTTAGGGATTTTGCGCAAGCAGGTACATGCACCCAGGGTTTTTCTCAAGCCTCCAGTTGGAGACTTGACCTGTGTGGTCGGCCATCTGGGATACTGCGACCTCTACCACCATGCCACCTGCTGGACTTAAATACATTTCCTAATGATCTCTTTTTAAAATTGATGGGTTCTTCACAAATATTGTTTAAGCTTCTGGGTCTTGCTCATAGGGTTTTCTATTTAGTGTGTTTCAAACTACTTTCTAGTAAATTTCTACTCATTCCCCAATCCAAGCTCATAATTAACTCATAAAGTTTTGTCATATTTTCAAATATAATTTTTTCCAAGTACTCACAATATTCTGCTAGTACTTTATATATTATTATTTTATTATATTCATATGTAATAGCTTATCTCCCCTATTTTATTAAGGGCTATTTGATAATTTTTTTTATCGTTCACCCATCAATTCTCAACAATGTTTAGCATAGTTTCTGATATAAATAAATGTTCACTAAGGAATGATTGAATTGAATAGTTCTGATGGAAAGATGTTCTTGAATAAAGCTCCTGATGAAAAGATGTTCTTAAGTAAAGTTCAGTTTTCATTTCTAATTTTTTATAAAATAAAAAGAAATTTTTTCATTTCTAATTTTTTTCATTTTCCAATACTCCATAAACAGAATAATTCTATCTGTTTTCTTAAAACAACTTGAAATAATATTAAATATTGACGCTTTAGTTACTTTATCATATATGTGTTTATGTATGTATGTATTTACATACACAGACAACAATTTAATTCATTCTTATCTTAAGGCCTCTTATATTTAAGAATTAGCTAACATCCCTGGTTTTAAATTTGCCACTCAAGACTGCATTATTACAGAATTTTGCATTTGTTTATAAAATTAGATGCAAAAATATGCTAATGTATCATTAAGACTAAGATTATAATTACACAGGAGTCGGAAAGCTCTCTGTTAAAGTTCCCAAAGCAACCATAATTCTTTTTTTAAAATATCAATAAAATACATACTTTCAAAATGTGTTCTCCTGTGGTGTTAAAAACCTAAACACAAAACTTCAAGTAGTATTTGAGAACCGGGAAATAAAGGAAAAAATCTAAACATGGAACTATTTCACTATCTTAAATAATTAAATACTTAAAAAAAATAAACAAATTGCGCAGTTGATAAAAAGTCCATTTGAAAGTGAAATATCTTTAAGGTCCAATAATGTAAGGTGTTAATAACTGAGAAAAGACTTTCTAAGATATACAGCTTGGGTCTTGCCTGGGACCCTCCAGCTACAGAGTTGCCATGGCAATGCTACTAAAGAAAATTAATGTTTGTAATTAGACCAAGGTTTTAATACCATAAATCCCACTCCAGCTCTTTATTTTCAAACTGTTAAGGATCTGTGACCATTTCAGGATTCGGTGATTTACATTCGTTTTTCCTCTGTTTCAGGACCACTATTTTTGTAATATAGAAATCGTCAGTTACCTCCACGGAGAACTCTTTTTTTTTTTTTTTAAAGGGTTTTGCCTTAGGGCAGTATGCTTACCTGGGAGAGAGAGAGTCAGAGACAGTGAGAGGGAAAGTGAGAAATCACCCTCCCCAGGGGGTGGCCACATCACAATCTTTCTCCTCGTTCTCTTGGGATTTTGGGTAGGCATGCACATGTACCGGGGGTGAGTTTCAAGCTGCTGGTTCTGAGACTTGAACCACAGTCAGCTATGTGGAAGTCCAAGGATGTAACCACTATGCGATCTGCTTGTCCCACTTCATGTAAAATTCTAATCTGATTGGCTCCAATTATGATAAACACATATACACACACAACACACACACACACACACACACACACTACATATGTACACATGCTTCTCATAACAAAATATGTTTGAGGGGTCTGTACTTGGAAAAGCTAAGTGGATATTTTGGATTTTTTAGGGTACGGCATGTCAGAACACTGATTTTTTTCATTTAAGAAGTATTTAATTCATTTATTTATTTTTATTATCAGTATTATTTTTTAATTTGATCAGAGAGTGACAGAGAGGGAAAGTAAGAAAGCAAGCCACCAGGTCCAGGACTTGAATCATGGTTGGCCATGTGTGAGTCCAGTACCTTAACCACCATGTCACCTGCTGGCCCAGAACACTGAATTACTAAAAAAAAAAAAAAAAAAAAAAACTTTGTAAAGAAAAATACCCACAAATTTAAATTTTCATCCTTTATTCCTTGATTTTCTATGTTCTTTCAATATTAGCCAATTTTGTTCCTGAATAGTTATTCAATTAAATATGTTTAATGTCTATCAATTGATTGATCAGTCAATTAATCATTATATCTTATTTTGATGAGAACAGACTAAAATAATAAACATGAGACTCCCTGAGAGATCAGTTTTACTAAATGATTTCAAAATAAAAGATAGAAATATCTAAAGTGTGTCATGCACATTTGTACCAGAGCATGTTCATCCAAAGATTTCCTGATCAGTCAACATACATCTAAATCATAATTCTGTTCAGTGAAAAATCATAAGAAAAATAAAAGTCTAACATTGATGTAGAGAAATAAGGTATATTTCTTCATTGTACAATTTGACCTCGTCTATCATTTGCATGGTTTAGCGATGAGGGAGAGAGTGGCATTTGGGTTCTGACACTCTATCAATCTCTGTTAGTAAAGCTGTAGTAAGAAACACACAAAAACTTGTTGGTAAACGTTGATATCAAACAAACATTGTCTTCTTTGTGTGACAGGCTCCAAATAACCATTTGACTTTCATAAGAATATCAACATACCTATGGAAACTTATATAAATGAGAATTCTGAACTTGGTGCCATTCGACATCTAGTTAGGATAAAATAGGCAAAGAGAAGCAGTTGCCAGAAAATAGAGTAGTTACTTGCCTCATACACGTGACCTTCTCTAGAACAATCGTTTTCTAAAAGGAGGAACAGCGACTTACCTAAGGAAAGAAGAGAAAAACGTAGATTACTATAAAAGAATTTCCAAAACAGCAACCATTCCAGGAAAAAAAGTTAGTTCAGATTTAAAAAAAAAAAAAAAAAGGACTAGAATCTTTGGACTAGATTCCAGGCTTTCCCTCTTCCTAGAGTACTCCCTTGATTGGGATAAATAGTTTGTAAATTAAAGGTGCTTGGATAATGAAATCTGCTTCTAGCTTCAGAATTCCACGTTTGTTGAGAGAAGGTAACTAGAAAAGGCAAAAAAAAAAAAGACTCTATACAAAATTTCAGATTTTTGTGGCTGTCAGTTGGGATAACATTTTGGTTGGTGGAGAAACAGTCCCTTCTTAAGCTACTTGCTTCATTTCATTTCCTAAGACGGGTCATTCTGTGCATGGGCAAGACCAACTTGGCAGCCTTGGTATAGGTTCTGGGTATATCATGGGCTTATCGGATGTTATAAGTTGAGATTTATTGGACTGAATAATGCCATCTGTAAAAGATAGAAGAATAGAATTGGAGGGAAAAGATAGGATTATGTGAATGAACTTTGACATTTTGGTAAATGAATTTAGTTGTCCTGAGATCATTTCAAAACTTTTAGGTTTAAAGGCCAATACTGCTCAGGGCACTTGTCACATGAAATACCAATCAGTACATCTAGGAAGCCGGGGTGCCCACAAGGATTCATGAACAGGCAGAAGACAGCGTGGGGAGCAGGGAAAGGGCTGGCTCTCCCAGGCAGGCGCTCTAGTGTTTGCAAAACACCTAATGTAAACTTCATTTCTTTGGGAACCAGCTTGGAAAATTCTCTAGGTGTACAACCTTAATGTTGCTCCTGCTGGAAGCTGAAGTGTTCATTTTATGCATTGACTAATTTATGAGTTTAGTGAGAAATTCTTTGTAAAATAAATTCTAGAAAGGAGAAAGAACCTGAAAACGAATTCCCTCTGCACAACATGTGTGTATGGTCCCATTAGCAGTCGCACAGTGGGCAATCGATTAGGGAGGGAAAAATGGCTTTTTTTATGGTAATGGATTTTGAGCCTCCTGGTGATAATTTATTTACTAGAAATTTTGCAGAGCTGGCTAGCACGCTGATGAAAACCCTCTGAACATGTTCATTTAAAAAGAGAAAAAAAGCGGTTTGGCTTATTTTTGAAAAATATTGTTATTAAATCATTGGAAACATATTGATAAAATATGCCTGAAAGCTACAGTCCTGTAATTTATAATACAAATTACATTGCTATTGACAAATGGCAATTTAATCCTGCAATTAACTTTAACAATTTGAATTTCTCTGTTCCATTTTACATTTTTTTTTTTTAAGCAAAACCTTGACAGACATTCAGTAATGTCATGCTAGATTAGTCAGCAGTGCTGGTTTTCTTTCTAAGCAGCCCCTTTTTATTTCTTTGCATAGAGTTAATGCTATCCATTTCTGGACCAAAGGATAAAAGCAGGCTGGCTTTTTTTTTTTTTTTCCTTTTTTTTTTTCCTTTCCTCTCTCTTGCTTAACTAGCAACTGTTACAGAATCCTGAGATAAAAAGGATTCCCCTACTTCAAATTTTCTTTATATAGATTGAGAGAAAAGCAGTTTGGCATAAATTCTGAAAGTAAACTTCAAGGGGCCAGCAGGTTGTGTGATGGTTAAGGTGCTGGATTCCTTCACGGTAGATCGTGCTGCAAGGATCAGCCTGGTGGTTTGAAATCAAGCTGATACATACGCCTGAGTGCCAGAAATCCAGAGAGGAGAATGAAAGAGAAGGAACTACAGTGAGACCATCCTCCTCCGGGTGGTGGGTTCTCATTTTTCCTCTCTTTGTCTCTCTCTCTCTCTTCTCTCTCTCTCTCTCTCTCGGACAAGTGCATGTGCCCTATGTCAAAAAAACCTTTTTCTGGAAAAAAAAATATGTAACCTTCAGAATCAGAAAGATCTATATTTCTATTCCAAGGCTTTGTGACATAGAGTAAATACAGTTTCTTTGATGAATCTCAGTTCCTTAGTTTATAATATGGAGAAAACACCTACTTTGGAAAGGGCGTGGAAAAGAATGAAGTAACACACATGTGCCATTTGCCTACCTTCAGGCTCAATATCTATTTGACCCATATCCGCTTTCCCCATCAAACAATGAGACATTTTAGGTGTGAGCATGGTTTTCATTGAGACTGTGGGGAACCTGTCATTTCCACTCTATCAGAATCGGGAAGGGGCCAGCAGTGCCGTCGTGGTTAAGGCACTAGAATTCCACAAGGCCGACTGCAATGAAAAGTTCCAGATCTGGCGAATTGCTCTCTCACTTTCCCTCTCTCTGGCGAATTCAAGTAATAATAATAATAATAATAAATTAAATAAAAAATTCTTAAAAAAAAGAATTAGGGAGCGAGGTGCTTATGAGCTGGGGTAATCCAGCATTCAACTCTTCATAAGCATATTCATTATCTACTCCTCACTTGAGAATACATGAGTACTGGGAAACAGAAAAATATATTAGAAATAGTTATTTGTGAATGTTCTTTCCTGGTTGGTCTGATTAATATTTGGCTATGAAATTGATATAGCAATAGAGCTAAGGAAGCCAAAAATAAACTAAAATTTACTGACTTTGAAAATCCAGAAATGTCATGAAAATGAATATATGATCTAATCAAAAGTGTCACAAGGAGCAAATACTACATTTAATATATTAAAAAGATAAAATAAGGATGGACATACATACAACTAACCAGAGAGCCTCACAATATTTAAACCAATAACTGACTAACCTAAGAGGTGAAAGGAATGAATCCACTATTTACCTAGGAATTGAAACTCAAAAGCCAAAAGAATAAGCAAACAAAAAAAAGGAACAATGTGAGCATTTTGAATGAATAAACAAATACCTCCTATAACCAGTGAATACATACTATTTATAAGAACATATGAAACTTCATGAAGTTTGATTATAAACTAGCATAGAAAGAAGGCATACATAAATTCCAAAGATTCAATATAATTTAGATTATATCCTATGAAAAAATATAGTAAAATTGAAAGCTGTTCATAAATGGAGAACTACAATACTGTAATTTGTCTGAAAAGTGATAAAAAGTAAAACTTATTTATAAACAATTCCCAGGCTAAAGAAAAAAAGATATAAAGATAATTTAAAAAATACTGGGACCAGCAGTTGGCGTAATGGTTATGTTACTGGACTCCCATGTAGTTGACCGCGGTTTGTGTACTGGACCCGGTGGCTTAAAACTCATGCCAGGCACGTGTATGTGCGTGCTCAAGATCCCAAGAGGAGAATGGAGGAGAAGGGCTTGCAGCATGGCCATACCACTGGGGGCGGGGGGTGTGATTTCTCGCTTTCTGTCTCTCTGTCTCTCTCTCTCTGTCTGGCAAGCGCACGCACCCTATGACAAAAACCTCCCCCCCCAAAAAAAAAACAAAAAAAACTTAAGTGGCATTTCAAACAGCAGAGTTAGACCCAGCTTCAGTAGTGCTAGCACTGAGGTCAATGCTGTGTGATTCTGAGGCCATGTGGGAGAGGTCTGGCTTCCCATCTAAATCTGTTCCTGGCTGGCTGCCAGGAGAGGTGGGGGTTTGTAGTTTGAAGACTCTGCTAGGAGTGCCTGCTTCTCTCTCACTCTTTATTACTCATGGAGAAAAAAAAAAAAAATCCTGGGGCCAGCAGGTGGCATAGTGGTTAAGTCTGAACTCCCACATACAAACTGCCATTGGAGTCCTGGACTCAGTGACTTGAAACTTACTCTAGTGCGTGTGTATATGTGCTCACGATTCCAAGAGGAGAAAAGAGAAGGGACTGCAGCATGGAGATCCCCCCGGAGGGTGATTCCTTGTCTTTTGTCTCTTCATCTCTCTTTGTTTATCCAGCGAGTGTACGCACCCTATAGCAAAAATATTAAAAAAAAAAAACAAGAATAAAAAACTCTAAATTTAAAAATGTGAAGCATGGGACCAAGAGATGGAATAATGGTTATATCACTGGACTCCCACGTAGTTGACCGTGGTTCAAGTCCTAGAACTGGCAGCTTAGAACTCATGCAGAGTGCATGTGTAAGTGTGCCCAAGATCCTGAGAGGAGAATGGAGGAAAAGGTATTGCAGCATGGCATCCTCCCTGGGGAGGGGGGAGTGATTTCTCACTTTCTATGTCTCTCTGTCTCTCTCTGTCTCTCTGGTGAGCACAGGTACCCTATAGCAAAAATCTCTCTACACAACGAAACAAAAACGTGAGCCTCAGATAAATTGTTACATAGAGCAAAATTTGTAGCTTTAAGTGCGTTTACTGAAAACAAAAAATGTTGGAAAACAAATAAGCTAAATATTTGAATTCATAAATTTGGTAAATCCAAAAACACAAAAATAAAGAAAACAATAAAGACAAGATCAAAATCATGTAAATTAAAAAATATATAATTAATGAACATAACAAGCTGCTTTTCTAAGAAAATCAGTAAAATTGAGAAACCTTTCATAAAGAGGTGAAATAAAACAAACTAAACTAAAAAGTATTGATAGAAAATGAAAACTGAAGAAAAAAATACAATGAGGAAAACAAAAAAATATTTAAAAAGAACTATTGTATGATAATTTTCTAAATCTAAACATAAAAGTATCAGAAAAAATAAAATTTCTAATTTGGAGTGCAAAGAAATAGAAATCTTAATATGAAAATTCTCTTAAAAAGCATAAAATAACTGAATAAATGGAGATATATTAAGCTCAAACCAGCATAAATTAATATTATAAGGATAGTTTCCTATTTCGACCTATAAATTAAATAAAATCCCATTAAATATTTTGTGACAATATTTTGCACAACATACCATTCTCTTAGATACACACACACACACACACACACACTCTCTCACACACACATACTCGCATGTACACATTAGGCCAATTTGAACAAAATTTTAGCCAAAAGGGTCCGTCTTTCATCCCAAGCACTAAAATTACAGTACCATGCTAATGGTGAAACAGAGAGATACATTTTTGGAATAAAGAAGAGTTTTTAAGAGGGGGAGTAGTGATTCCTTATAAAGATGGACTACATGTTAGTGGGAAAGGACTCAATTTTAGTAAAAGATATTGAGAAAATTGGCTCACGATTATGTAGGAATATACCATGTTAAAAAATAGACTCTAGGGGCCTGCAGGTGGCATGTTCGTTAAGGGTGCGGGGCTCACTCATGGCCGACAGCAGATTAAGTCCCTAACCTGGAGGCTTGCTTTCTCACTTTCTCTCTCTTTGCCTATGTCTCACTTTCCCTTTCTCTCTCTCCCTCTCTCTCTCATTCAGTCCCTCTCTGGTCAAATTAAGATAAGTAAATAAAGTTAAATAAAATCATTTTTTTTAAAAAATAGACTCAAAATGAGTTAAGTTCTAAATGAAAACAGTAA
>NW_006208994.1:218823-220778 GCF_000334495.1 Tupaia belangeri chinensis | reverse complement strand
TATATAATTGTAGGGTAACATCTCTGTGCCTAAAGGATGGATAAAAGACATCTCAGATAGGATCCACAAAAACAAATCAAAGAGGTTAAAAAAAAAATGGATGGTTTTGAGCACAGCAAAATAAAAACAAAACCTTACATGGAATAGATTTAGGCCAGCCCAGTTAACAGATGAGATTGGGAGAACATGTTGTTTTCTATAAAGCTGGAACATAATTGATATTTTGGTTACCAAAGGTACTCTTTAAAATCAACAAGATGGGGGAACAGCAGTTAGCGTAATGGCTATGTCGCTGGACTCCCATGTAGCCGACCACGGTTCGCGTTCCGGACCCGGTGGCCTAAACTCATGCTGGGCGTGTGTGCGTGCGTGCCCAAGATCCCAAGAGGAGAATGGAGGAGAAGGGATTGCAACATGGCCATCTCCCCTGGGGGGTGATTTCTTGCTTTCTGTCTCTCTCTGTCTTTTTGGTGAGTACACGCGCCCTATAGCAAAAAATCTCTCCAGAAAAAAAAAAAAAACCGATTTAAAATCAATAAGATGGAAGAGACTTTGTAAGAAACATGAACATGAGGTATAAACAGTTAACACAGAAGAATCCTAAATGGTTTAAACCCATGGAGACACATTCAAACTCGATCATGATGAAATAAAAAAAGAAAGAAAAGTAAAACTTTGAGCTATCAATAAACACCCACGAGATTGTCAAAACTTAAATTTAGATAATTCTAAGTGTAGAACATTTGCACTCCACATTATCTGAGGAGAGTTTTAAAACCATGCATATCAGAGCCCTAATTAGCCCTATTGATAGAACATCTCTGGGAGAGTGGCTATAAATCTGTCTTTTGGTATACTCTTGCCGTGACTCAAATGTGACCAGACTGGTGCCAAGAGAACTGGTCTTTGAGTATGGCAGAAAAATAGATCCGCCATTTGACAGGAGATACAACCTTATGTGGACCTCACTATTGACGTTTTCCTCAAGTCCTTCCATGAGAAGGTTGCCAGTACCAGAACTTAATTAACTATGCAGTTGCTCGATGTAACTGAGATTTCCTAAGACTAGAGGTAGTTTTTCTAAGATCATTGCTAAACTCCAACCAATGATGTATTCATTTTAAGTATAACAAACAGCCACTAAGATAAGGGGTAAAGAGTCCTTTGAGAGCTTTTGGATATGAATAAGTAGGTGATAGTACAATTGCTCCTTCTCCTGGCATTTTGTTTAGTATAGGTTAAGGCTCCTTTAAAAGACATCAATAATAGACTTTGAATATTTAAAAAGTGCATGAAAAATGGGACTATTTTGACAGATTTACTCAAATTGTATGCAAATGTAATGCATATTTAATGCAAATATACATGTGGTTCTCTTAACTATTTCCTATGCTTCACTGTGCCCCTCAGTAAAATGCTAATGGCTCATCTGTGCCTCTTTATTCTATCCACCAATTAATTGTTAATATAACTTGTAGGCATTATACATGGCTGAGATACAAGAAATGAAAGAAAAGATCTTTGACCTTGAGAATAGCACAATCTAGTTGGAGAGAACATATATGCCCCAAACTGCCCAAACAAGCTCACGTGCTCACGTTTCTGAATTACTTGTCTCATTTAATGGCCCCACTTAAGGACCTCTGAGGACCAAGAGGGAACTGGGCATTATTCCACACTCCTTTCATACCTCATGTCCAGGTTCAAAAAGTCATCTAGCACCAGATATCTTTTTTCCCCCTTTTTCTTTGGAGATATTTTTGCTATAGGACTCATGTGCTTGCTGAGAGACAGAGTTAGAAAGCAAGAAATCACCCCCTGGGGGGGGGGCATGGCCATGCCACAGTCCCTTCTCCATTTTCCTCTCAGAATTTTGTGTGCATGCACATGTGCCTGACATGGTTTTCAAGCCACTGGATCCAGGACTTGAGCCACAGCCGGGCAAGTGGGAGTCT
>NW_006208994.1:164024-217328 GCF_000334495.1 Tupaia belangeri chinensis | reverse complement strand
CCCTGGGGGGTGATTTCTTGCTTTCTGTCTCTCTCTGTCTTTTTGGTGAGTACACGCGCCCTATAGCAAAAAATCTCTCCAGAAAAAAAAAAAAAACCGATTTAAAATCAATAAGATGGAAGAGACTTTGTAAGAAACATGAACATGAGGTATAAACAGTTAACACAGAAGAATCCTAAATGGTTTAAACCCATGGAGACACATTCAAACTCGATCATGATGAAATAAAAAAAGAAAGAAAAGTAAAACTTTGAGCTATCAATAAACACCCACGAGATTGTCAAAACTTAAATTTAGATAATTCTAAGTGTAGAACATTTGCACTCCACATTATCTGAGGAGAGTTTTAAAACCATGCATATCAGAGCCCTAATTAGCCCTATTGATAGAACATCTCTGGGAGAGTGGCTATAAATCTGTCTTTTGGTATACTCTTGCCGTGACTCAAATGTGACCAGACTGGTGCCAAGAGAACTGGTCTTTGAGTATGGCAGAAAAATAGATCCGCCATTTGACAGGAGATACAACCTTATGTGGACCTCACTATTGACGTTTTCCTCAAGTCCTTCCATGAGAAGGTTGCCAGTACCAGAACTTAATTAACTATGCAGTTGCTCGATGTAACTGAGATTTCCTAAGACTAGAGGTAGTTTTTCTAAGATCATTGCTAAACTCCAACCAATGATGTATTCATTTTAAGTATAACAAACAGCCACTAAGATAAGGGGTAAAGAGTCCTTTGAGAGCTTTTGGATATGAATAAGTAGGTGATAGTACAATTGCTCCTTCTCCTGGCATTTTGTTTAGTATAGGTTAAGGCTCCTTTAAAAGACATCAATAATAGACTTTGAATATTTAAAAAGTGCATGAAAAATGGGACTATTTTGACAGATTTACTCAAATTGTATGCAAATGTAATGCATATTTAATGCAAATATACATGTGGTTCTCTTAACTATTTCCTATGCTTCACTGTGCCCCTCAGTAAAATGCTAATGGCTCATCTGTGCCTCTTTATTCTATCCACCAATTAATTGTTAATATAACTTGTAGGCATTATACATGGCTGAGATACAAGAAATGAAAGAAAAGATCTTTGACCTTGAGAATAGCACAATCTAGTTGGAGAGAACATATATGCCCCAAACTGCCCAAACAAGCTCACGTGCTCACGTTTCTGAATTACTTGTCTCATTTAATGGCCCCACTTAAGGACCTCTGAGGACCAAGAGGGAACTGGGCATTATTCCACACTCCTTTCATACCTCATGTCCAGGTTCAAAAAGTCATCTAGCACCAGATATCTTTTTTCCCCCTTTTTCTTTGGAGATATTTTTGCTATAGGACTCATGTGCTTGCTGAGAGACAGAGTTAGAAAGCAAGAAATCACCCCCTGGGGGGGGGGCATGGCCATGCCACAGTCCCTTCTCCATTTTCCTCTCAGAATTTTGTGTGCATGCACATGTGCCTGACATGGTTTTCAAGCCACTGGATCCAGGACTTGAGCCACAGCCGGGCAAGTGGGTGTCTGGCACCTTAACCACTATGCCATGCCAGTTATCTCTCAATGGCACTCCCATCTCCCTTTTCCTACATGTCTAACCTTAGCTCAGCTCAATAGGAAATAATTGACTAACTATAAGAGCATCTCACTGGTTTTCTTGCTTTCTTCTATTCTATCTCTTCTTTCTTGCTATGTTCTATTCTGCCTGATTGATTTTTCCAAAACTCACAGCTGACCCATAATTCGAATTCTACAGTGATTTTTCAAATGATAACCCATATCCTTTGCACAGCATTAAACCTGGTAGTTTTTTTTTTTAGTCTGAGTTTTTTAAAAGAATTATTTATTTTATTTTATTTGTTATTATTTTAAAATTTACTATGGGGCATGCGTGCTCACCAGAGAGAGACATAGAGAAAGAGAGAGAAAGTGAGAAAGCAAGCCTCCAGGTTTGGGACTTAATCTGCTGTCAGCCATGTGGGAGTCCAGCACCTTAAACACCTCACCACCTGCTGGCTCACTCACTAAACATTTTCATAATTTATTTCCCTGAGTTACTGGCTCCCTTTTGCTTTTTAACTTGCATCCTTTCCTCAGGCCATAACCAAAATTTACAGTACCTTTACGGACCGACAAGCCTCTACAATGCAGATTCCTCGCCTGCAATGCAGATTCCTCACCCTGCAATGCCTGTAATGGCTCCTCTGTACCCTCCTCCTTTCTCTTACCTACTTGGTGGATGGTATTCATTCTACAGAAGTCAGCTCAAATGATCACTCTTCCCCTATATGGAGCCATGTCACTCTCCCAAGCTGAGATAGGTGTCATTTGTATGTGTTTCCGAGGAGTTTTATGAATATGTCATAAGATTTTGATTTTGTCACAAGGGCAATAAAAAAATCATATACAAACCCCAAACTGTATACTTTTGCATGTGTGACTCTTCTAGTTACAAGCCCTGTACAATTTTCACATTATCCAGAATGGTATGGGGAGCTAGTTTAAGCTAAACATGTACCCCCAAATCATGAACTAATGAGCTCTTGCTAACTCTCCAATAATTCTTCACTTTTAGTTATGCAGGACTATCAAACAAGCTAGAATAGAGTTTTCAGTTCCTAATCTGCAATCCATGAAACACAACTCAATACTAGTTCTATCACCCTATCACCATTACCATCACCACCTCCATCATCACCAATATCGTTTCTGAAGATCTTTGCCACAAGAGATGGTGTTACTGTCTGTTCTATTCTTTGAGTGAGTTGGGGTTGAGGCAGGGGCAGAGTGTGACTATTCGCTGTGTGTTCCACCAGACTATACAGTTCTATGAGAACATAAAGAGGTGAGGAGTTGATGCATACTTCTGAAATCCGGACAGAATGAATTATTCTGAATCTTACACAAGCAGAGAATTAGGTCCTTAGGTCATCATAATAGATATACCGCCAGTTACTCCAAGATTTCTCAGAAGCACTTTCTAAATTTTATATAGTAGAAAAACCTTTAGTGGTAACTGAAATGTAGACATTAGGGACATATGATAACTGTTTAACAGATAATAAGAGCAACTCTGTAGAAAAGGAGCAAGAATTGAAGACTGTACAATAAATTACATCTGTAAATAAACATATTATAGAAAGCTGAAACATCATTTTGCAAAGGGAATTGGTAGGAGCCTAACAGTTTGAAGTGTATGAAATCTGGTATGGCCACAAATGATCACTCTGATTTTACAACACATTTCATTGGAAGGAAAAGTGCCTTAGTTTCCCTCTAATACCATACTAGAGCCCTAATTAAAAAATATTTCATGGGGGGGACCAGCAGATGGTGTAATGGCTACGTTGCTGTACTCCCATGTGGTCGACAGTGGTTCAAGTCCCGGACTTGGTGGTTTAAACTCATGCTGGGTGGAAGCGCATGCATGCCCACAATCCCAAGAGGAGAACAGAGGAGAAGGGACTGAAGCATGGTCATTCCCCCTGGGGGGGGGGACTTCTTGCTTTCTGTCTCTCTGTCTCTCTCTGTCTTTCTGGTGAGCACATGCACACTATAGAAAAATCCTCTCAAAAAAGAAAAAGAAAGTAATACTTCATGGGAAAAAAATAATAGTTTATTGAATTACTTTAACATATCATAGAAAAACATCTCTTTTTGTTAAATTGATGGTTTTCCAAAGTAGCAATGTCAAGAAATAAGTGAACTGAAATATAAGCAATAATAAGGATTATCTTTTATTTTCTTGGTTGTGTTAGTTCCAGGCATGTATAAAGCATCAAATTAATATTTGTTAAATGAATAAATTGGTTGTAATAAGACAACTGGGATTTCAACATATCACTGGGGAAGCTTAAAACATTAACTGACATACAGCCATCAATTCAAGTATAAAAAAATCTGAAATGAACCTAACCATAAAATATAAAGAGTCCCTTTAAATGCAATTACCCACAATTTTAAAGATTATTGACTGACCTATTAGTTATCAGATCAAGCATAAAAATTTTGAGAATAAATCTATTCATTAAGTGTAAAGTCTCTTTAAATTGAGTTACCTATAATTAAAATGAATAAGTCAGTGTACAAGAAACAATAAGAAGATAAATTGTTTCTGCCATTCAAACATTGATAATTTTCAAGATTATGATATTCAAATAAAGAAAGCTACAGCTGAGATTTTTTCCACTTTATTCATTATAGAAAGACCTGCTAACTGTCCATGTCAAATATCTATTGCATATCTATTTCCATTTTGCAATTTAGACCAAGTCTTTGTAGAGAATGAAAGCAATGTAAGATATACTTAAAACATCCATATCCCTTCAGATTCAGCATGAGGATGAGTTGAGTATCTCTGAAAATATTATGCAAATACAAGTTTTCTGTGGTATAGGACATTTAGCTGGGGCTTTCTACACCTTAGGATCTTGGAGAAAGTCAATGGATAAATAGTTCAATCAGATTTATTTTCATTATGTGCTGAGTGAAGGCATAGATAACTCTACCAAAGACATTTTTCTTGTTCCTCCTCACTACCTGCTTAGTCGTTCAATTTTAGTTATGAAATAATAATATAGAAATGTTGACATTGTTCTGGACATTGCATTAGACCCTCCACTGAAGAGCATACCGAGTTAGGATATAGCTATTCTATTAACTTCAGTTGTTTCTACAGTCAACCCTGGTAACTACAGCCCCATCCATCAATTCATGAAGTGTATTGATTGGTAAGATTGGGTAGACCTCATTCATTTATATAAAAACAGGCAAAGCCACAGGCTCCTTACTCGTCTATATAACCTATGAAAATGACCATGTTTTTTTGGGTTTATTTGAGTAGATTGTCTAATTGTCAGTTGGGTTCATGAAGGTTTACAAATGTCTCCTCCTGCCAGACGGTCATGATCTTGCAGTGAACATTTAAAACATTTTTTTAAATTTATTTATTTCTTCTGTGAGTGAGAAAGAAACAGAGAGATAGAAACACCAACAGGGTCTTAATGATGTGATTCACCTGCAGTTTCAGCCAGTCCCACATCATGGGCACATGGATGTCCAGTATACTCACAGAGGTCTCTGGACACCAACCTGGAACTTTCTCATGTGGGTAGGCCTCACAGAAAGTCATGTTTTACTGCTCTGTCATTGTTTGGCTTCTTGCAGGGGCTATTTAAATTTCTTCTAAAAGTTCATTAAAATAATTCCCATCTTACCATATCATAGCCTCTTTGGTGCAAGAGTATTAGTACTGATATTCTTCCCTACTACTGGACAGGGGGCGCTAGTGATTTGTTCTTCCTACGTCTCTTATGACTCAAGAGCTGGGGCAGGAGGGAATCACAACACTGAGTACCCCAAACATTGGGGGTCAACTGCATCTTCTGTGGTGGTCTGTCCTATGGGACACACAGCTGCAGTTCAGTTTGGATACTTGTATAAGAGCTGTGCCGTAGATTTCTGAGTTGGGGCATCACTGCAAACATTTGGAATCCAAACTTTGAAGCGTTGCAGATTAGCTTTTACTATGCTAGAAAGAGCTATTTTATGATAGTGATGGAATTTGCCTTTATTGGTCCCTTAGGTTAAACTGCTCTCAAATAAAAATTGATATTGGTCCCCAGATTACCTCTATCAGGAATGTCTTTGTTTATCAGATCCAGGAAGCTACGGCTTCACGGTGAGAAACTTCACCTGACTCCATTAGTATGTAATAGCTTTCCTTATATACTTTCTTTCTACAGTTAAAACATATGCCTTTCTAAAAAGGAAAATAATAATCAAGTATTTTTCTTTGCCTTGGATAAAATTTCTTCTAGAGAGACAAATTTATTAGAAATTACAATTACTTTGTCTTCTGCTCTTAGTTTTCCTTTTTAAAAAATGACTTGGACTAAATTGCATTCAGTAAAGACCACTTAATACAATTAATCATTTGTCTCCAAGAATTATTTACTTAAAACTGGAATTTGCTGAAAAGCATCACATCGTTTTTTACTTGTGCCACAGAAGGTAATTGCATAATTAGTAACTGGTTTACAGAGGCATGTTTTTCACGTAATGCTGATAACCCAGGTCTAAATTGCCCTTTCCATCCAGGATCCCAAGGCACTTTATAAATCATCACATTTAAGTTGCTACTCACACCTGCTCACACCCACGCATAAACTGCAAATGGGGTATATTTAAAGAGACCATTTAAGAGGAGGATAACTACTGCAAAGAATTCTCTACTGGAGTGAAACACGGCAGCTTTAACAGATGCTCAAGAACAATAGATACTAGTTGAGGTAAGGAAATAAAAGAATGTCATCTCCAATTAAAACGACAGGAAAGATTTAGCAGGAGAGAATATAATTAGTCATTTGGACTTTGGCCAGATACCAGAGCTAATATCCTTCACAGTGGAGAAACTTTTTCCAAAGCTTTAAGAACAAGTCCATATTAGTATTGCACATTAACACCTAAAGGTAGAATTTTCAGAGAATGAAAGACAAACAGAAATGTTCCCCATCCCTACATCGATTCTAATTGTGGTGTAATATAGGCCCCAATCAAAAGTACACCCATGCTTCCAAAGGTTAACAAGTGGAATAAAAAGTAGATGATTAGCAGTGAATAAGAAAATGGAACAAGAAAAGAGCCTACGATTGACTGGCAAGAAGAGCTGGAGGTTGCAGGAAAATGGCTGAATGTGGATTAAACAAATCGAATCTTTTGTTTTCCTGCACTTCATTTCCTTTTCAAGTGTACATGGTTTGTGAAACTAACAGCATACCTGGAAAGGACTAGAGGAATAGTTTCCTAAAGGAGAAACTGAGGCTCAGAGAATGGAGGCACATGTCCAAAGTCACAGAGCTGTGGATAATTCTGTGATGTACTCAGACAGCGCTGTTTGGAAAATTACATGATATGACCAAGGTCCTTGCACACTTCAGATAATTCTAAGCTTTATCAAATGTCCACAATTGTTTAGCCCTGCAGGGCAGAAGCCAGGGAGATTCATGGGCATGTGTTTATGTGGTTTAAGAGTTGTCACCTTTATGCCTTATTATTTGTAGGATCAAAACCCATTCTCATACCCTCAACTAGCAGATGGTGGGGAGCACATGAAAGCACAAAGTGACATGAGGAATAAATTGGAGAGAAACATGCATAATAACTATGATTAGAAGAATTGAGCACAGTCCGTAGGAAAATGCGTGCCTGCCAAATTCAATTCCACTTTTACTTCCACTTCCTCTTCTACCTCCCTCACTTTCACACCCAAGGCCCTTAAACACTGACTTGGAATTAAAATGGATTGTTTGCAGCTGCTCACATGCAGGCTTATTCTGCTGGCCCCACCTCCTGTTTACATGTGGCTTCCCCTCCCAGCTTAGTTCTTGCCAAGAAAGGCCATTTGAGAAACAGCAGGACTGCAAACTGAACAGACTGCATTTTATGAGTCAGCTTGATCTTTAGCATGGGCTGAGAGTTCTTAGCATCAAGCCATTAGCCCTGTTGCCTGCTTTGAGAAGGAATTTGCTAACTTTTGTTGTCTCTCTATCAGTGGTAACTATAGGATTTGAGTATTTTTTGCTCTTTTATTAGTTTCTGTCAAGTTCTCTTTTTCTTTTCTTATTATTATTTATTTATTTTTTTTGGAGAGGTTTTTGCTATAGGGCACGTGCGCTCTACAGAAAGACAGAGAGAGACAGAGAAACAGAAAGTGAGAAATCGTCCCTCAGGGGAAAATGGCCATGTCACAATCTGTCTCCTTCATTCTCCTCTCGGGATCTTGGGCATGCACGCACACGCGCCTGGTGTGAATTTAAGCCACAGGGTCCAGGACTTGAACCATGGTTGACTACAGGGGAGTCCAGCAACATAACCATTATGCCAACTGTGTGCATATGCTTACTGGAGAGCGACAAAGAGAGAGAGAAAGTGAGAAATCATCCCTCAGGGGAAAATGGCCATGTCACAATCTGTCTCCTTCATTCTCCTCCCAGAATTTTTGGCACCCATGCACACGTGCCTAATGTGTTTTTTCAAACTGCCAGATCTGCGACTTGACCTGCAGTTATGTGGGATCCAGCACTTTATCTACCACACCCTCTGCTGGACCCAGAATCTTGTTTTTCAGCAAGTAGAAATGAAATTGTTTTGGGATCTTGCCAAGTGTGGCCAATAGAAGAATCAATGAGATTAGGTTGCAATGTGAATGTACAAAAGGCACTGATATGCCTCAGTGAACGCTGACCGAAACAGGGAGAGAGCAGACATTTGAATGCAGAGGAGTCTCCATTTCTCTAACAATAAGGACATATCAGCCTAAGTGACACTTTCACTTAGTACAATTCCACCAATAGGTGAGAGTGTAATTAGTATACCTGTGGTTCAAAGTAAAATAAAATCACTGTGCCTCCAGCTGAATAAAAAGAAATAATAATAATAATTCAATAACATTTTTGCCTGGTTTTACAACTGGTTACTGTGGAATGTGATGTGAATAAGAACATTGAAGTTATAAGCTCTGCTTATAAAGCTGTAGTCTAGAACTGACTTGAGAAAGCAAACTCAAGGTTTTCTTTTCTCTAGTTCTAAATTGCATAGCCACATATTTGTATGCTAATAAAGTCCTTTTAATTTGACAACTGTTACTGTGCCTCTTTCTTTCAAAAATGGCAATCATTCCATTTTGGGATCAATTATAATTCTTGGTAAAATTGAACAAACAGCCAAGTTTTGTTCTTCCCTTCTGAATTTGCACGCTGCAAGACTTATTTGTTACTCATTCTTTTTTTTTTGGGATTCTAAATAGAAAAGCCTGATCAAATTCCATCTTAACTGTCCATTTTGTTTCAGGACATTACATAACTTCCCAACAATAACTGAGCCCATAAGAAAACATATCATAGAGTCTCCAACACCAGCTTTGGTGAGTTTAGTTTTGTTTTTAAAGAGAGACAATCGCACTGGCATAAAGTTTCATCTCTATATCTGTAGAATTTATCGTATGCCGGCCATGTTGGGGATGTCCCTAAATTAAAATGTGCTGAGTGGATAAACTTGGGTGGTAGTAAGTAGCAATGATCTTTGGCACCCCCTTTCATGCCAGACATTTAGTAAAGGAAGATTATATAGCTAGCTCCATTTTCTGAAGAGTTGTGAGGAGAATAGTTCTGTAGTATAGTGGAAACAATGCAGACCAAATTTATTCAGATTATTTACTAAGTCTAATCTACTCCAGGCATTGACCCAGGGGCAGGGAAATTTAGACTATGCAAGGTAGACTCAAACACTGCCTAATGGCGAAGACGTACAGTAATGACCAGATCTGCCACCATCAAGGAAACACCTAGCATTGCAATAAGGTGCTGGGGTTTCCTTTTACTTGACATAGCACCTGAAAGACATTTGTTATAAATATTCAGGTCCATTGCAAGCTGCTTGTTAAACCACTAAGCCATTAGTTGCTTGAAATTTACCATGGTAAGAGGAAAATCAGTAAACATTAGAAATTCGGGATTTTTTTTTTTTTTTTGAGCGGTTTTCGCTATAGGGCGCATATGCTCGTTAGAAAGACAGAGAGAGGCAGAGAGACAGAAAGCAAGAAATCACCCCCCAGGGGGGATGGCCAAGCCACAATCCTTTCACTTCCATTCTCCTCTTGGGATCTTGGGCGGGCATGCACACTCATGGGCCAAACATGAGTTTAAGCCACTAGGTCTGGGACTCGAACCGTGGTCAACTACATGGGAGTCCAGCAATGTAGCCTTTACACTGAGTGCTGGTCCCTCAGGATTTTATTTTTAAACCAAGGAAGAGTTAGATTACCAGCCCACCATATGCATAACTACATTGTTTTCACTTTCTTTTCTGATCTTTGCATTTTTCTTGATTAAAAAAATTAAAGCATATCTAGAATATAAAGTTTATTATAAAAAGCTTCATATTTTAGATTTGAAAGATGCATGATTAGAACTTTTCCACTTTGTTTCATCTTATTTGTCGGTTTTGCTATAGGGCATATACAGTTGCTGGGAGGGGGATGGAGAGAGAAAAATCCCCGTCCCCCCATGGGGATGGTCATACCATAGTCCCTTCTCTTCCATTCTCCTCTTGGGATTTGGGATACTCATGCACACCTGCCTGGCATATTTTTCAAACCACTGGGTCTAGGCCTCTCTCTTCAAAGTCAGCCACATGGGATCCAGCCACCTTAATCTTTGTGTCATCTGCTGACCCAAATTTTAATGTTTTTTATAAACTAGACTAAACTAAACCCAATGTTTTATCAACTACTTTTATGTGTGTTCCACTTTAACACAGATAAAATGAAAACAAATTATACCTTACCTGTGCATAATGCCTTATATGTAATAATATGTCATAAATACACATTGATATGATTTGAATCACATAGAACAAAAGCTAAATTGAATAGAATGAAACTGAATTCATTTAGAATCTGGTATAATGCAAGTTACCTTTACTTGTTGTATTGAAATAGAACTACCTTTAATACTCAAAATGTAATTACTTCTTTTATGAAAAAATTATGTCTAGTGGGTATACTTTTATCATGAATTGACCACATTTTCATAAACTGTATCAATTTATATCTTAGATTACAACATGTATAATGATAAAAAAACAATATAACTGGAATTCTAAATCTTGTTTTAAGAAGTTTTTGCCTTAGGGCATGTGTGCTCCCAGAGGGAGAGAGACAGACACAGTGAGAAGAAAAGTGAGAAATCACACCTCAGGAGAGATGGCCATGCCACAGTTCCTTCTTTCCCATTCTCCTTCCATTATCTTGGGCACACACACATACATGCCTTGGGTGAGTTTTAAGTTACCAGGTCCGGGACTCGAACCCCATGTGAGTGTCCAGCGATGTAACTGCCACACCAACTGCTGTTCCTTCTAAATCTTTTTAAACCTAGACTTTATACATACTGAATCTTATCTTGTTTTAGTTTGCTGATATTCACCTGCAATTTTAGATTCATATGCGTTCCTAGAGTTGCTGATTCCTTCATAATTAGAGTCATAATTACTACACGTTACTGTCTTCAGTTCATGGAGAATCCTATGAAATTTCATGCCAGTGTAGTAGATAAAAACAACGACCATTGGATCTGACAGTCTTGGACTTGAAGTCTAGCTGATGGAATTTGATCAAATAACTTATGTTTTCTGAGTCATAAGTTCTTTATCAGTAAGTAAGTAAAGCACAGTCCTTGTAGCATGGAGATGTGTGCTAATGACATGAGACTGATGTAGAGACTTTACTACAATGGCATGCATGTATGCAGAAGAAGCTCTACAAATGTTATCAACTAAAACATATGAACAAGCAATAAAGGGGAGGAAAATCTTAAGGTTAAGTATCTTCTGAGAACAGCAGATGGTGTAATGGTTATGTCTCTGGACTCCCACATGACCAACTGTAGTTCGAGTACTGGTCCCACTGGCTTGAAACTCTCATTGGGTGTCCAAGATCTGGAGTGGGGAATGGAGGAAAAGGGATTGTGGGGCAGTGATTCTCATTTTCTGTCTCTCTGTTGCTTCAGCAAGCACACATGCCCTATAGCAAAAATCTCTCTCTCTAAAAAACAAACAAACAAAAAAGATATCAAGTTTACAAACTATCAGGACCAGGCAGTAGTACAGAAATAACACAACTAAACCTACATGGGAGAGGTCCTAGGTTCATGTCCTGGGACTTCCCTGAGTACTCTGAGTGTACATGTACATGCTTATGATCTTGGCCATCTGAGTCTGGAGGTACATTGAGGCATGGAGATCCAGTTTGGGTTCCCACTCTGTTTGCTTGTCTCTCATGGGATAAATAAATAAACTTAAAAAAAAAACCTACAAAATAAATCAAAAGATTAGATGGGAATAGTGAGTGCCCTCTGAAAACTTAGAAGTAGAGGAAGGAAAAAGGCATATAGTATTTCTAATCATAGTCTGGGAGAGAATGCTAATACTAATATTTCTTCAAAATGTCCCATGTGCCTGACATTTTTCTAGCGTTTCTAATACATGAACTCATATAATTTTTTAAGGTTTTTCCATAGGGTGTGTATGCTTGTCAGAAAGAGATAGAGAGAAGGAAAGTTAGAAATTACTCTCCCCCCGCCCCCAGAATGATGGCCATGCCACAGTCACTTCTTTTCCATTTTCTCCTCAGGATTTTGGACATGCATGCACATGCACCCAGCATGATTTTCAAGCTATTGGGTCTAGGACTCAAACTGCCGTTGGCCAGGTGGAAATTCAGTGTCTTACCCTCCACACCACATGCTGGACCCAATTTATTCAATCTTTAAATAGCCCCTCTGAGGTAAATAGTCCTGCTTACATTCTCCTTTAGAAATGTGAAATTTGGACTAGAGGGGTCTTCTCCAAGGATTTTTTTCCAAAAAAAGTCAGTAATGGAACAAATATTTGAATCTTAAGCACAGATAATAACATCAGTGTGTGTGTATGTATATGTGTGTGTGTTTGTGTGTATACAATGTGTTTAATACATAAAGTTCATATATATACATATATGTGAATACATATCTGTGCATACAAGATATATATTGCATATATAGTGCATAAAATAATGTATATATTTAATATAGATAACCAATATATGGTATTTACTTATAGGCTCTGTTCTAGTATTTTTAAGAAAAATATTAATACATTTAATAGTTATCATAATCTTATAATATAGGCAATATTATTATCATTTTATAATAGATAACTGTAACTGACACAGATACGTTAAATAATTTGTCTGGACTAACAGAGCAAGTAAATGGCAGAGTGGGACTTAAACCCAGGAAGTCTGGCTCCAACATCAGCTGGCTACATGGTTTCTCTAAGCTCCACTTAAAGGAATTTTAATAGTTCAATTCCATTAGCAAGCTTGTCTCTATTGTGGAAATAACTGAGGTTTACTCAACCAACTACCAGAAGAGTCTTCCCAGGGACAAAATTGTTCTGTTGTATAGAAAATCCCTTGTCTTGTTATAACCTTGTTACAATTTGTTTTTCCACACTGCTCTTTAGGCAGAGATGTATTTGATGTTTCAATTCTTATGATACAGCTACATCTCTCTAAGAATATTAGGAACTGCACTCTGGGTTCGTACATCATTCTTTTGTAAGTCTGATTAATGTGCCTCATCATCTGGGGGATCGAGTTGCTGAATCTGTTGGACTCCGGCCATACCATGAATAGCCGTAAAGTCCCTAAAGTAACAGAAGCCTGTGAGGCCTTTGTAAAGTATCCAGTAACTTTTCCCATGTTACATTGCTCCTCTAAATCTCTATTAGCTATAAAAATGCAAATCCCTTTTCTTATTTGTATTGTTGCAACTAGGAGAATATCTGAAGAGAAACTTGTAAAAGGATTTTTTTTTAAGCAAAGCTAACCTTCAGTTTGTTAGGGTTCATTAATGCTTGGTAGAGAAGCTGCGACCACTGGTCGGAACACGTGCCTTCGATGGTTGACTGCTTTTAATCGTGTACACTGCCTCTGCGTCTAGGCATAGAGACTTAATCTCTTGAGTTCAAAAGATTTATTTTGAAGCAAAACAAACTTTCACTGAACTCAAGAATAATCCCCTCTCTGAAGTCTGCTCTCCATCTGTGTCCCCAAGTTTAAAACTCGTCCCCCTCCATCTGCTAAATTCAATAATGACGGTTGCACTAGGGAGCAGGTAGAACCAATATGCTGGCTCCAAACTGAATCCTGAAAGTGAATCTGGCATCCCTGCTGCAGAATCATCTGTGTGTGCTGATCTTCCCCTATTAATCTCCAGGGAATAAGAGTGAGAAACGTTGCACAGGACAAAGGGGGGCATTTTTCTAATTAATGGAAAATAGTAATAGAATAAAAGTCATTAGCCTTTTGCCTGCTTAAGGGTAGCGTTGCAAAACAAGAACACGAAAATACCACCATGACAGTTCCCTTCCAAACACAGGTGGCTAGGAGAGTATAACGCACACATATCTATCCACACCACACATCCCTCAGAATTCCAACACTAAAACCTACCTTTGAGGGCAAAACTCCCATCTGTCAGATTATTGATCACAGTATAAGAAAATAAAGAGGACAGGTATAAGTATATATAAAAATAAAAAGTGAAGAGATCATTTAACATTACAGTAGGGAAATTTCATGTTTGTATGAAATATACTTTTTCTTAGAACAAACATTTGAAAGACTACCTTTCATTCCTGAAATACCTGAATCACTTATTCATTAGAAACTCAGAATGTGTCAGCACATTCATGCTGTCTCTTCCAGCTGTTCAACTTTTTAAAGTCATAAATTGTTCTTCTGTACTTATAGTTAAATAAAGAAGTTGCTTTGGAACACCCTCAGGGCACAGATAAGCATGTTATGTTCTCTTCTGCTCTACCCATTTTCACACACTGTGTGTGTGTTTTAAAAAATGTCTTTGCTATGAGTTCTTTTCTTTTCTCTTCTTTTCTTTTCTTTCTTTTTAAGATGTTTTTGCTATAGGGTGCTTGTGCTTGCCAGAAAGACAGAGAGAGACAGAGAGACAGAAAGCGAGAAATCACCCCCTAGAGGGGATGGCCATGCTGCAATCGCTTCTCCTCCATTCTCCTCTCAGGATCTTGGGCACACATGCACACGCACCCAGCATGAGTTTAAGCCACCGGATCTGGGACTTGAACCATGGTTGACTATATGGGAGTCCAGCGACATAGCCATTATGCTACCTGCTGGTCCCTTTGCTGTGAGTTCTTCAAGTGAAGGATCAGTAGATTGGAAACAAAAGAGGAAATAACCTGAGGAAAGAGGGAAATTGTTCTGCTGTACAATTTTCCTTGACGTTGGAGGTTATTCAGAAAATCACAGGCTTAAGTACTATTTACGCATCACTCTGATGTCGGAGAGCTTTTTTTTTCTTTTGGCCATTTTTCCCATGTCCTGTTGTGTAACTCCTGCCAACCGTACACATCACTCCCACTTATCATCTCATTCATTGACATCTTTCCCTCCCTATTTACCGCCCGCTTCAAGAAGGCAAGAACTTGAATTGCCCTGGACTCCCCAGACTGATATTTTTTATTTTAAAGTAACTTATTTTATTTGCTTTCCTGAAACAAATTCAGTTCTCTCCCCTTTCTTACCTCCAAACTTTATTCTTATGATACTAATACATTATTTCATGTCCACCATTTTAATTTCTCTTGCTTCATTTCTATGCCTTTTTCTTTCTTTCTTTTTATAATGCCAGAATATCACTTTACATACTAGGAGGTAATGATATACTTGTAAAACTTAATTATTTATTTATTTGTTATTAACAGTTTTAAATTTGCTATAGGGCTCGTGTGTTCACCAGTGGGAGAAGGGAAACGAGAAAGTAAGCCACCAGGTCTGCAACTCAAACCAAGGCCGACCAGTGCCTTAACCACCTTGTCACCTGCTGGTCCTGATAACATACTTTTAATTTGCATCTGAATTCATTTGAAACACTGACTGTATAAAAAGTAGCAATGTTTGAAATGTGCGATTGGGCTTGGAAACTACAAGAGGGCAAGGGCCACATCTAGTGTAAGAACTATATAATAGAAAGCACTTCGAAAGGTAGTTTGAGGGGCTAGTGGAGCAGCAGTATAATGTGAGGCTCTGTGAGGCTAACCCACAGGAAAGGTTCTAGGTTTGTATGTGAGATCCTCCCTGAGTACCCGGGGCATACATGTGCTTAGGGTCTGGAGCTGGCTGCAGCTGGGGTAGGTTGTGGTGTTGAAATCTCTTTACTGGTGTTGTTTCTCACTTTCTTGCTTGATCATGAAATCAATAAACTTTAAAAAAATTAAATTATTTGTTGATGATAACACATATGGTAATATCCTTGATTGAGCCAATATACCGTATATTCTGGATAAAAACACTCATATTGTATCCTGTAATGATGTACAGTGAATGAATGGAAATAAATACACTTAAAATCAAACAAAAAAAAATTAAGGTAGTTTTTGTTAACTACATGAGTGGGCAAAGGAAAACAGGGTGTGGAAACTTAGGGAGATGGCTCAATGAAGATTGGGCCTACCCCCACCAGATCCAGAGCTCTGTCTTTTCTTTTTTTTTCTTTTTTCTTTTTTTTTTAGAGAGGTTTTTGCTATAGGGCACGTGAACTAGCCAGGAAGACAGAGAGAGACAGAGAGACAGAAAGTGAGAAACCACCCCCCAGGGAGGATGGGCACACCACAATCCCTTCTCCTCCATTCTCCTCTCGGGATTTTGGGCACGCCCGCATGTGCACCCGGCATGAGTTTAAGCCACCGGGTCCAGGACTCGAACTGCAGTCAGCTACATGGGAGTCCAGCAACATAGCCATTACACTAACTGGTGATCCCATTTTTCCTCCATTTCTTAATCTTCTGTTCTCCATTCTGTTGGGTGGATCTTTCTTTTTCCTTTAATCTCCATGTGTTTCTAATTTGTTTCTAAACTCTCCCTTCTTACTTCCATTCTTCCTTTCTTTTGTTTTCAGGAAAATGCAGGATGTTGCACACCATGCCTTTTGGTGGAGGAATGTGGACATTTTGAAATATGACTTTCTTCTACTCATCCATGTTTGAAGATACCTTCTTCTTAAGAACTCAGTAACTAAACTGACACTGTTTTTCAGAAATAATTTAGAACACGATCCTGAAACAAAATAACTTGGTTTATGTGTACATCTCTATTTCTTTTATTATTAACAATTACAAATTACCCTAAATGTGAAGTTAATAATAAAACACTGCCTGATAAATTTATCCTCAGTCCTGATTTTATATTTTATAACTTTTATTATTAGAAAAGCAGAAAAACAGAGGAGGAAAAAAAAATAAGAAAGATGTGGTCAATAGATCTTTCCAGAATGGCTTTCTACCATTTGAAATACATGTGCCTTATGGATTTTCTTTTTTTCCTTTTTAACATAGTTATGGTTTAGTTCAAATAGTAACTATTCTGGAAATACAGAAGCCTAAGTTAAAATTCCAATTCTGCCACATTATACCTCTGATACCTTGGGCTACACATTAAAACCCCTATATTTTATTTTCCCTATCTATATTTGGAAATAATCACACATATTTCAGGTGTTGCTAGGATGATTAAAATGGAATAACGCAGCATCCCTGGCATTTGTAGTTGCTCTCGTAACATTTGTTCTTGTTCCTGTTTGAAGGTGGTTAGCTTCTATGTTGCAATAGTATTTTCATGGGATACAGTAAATACATAGTCACATGTTAACACGGAGATAAATAAGATCCTTCCACATGTGGAAAGAAAAGTATTGTCAACTTAGAACAACTCTTTGTCATTATCTCACTTCTCAAAGTCCTCCTGGAGTCTAAGTTTGTGTGCTATGATTACAGGCACTGTCTTCATATCACTTTGCCAATTTCTCATAGCAAAGCTAGAGACTGTGTTTTTTTCTTCTTTTTTTAAAGAATTATTTCTATCAATATTTATTTATTTATTTATGTACATTTGACCAGAGAGGGACAGAGAAAGAGAGCAAAGCGAGAAAGCCAGCTGCCAGGTCTGGGACTCAAACTGTGGTCGGGCATGTGGGAGTCCAGTGCCCTTAATCATCTCGCCACCTGCCAGCCCCAAGATTGTATTCTGTTTTTAACAGAGGGTGAAGTCGTTTGTCTCAGAAATGTAGACTCACAAGTTGTGTCACTATAATTTGGATTTGATATACTCTTTTCCTAAAAATAATTTGTCTGTGTGAACTTAAATATTTGATATATAGAGCCCTGTATCAAAATATTATAGAATACACATTTTTTCTGATGTATAAAAATATGTGCACTGCAATCTGCCATCTTTTGGCTATAAGTCTAATAGGCTAATAAAATGAAACTGTTGAAGTCATATGGACTCTGACCATAAATTAAGTTAGAAATCAAAAAGAAGAACTAGAAATCCCCATACCCTGGATTTTCATCAGTGCTTTTCATCGAGAGACAGATAAAGAGAACAAAGCGAGAAAGCCAGCTGCCAGGTCTGGGACTCAAACTGTGGTCGGGCATGTGGGAGTCCAGTGCCCTTAATCATCTCGCCACCTGCCAGCCCCAAGATTGTATTCTGTTTTTAACAGAGGGTGAAGTCGTTTGTCTCAGAAATGTAGACTCACAAGTTGTGTCACTATAATTTGGATTTGATATACTCTTTTCCTAAAAATAATTTGTCTGTGTGAACTTAAATATTTGATATATAGAGCCCTGTATCAAAATATTATAGAATACACATTTTTTCTGATGTATAAAAATATGTGCACTGCAATCTGCCATCTTTTGGCTATAAGTCTAATAGGCTAATAAAATGAAACTGTTGAAGTCATATGGACTCTGACCATAAATTAAGTTAGAAATCAAAAAGAAGAACTAGAAATCCCCATACCCTGGATTTTCATCAGTGCTTTTCTAAATAGAGCAAAGAGAAAAAAATCACAATGCAATTTAGGGAACATTTTCAACTAAACTATAATGAATGCATGACTGTCCAAATTCATATCCTATAGCTAAAGTCCTGATTCAAGAAACATATAAACTCAAGCTAATTCATTAGAGTATAAAAACTAAATACTAGGGATATACTCAACCATCTCAAAAGAAATTTTAAAAGAATACCAAATTAAACTTAAGAAAATACAAAATATTTTTAAAACGTTTAAAAAAAAACAAAAAAAGGATCTTTAAAATATTCTAAAATAAAAATTTTAAAAATCATAGAGTACTTGAACAAAATAAGAAAATGCTTCTTTGGGCTACCAGATGGTGTGGTGTTTAAGGTGCTGGATCCCACATGATCTACTCCATAGTTCAAGATCAGGTTCTGGTGGCTTGAAGAATACACCAGGCACCTGTGCATGTGTGCCCAAAATACTGAGAGGAGAATAGAGAAGGGATTGCAAGGTGACCATCCCTGCTGAGAAGTGTTTCTCACTTTCCTGTCTCCCTGTCTCTCTCCAGTAAATGCACATGCCCTATGGGCAAAATCTAAAAAACTAAATTGTCTTTGAAAAGAGTAATAATATCTATATCCCCTTGCAAAGCTGTTCGAGGAAAAAAGGAATGTGCAAATAATATCAAATATAACATCACTGTAGATCACACAGACATTAAAATAGATATTATGAGCTTACTATAAACAACTTTATTTTAATAATTCAGATTTACATGGATAAAATGTACAATTCCTAGGGAAACATTACTCGTCAGAAATTATACAAGAGAGCATTCCTACTGACTACATCTGGGTCTCTAATACCAATTCTCCAATAAAGGAAATCACGTGTACTTAGGAAATAGTTGATCTGAGGCCTGGGGCAGAAAATACACAAGTTGAGCCTGGAGCATGTTGTTGTGTCAGAAAATAAAAAGTACTCAGAACACAAACTAAAAATAAAAATTCTGCTCTTTTGCTTATATGTTAAGAAGAAATTGTATTGAACTGAAAGAGTTCCCAACGGTCAAACTTGACATAATTTAAGCAACAAATATAATATTATTATATTACAAATCAAAGTATAACATAGATATCTCAGAGCACATACTAGTATAAATAAAGGATTGAATAAGTGAATGAATAAAGGAGAATAGACACATCTCTTATGCAGCAGCAATATATGAATGTATACAGTATATGTATATAGTTATGTATATGTATATATGTTACACTATATACACATACTATATGCACACATACATATACTATATGTACATATGTATATATGTATACAATATATATGTTATAGTATATTTATACTATATTTGCTATATATACACATATATATGCTATATATACACATATAGTGTGTGTGTATACATATGTATGGTCTATCTTAAATATATATGTATATATATGGGCACGTTTTGGAAAATTTCTCTAAGAGTTATATTACTCAGGTGTCATGTGCTACTCCACAGTCAATTTGCTCCATCTACCTGCATTCCTGTATCTGTTAAATGCTTTTCCCTGATCCCTCCAATCCCCCCCACACACTCTCCACCCCTTATGCAGTCTCCAGTATCTACAGCTGTCTTCTCTACTTCTGTGACTTAGAATCTTTCAATTTCTGGCATAGAGTGTAGACATTTGGTATCTATTGAGTGAGGACATGCAGTGTTAATCTTTCATGGTCTGGCTTATTTCACTTAGCGTTACATCTAGATTCAGCCACTTTGTGTCAAATGACTGCACCTTATTGTACTTTACAGCTGAATAGTATTTTATTGTGTATATGTGTTGCATTTTTTAATCCAGTCATCAATATTTGAACACTTAGGTTGATCAATATATTATTATATTTGACTTGATTGCCACACACTGCATGCATGCTTTGAAAATTCATGTTGTGCCCATGAAGATGTACAATTAAATATAAGTAAAAAGTTATACAATAAAATAAAAAAAGAAACTATGAATTAAGAACTCACACATGAAATGTACATACAGAGAAAATACATAGCACATTCTGCACTCTCCCTAAAATGAATAATCTTTCTTTCTTTCAGTTGCTATTTTCAATTAAATGTTATCAGTGGCCATAAATGATAATCTAGTATCAAATAGTTAAAAATAATTTTATAACATATGTTTAAGATACAAAGAATACAATAATTGGGAGCAGCAGTTAGTGTAATGGCAGTCGCTGGACTCCCATGTAGTCGACCACAGTTCCAGTCCTGGACCCAGTGACTTAAACTCACGCCAGGTGAGTGTGCGTGCATGCCCAAAATCCCGAGAGGAGAATGGAGGAGAAGGGACTGTGGCGTGGCCATCGCCCTGGAGGGTGATTTCTCACTTTCTGTCTCTCTGTCTCCTTCTTTCTGGCGAGCGCACGCACCCTATAGCAAGAAAACCTCTCCAAAAGAAAGAAAGAAAAAAAAATGCAATAATTATTTTGATATTTACCATGTATCTTTTTTAAAAAGAAAAAAGCGTTACCCTGTCTTCAATATCTACTCAATTTTCCAAACCCTCTTGTTCCTAACTTTTATGTTTACCCTTCCCTTTAAAATTGTACAATATATATTCATATCCTTAAATGTACACTAATTGTGTATGTTCTTAAATCAATGTAAATAAAATAATGCTGCATAGTTTTCACTGATTTGTTTTGTTCCAATATTATATTGCTGAACTGATCTAAACTGTATAACACACATATAATTCATTCATTGTCAGTACCGTAGGGCATTTCATTGCATAAATATTACCCCAGTTTTTTTTTGTTGTTGTTTTTAATTTACAATGTTTACTTCTTTTTCTTTTATTGGCTGAGGGCATTTATGTTCATTAGAGAGAGGGACAACATTCCCCAATGGAGCATGGTATGCTGAAATCCCTTTTCCACACCCTCTCCATCCCATCAGTAGTTTAGGTATTATGTACATATATGTGTCTTATGTATTTTTCAATCCTCTGGGGCCAGGATTACATACATGGTTGGCCATGTGGGGTCCAGTTCCCTAAGAACAGTGCTTAACCACCACATATGAGGCATAGTTTTACAAAAAATGTGTAATATTTCTGCAGAGAAAGACCTACAATATTATTGAAAGAAACTAAAAATACCCAAATGGAGAAATGAACCTTGTTTGTAGATAGGAAAACCCAATATTGTAAAGATACAGATGTTCTGAAAATCGATCAGTATGATCAATGCAACTGCAGTAAAAATCATAGCAAGTGTTATGGGCATGTGTCTGTGTTCATGCAAATTGAAAGGCTGATTTCAAATTTTATATAAAAATACAAATGCCCCAAATAGCCAAGAACTATAAATTCTGGAAGAAAACAATGTCAAAGAAGTTATGTAATTTTCTGTACATATTCAAAGAGACAACATACTTAAGACATGGTAGTGTGCAAAGAGAGATAAGTAGATCAGTACAAGATAGATAACGCAGAAATTGACCCAAATACAAATAGAACAAAGTTTAGTTTTTCAATAAAGGGTGTTAGGTCAATTGGAAATCCTTAAGCAAAAAGAAATTAATCTTAATGTTTATACTACCACATAGAAACCATTTATTTTACTTATAGATGTAAAAATGAAAGCAGAATAATAGAGCATTTAAAAATGAATATAAGAAAATATTTTCTTGACTTTTGGTAGAATAGCATTTATCAAACAGAACCAAATAAAACACTAATCATAAAGAATAAGATTTAAAATGGATTTTTCTTCATCAAAAACCATCATTATGGAGGTAAAAAAAAAGTTACAAAGTGGGAGAATTCATGTAACTGATAAAAGACACTCTCTCACTGGCTAGTGTTGTATAACAAATTACTCCATTATTTAATGGCCAAAAATTATTTTAATATACATAAGTATATGTATTTGGCTGCTCAGAAATCTAAATATGACACAGTGGGGTTGTCTAGATCCCCAATATGTAGAGTCTCAGATGAAAAGACTCAAAGGTAAAGACCAACTAGAAGGGGGCTTTGATCATCTGGAAATATGTTCACTCATATATCTTACGCCTGGCCTAGTGTGTTAATGCTTACATGTGGCCTTTTCCTGCTTACAGTTTTCCGTTTTAGCATGCTCAAGGTAGTAGAAGTTCTTACATGGTAGCTCAAGGCTTCCACAGAAAACAAAGTGGAAGATAGATCACCGTTCAAAACTAGCCTCAGAAGACACACAGTATTGCTTTTACCATACCACACTGGTCACAGCATCCCTCAGAATCAAGAGGAAAGAACTCACTGCAAGATAGGGAATGTCAATAAATTTTGTGGTCCTTTCTTTGACCCACCACACATTTATTAGAAGAATAATGCTTAAAATGCTTCCTATGTATCATATTGACAAAGACAGACAGTTCAGTAAGAAGAAAATAGCCCAAAGTCTTGAAATGATAAGACTAAATTAGTGTTATACCTTATATGAACTCTATTAACCTACTTCTCTATTCAAGAGATTATTGAAAATATATCGGGCAATATATAATTTAAAAATGTGTTTGCAAATGAGATTGTCAAGGGAGCTGCATCTTAAGAATGTATCAAATTCAGAGAGGTGAGAAAGGGAAATAACGTAATGGCTTCCCTTTCTTCACAGGTAACAACAGGCCTGTGCAGCTCTGAACTGTGCTTGGGAGTTAAGGCTGAACAAGCATTGATGACAACAGAGGACATCTGTTGAGTCATCTGCCCAGCCTTCACGATTTCCTTTTTCTGGGACGTCTCCATTTTCTGAGAAATATGCCATATATATAATTAGACCAGAAGCAGCCATGTTCACCAAAGGTGACTCTCTGCTATCATAAATGGTAGATTAAAAATGTCCCAGTATTTAACCCACCTTTATTTCTTCATGGACTATTTTAAAGTGTTTATATATGTCATTGTTCGTCATCTGGTTGACCAGAATGGGAACCAGAAAGCTATTAGGATATCACCAGTCAGATTTTTCACTGTGCAGATCCAGAAGTAGAGGTCAGCCTACAGAGATGAAGACAAATAAAGTAAAACTGGATATATGATGGAGCAAAAGAGAAAGATGTGAAAATAAAAAACAGAGCCATTCAATTAGTGTGTCCATCTTTTCCTTCCTCACAGGGTAAAACATTGCTGTATTCTTATAATATAATGTCATTTCTGTTTACCTGAATTTCTGAAATTATGAACCAAATAAACTTAACTAATATAATAATGAACGATAACAATATTAAGTACTAAGTAATAGTAGGTTCAGTTGAAAAATGATAGTCTGAAGCATGTTAAAGAGCTAACATTTATGGAGGACTTACTTTATAAGTCATTACCTCATTTGGACCTCTTAATGATCATTCATGTAACTAATTACCTATATTAGAAATGAGAAATTTGAAGCTTAGGCAACTTAAGTAATACATTGAATTATACATTAGACAACAGAAGAGCTAACTTTGAACTTAGGTTCGGCTAAAGCTTTTGCTTTTTGCTGATATGTTCTATTACCTTTATCTAATCCAAGAGACTCATAATAAGCAAGAACTAGATTTGAAATGAAAGACAGAGCAAGATAGCCTGGAGAGATTCTCAGATCCAAACATATACTTTACAACAGAAGTATGAATAAGCTTTGGGTCAAGAGAAACTGTCAAATCAAAGATCTGATTAGATCTTTCAGATCAATGCTTTAGAAATTATTTTTAGTCAGATCAAAAGATCTGCTATCACTTTTCTGGGGAAAAATAATAATGCATCAATGTATAATTTTTTAAATGTTCTAGCACTTGAATTGGAAATAGTGGTATTATAGATTCATATTTAACTTCAACCCATATATATATAAAATCTTATAATTTGATAATGATAAGCCAACATTTTTTATGATACCTATATGCATCAGTGTACAATAGAAGGTTGAAGAACCTACTCACCACAAGCTATATTAAGCATGATGGAGTTAAATGAAGACTTATTTATAAATAAAACCAAAAATCTCTGCAATAAAAAATGAAGACCATGAGAAAATAACATTGATGTCATACCTGTAACGACCACCATCGAATCCTCCTATAATTTTCTAAGCAGTCCAACCCTTTGTTTCATGTGAACTAGGAGTCTTGTAATCATGACACACATTGCATAGAAGGTAGCATTCTTTGTAAAATAACATTCAAGAGTCCCTAGTAAACTATAGTAATGTTCTAAGTTATATGAATTCTGAATAACTCAACGATTTTGTAGTGAGTTTCAGTAAGTTGAAATTTAAAACATAAAATTCCTCTGGGACTGGGAATCATTCACCCCAAAGAGAAAAAAGAAAGATTTATATTTTGGGAATAATTGATAAGTTATAAGATACTTACAAGTAAACTCCCATGTGAAATTAAAGGAGTAAATTTCACATACAAAAAGGATCGTGGGGGACCAGCAATTAGCGTAATGGCTCTGTTGCTGAACTCCCATGTAGTCGACCATGGTTCGAGTCCTGGACCTGGTGGCCTAAACTCACAGTGGGCACGTGTGCATGCGTGCCCAAGATCCCTAGAGGAGAATGGAGGAGAAGGGATTGCGGCGTGGCCATCTCCACTGGGGGGTGATTTCTCACATTCTGTCTCTCTGTCTCTCTCTGTCTTTCTGGCGAGTGCACATACTGTATAGCAAAAACCTCTCCAGAAAAAAGGGTCGTGAGTGAGGTATAAAGTAGAAATGAAGATGAATATGACCAAACTAAAGTAGACATTGTGTGTTGGAAAAGAGTGGAAATTAATTTCTTTAGGTAAAAGGAGATGGATTGTGAACGGCTGACCTATAGTCAGAGAGGTTTTAATTTGATGCATTGAGCTTTGGGAATCAGGAAAAGTTCTTACTCAGAAAAATAATGGATTCGTGTCCAGAAAACTTGTGGAGGCAGCAGAGTACGGGCTCGATATGAGTTGGATGCAGCAGACACGGAGGCCACGTGGAAAGCTCTCACAGCCATTAGTATGTGAGAAATGCTTGGAGCACGGTGATCACACGGGGCCTGGAGAGAGATTGTCTGAAAGACTGGATTGAAATAAATGAGGGAAAGGAAAATGAGAGTCATAACCTTGTACAGAGGGAGTGTTGTAGTTTCCTTCACGTCAATGGAATAGGAAAATAATTACAAATGGAATCCAGCTTCTAGCGTAAATGTTAAATTTGCAGTAACTGTGGAAATTGAAATAAACATTTTAAGTTAGTGAAAGAGTAACTGAGTGAAGACTAGGGCAAGAGGTCAAGGCTGGAAATACAGAGAATTAGATAATGATAGAGATGTTCACTGAATTCCAGAAAACTAGTTAAATATATCCATAAATTGAATATATAGAAGAAAGAAGAGAGTTGAGCACACAGATTTAGAAAAGCTTACTTTTAGTAGGGATACAAGAAGAAGCCCTTGAAAAAGAGACCAGAAAAAAAGGGCCAGATCTTGGAAGAATAAAAAGAAACAATATAAGGGAAGACGCCAAAAGAGTAGAGCATTTCAAAATAGAAGTGGATAGTCTCTACTTTCAGATTTTCACATTCAATGGAGAATAAGCCAGGGAGAAAGTCAGTGCGTAGACAGGAAGGCCATGTTCAATGACTTGCAAGATGGCACCAACGTGGAGGAAGACGACTGACTGTAAGGACTTCAGAAAACGATTTCATAGGAAGTGAAGGCAAAGGTACAGATGGAGGATCCGAGGAGTTGGGACCACAGAGACAATCTACATAGGAATTAGAAAGCTGCACTAGCAATATGAAGTAAATATTTAACTAAGAAAGGTTATCCTTTACACACAACAGGTGCTTACGTAGAAAAAAGTTCTTTATTAATTGAGTTGTATAATGTCCTGTTTTGTCTAGAAGAGTTTTTACAAAACAATCAATAAGCAGCATCTTGATATTTCAGAGTTTGTAAACTAGTGTTTCTCTTTAAAACTAAATAAAAATATTAACTGCCAGAGGAGATATGCCTCCATGACATAGTTAAGTTGGTAAAATGTTACCTTATTAACAGCTTCATTAATCCATGCATCCAACCATCCTACAGAGTCTGCCTCCGTTTTTGTCATTCTGAATGAGGGCATCTGTTCATTTCTGCCAGCACTGAGCCATTTTACATGTGCGCTAAATGGATTTCATCTGATTGGCTTTAACCAATTTTTCAAATTTAATCAGGGTATAATGAACGCTGGTCCAAACCCACATCATGTTATAGTGCCCTACTAATTATGACATCTTGAACATATACTTTTCACATTACCGGATTCTGTAAGCTGTTAATGATAGCATGTATTATATTATATTAGAGGTGGCATATTAGAGAGTCACTACATGTCCCCGCAGACTGACAGTAGCCTATCAATACTTCTTAGAAAGGTCCCATTCCATTTTTCTTTTTCCCTCTGTGGTACAATGTAAATGGTGGTCACTTCTTTCCAATCAGCATTATTACTTTCCTTCTGTTAATTTTGCTAGATCTGGTCTCATTTATTCATTAAATTTCCATTATTGCACTTGGGACAAATGAATTTATTTAGCCTGATTTGTTTGCCTCAAACGTGTTTGGCTTCAGTGTGATAGCAGATGGGTGTAAAAATATATGGATGTATACACTTTGCCTGTCTTCTTGGCAAGCAAATTCGTCTACAACATTTTCTGTAGCCCATCTCAGATTTAATGTCACAAAAGGGATTTCTCTTTTGGCAATGAACATTACTAGCCTGAAGGAAGGGGATCATAAATCCTATTTTCATTTTTTATTAAAATCATGCTATGTCAGGGTGTAATTTTCTTTTCTGATACAGCTCAATTTATTCAGTGACCTTGGATCATGTCCCTTTGCTAATCTGAAAGGTTGAATCAGTGTCCTAACGATTTTTGCAACTTTACACAGTTTTCTTTAACATGAGGCCTTAAAAAGCTCAGTTTTCACCTGAATAGTTATTGAAGGAAGGGACAATGTTGGTGCATTGTAAGGGGAAAGCAGAGGCCCATGCAGAGTTTTTAGAAATGAAACAAAATCAGTGAGTCGCGAAGAATACACACACACACATACACACACACACACACACACACACACACACACACATATTTTCAACCTCCAGATTGAATTTCATTCTGGCGCAACCTTATTTAATATCTTTAGCCTGTTGACTTTGAATCATCTGTCATGTTACTAAACCTAATTCTTTTTTTTGGAGAAGTTTTTTGCTATAGGGTGTGTGTGCTTGCCAGAAAGACAGAGAGAGACACAGAGATAGAAAGTGAGAAATCGCCCCCCGAGGGGATGGCCATGCCGCAGCCCCATCTCCTCCATTCTTTTCTTGAGATCTTGGCCACACACGCACACGTGCCCGGCGTGAGTTTAAGCCAGTGGGTCTGCGACTCAAAAGTGCGGTCGACTACATGGGAGTTCAGCGACATAGCCATTAGGCTAACTGCTGGTCCCTACTAAACCTAATTTTTGAACAAACATGAAAAAAGATGAATGGTAATGTATAAATAAATAAAATGGTTAAACCTAACAGTTTTAAATAATAATCTCCATCTTCTTTCCAAATAAAGGTTTAATCACTAATAACTTTTTTGTTTTCTAAATCCATCCACTTTGCTGCAAAATAGTTTGAAAAGTTAAAGAGGAAAGTCAGTCGCTTTGGTGGCTGAGAGTGATAATAATCATCGCATGATGGCTTCCGACTGTGGCCAGTCTGTACAAACTTGTTAGCGATAACACTTTCTACCATGAGCTATCCTGGCTCCATTTAAAGTGCAACCTGCTGTCAATCACCTGCTTTCTTTCGATGCCAATCTCATCTAGGTAGCAAAACCCTAAACCCACATTAAACCTTCATCCAGCCTGCTTTCCCTTCTGATTCCGAACCACTGATACCTGGTGGAGAAAAATCATACATAGTATGCAATTTACCAGTGATGTCATCATCAAAGCAAGCCACCAGTCCAGAAGTAGACATCCACGTGACTATGTCCATGTGCAGTAAAACTTTGAGCTGTGTTTTTTCAACTATACATCCAACCATTACTAAGCTGCAGAAATTAGTAGTTAAGACATCTATTTTTATTTCTTTAGCAAAACACAAGAGAATGGGCAATAAAAATCAGACTTCCTCGTTTGTAGTAAAACAAAAATATTTTTTCCAGAAATGTATTTTGTTTATGAGTCTGCATATGAGTAATACTGAAAAACAAAATCTTGGGATTGGTGATTGGAATAGTTCATCAGTTTAGAAAAATGCACAGGGTATTTCTGAGGATTTAGGGCCCCCGAAATGCTTAGGTGGGCACTGCTAGTGGAAATGTAAAATGGATTAAATAGTTTGGAAGAAACTATGGTCTCTTACAAAGTTAATGATACTTTTACCATATGACTCAACAATTCCACTCCTAAGTATTTACGTAAGATATACAAAAATGGTTGACTACCAAAATATTTGTATATGGCTATTGTAGGTGCTTCAATCAGAATAATCAAAAGATGGGAAACAACTCAATATCTATTGACAATGAACTGATAAACAGTTTATAGTAATCCATAGAATGAAATACTTTTCAACAGTTAAATGGTCTGACTAGTTACACATGCAACAATAATCTTTAAGCATTATGTTATGAGGAAGGAGATAGCCATAAATACAACATATTGCATTTTTCCATTTATATAAAGTTCTATAAAAGTGAAAACCAGAGAGACAAAAAGGTCAGTGATTGCCCGTAACTGAGGATGAAAGAAGGGCATTGATTACAAAGGGTCATAAGGCAATTCTTGGTTAATGGATGTGTTCAGTATTACAATTACAGTAGAGAATACACAATTTTATATATTTCTCAATATTCATCAAAATGCGCACTAAATATTAGTGAATATTAGAGCTTGTAAAGTATCTCTCAATATATCTGAGTCTAAATACACAAAACAAGTAGTGGTTAAGGCACTGGACTCCCACATGTCTAACCACAGTTCAAGTCCTAGACCCAGAGACTTGAAAATCATGCTGGGTATATGTGCATGCATGCCCAGAATCCTCAGAGAAAAATGGAGGAGAAAGGACTGTGGTATAGCTACTTCCCATGGGCATTTTTCACTTTCCTTTCAGTGTCTCTCTGTGTCTTTCACTGGCAAGCACATGTGTCCTATGGCAAACCAACCCCTACCCCCCCAAACCAAATAATGATAGTGAATAAACAATAACAAAACACACAAGAAAACAAAGATACTTAATAAAATTTGTGAGGGACTTGTGTGCTCATCAGAGATAGGCAGAGAGAGAGAAGAGAGAGAGAAAGTGAAAAGCACCCCTCTGGTGTGTGGCTTCATCACAATCCCTTTTCTTCCATTTCTCTCCCCTTTCAGGATTTTAGGCATATACACACACAAGTCAGGGATGTTTCTCAAGCTGATGGATCCAATACTCAAAACATGTATTGGACCATGTGGGATCCAGTGTTTTAACCATCACGCTATGGACTGACTCAAGGTACTTTTTCAGTAAATCTTTTTAGCATCCTAAATATATATAAAAAATATATTCTCTGATAAAAATAGTAATGCTAAATTTTGTAATTCTTAATATTAAATTTAAATGATGTATAGAAACATTTTACTACATTTTATAATTTTCCTCTACTTCATGTTAAAATTAATCTTTCACTTGTGTAATTATAAACATATTACATTCAACTTTAATCACATACAAAAGTTATAGATGAATATGATTTTAACTTTCTATATAATACATATTCTTTCCTGAAAGCTAGAAAACCATTATTTTGCATTTTTTTTGAAATAGTTATTCATGAACTTCTTTGACTTGTATGAACAAGTTGCACTAAACAATACAAGCCAATTTAAAACTTAGTCTTCTGGAGAGAAAATATTATTAAGTAGATTTTTTATGACAAAAAGTTCAAAGGGTAATTTTCTGGTTATTGATCTTTTCCAGGAAAAATTTCTTTGTAATTATTTTTCCCTTTTCCCACTGAAAATTGCTCCAACCTCTTCCTTAAAGAGTTTCTTTGAGTCTATCCATCTTCCACCCACTCCTCCTCCATAACAACTGATTTCACTAGCATCTGAATAGCTGACTTAGCAATAATCCCCCTTTACCAGGGGGCGACTCTCCAGGGGAAGATCAGATTGTACTGTGAACTGCATGTTCGTGGAAGTAGTAAAACAGAAGCATTTGCCCATTGAGTAACAAAGTGTCTGTGAAAACCAACCAAGATTCATAATTATACTTGACTTGGCAAAATCTGAGTATAGAGAAATTAAACATCTTAATTATCTTGTGATTTTTCTGTCTTCAAATTAAGTCCAAACATATATGTGTATACCTTTTAGCTTTCCTTTCTTTGATCTCTACTGGGGACTCCCATGGGCACAGACTGCGATGCTGACCGCAAGTGTGCTGAAGTTCAGGCACTGTTGGGTTCCCACTGCCAGTCATAAGAAAGATGCTATATCGCACTGTTGCTAGACAGTTTTGAGTACCTTAACATGTAGCTTATTTTCACAGTCACTGTTTTTGTATTAAATTTTCAATGTGTAAGAACAGAAAGGTCCACAAAATACTGAGTCATAATGTTATGTTCCTCTAATTGCTGACATAGGCCTAAAACACCGGACGACCTGAAGTTTTTGAGTTGTGAGACTAGTATGGAAGGTCTGTGTTGGGAAATGGCTGTCCTCGAATGATGGGTAGGTCATCCTCATCTCTGATAAACACATCGGGATCTGTCTAGAAGTCATACTCATTGTCTACCACAGGATCACTGTTATGTTCTAAAGTGAGCAATTGCATTCTATAAATTCAAGATTAGTCTATTCCATAAAGTACATGTATGATTGGAGGAATCGGAGTGTTGTCTTTTTTTATGAAAGGAAAAAATAAGTCTGGACAGATCTCTAGGCATTTATATTAGTTGCACTAGAAAAGATGTCATCATTTCCCTAGGATTAAGCCCTGAAGGGTTTATTGCTTATTCTTTAACTATTATGCCTCCCTAACTTTAATACATTTTAATAGATATGTTTGTTGCCATGAGGAATAAATGAAATACAACATTTCACTTGATGAGAATTTAGATTCTGAAGTTTGGACAACCTGAGAAAAATCATAACACCGTTCTGCTCCATTGTATTTCTCTTTTTTATCAACTTAATTCAGGCATAATTGGGAGATAAAATTGCATGTATTTACAGTGTATAACATGATCTTTTAAAGCATGTATACATCACAGAGTGATTCATTCAGTTTATTAACATGTTTATCATCTCACATATTCATATTATTCTTTTTAATTGCTAGGGAGTGTGTGTGCTTACCAGAGACAAACTGATAGGGAGAGAGAAAGAAAGAGCGAGAGAGAAGGGGGAGAGAAAGCACTGTTAAGGAATGCTCACTGCTCAGTCTCTTCTCCTACCCGTCTCCATCCATCACCATTTGGGGCAGGCAGGCACATGTTTTTGACATGTTATTCAAGCTACAGGGGGGGCCATCGCTTGAACTATAGTCACCACATGGGATCCAGCTTTCTTGATCACCAGGCAATAGGGCCAGCCCTCATTGTGTGTGTGTGTGTGTGGGTGTGTGTGTTGAGAACTAACTCTTGGAACAATTTCAATTTTAAAATGCATGTCTCTATTATGTAAGATAGTAGGTAGTTGGTATAAGTTTGTATAAGAATAAGAACATCAGAAAACGTTTGCCATATGTAGTTTCAGTCGTAAGTGCGGTCTTGATCAGGCTTATCCAAAGATCAGTAAATCTAATATACAGAGATTTTTGCTACAGAATGAAAATCTAGAATTCAGACATTGCAAGTAGTTACCACTACAATATGGAATCAATTACTTATTAATAATTATAGCTGAAATAATCTGGCTATCCATTTATCAATAATTATAGTCAAAACAGTCAGAGCCCACATCTGGTGTGGCATGTGATATTGAAGGACATTCCACATGAGAAACCTATTTGAATGCTTATAATTTCTTCAATTTTGAGCTTCAGATTTTATAAGAAACCCAATTTTCGGATTTTGAGAAAGTCGGTCCAATAGCGCAGACCAGTGTGTTTGAGTAAAGGCAGCTGATGGCTGTGCACCCCAAGGTAAAATCTGCCAGAATGGCGCAGATCATGTTCCAGTTTCACCTGGCATTGCTGAGCAGGATCTGCCGAAGAAGCTCTGACGTCCTCATACACTCTTGGTCAGTTCGATTAATCACTTTAACTTTAACTGGTGTACCAAACATTTTAAACCGGTCCCACGACTGTAGGGGACAGTTTAGAGAAATAACCATCCCTTCCCTACTTGAGTATAGAAAGGCTCGAGGATATTTCTAACTATACTGGCACAGCAGGGCTGGGGTCAGCAAAAAGTAGAATTAATATTCCATCTTGTTTCCCAGTGTCCGTCACTCTCCTGCTTCCTTCTCTGTTGGATATCCCATATCTTCATAAAATACCTCAATACTAATAATATGCAGAAATACTTTTTAAAAACACGTGGCTTACAGGCATCTTAGAGAAGTGCATACAGCCCCAATATATTTGGTACGGCACCCTAAGTTATCATTTGTTCGCCAATGCACTAACAAAAACTGGAACTATGTCATTAATGAATTTAAAACGTGAAACATAATGACACGTCTAAATTTGTTATTACATTTTGTATAAAGTCACATGTTTATATCTGTCTCCCATCCAACCTTTTCTCAGCCCCATCACATTTAGTATCCACTATTCTTAGTTTCTTGGGTATACTGCCAGAGTTCACGTTGGAAAATAGAAACATATTGGAATATGTTAGCAAAATATTTCTTTAAGTCTAAGCATCGTCATGTATAAAATAATGGTGATCATGACTTTACAATGTTAGGAGAGCTAAATAAGATTGTTATATAAAGCACTGAGGACAGCACCTGGAACACAGCTAATGTCAAATTAATAGGAATAATTACTGCATTTCCTAATTTTCAAATCATGGTATATATTATACCTTTTCTCTAATTAAAGAACTACTGTTTGCAAAGCTTTTCATTAGCTATATAAAAATAATTATAAATGGTTACTTACATATTTATAAATATTTAGTAATTATTATCTGTATCACATTAATATCATTAATAAAAAGTCATTTTTTTTGGGGGGGGGAGAGGCTTTTTTTTTTCTGCTATAGGGCGCGTGCGCTTGCCAGACAGACAGAGAGAGTCATAGAGACAGAAAGCGAGAAATCACCCCCCAGGGGGGATGGTCACGCCACAATCCCTTCTCCTCCATTCTCCTCTCAGGATCTTGGGCACGCACGCACACATGCCCGGCAAGCTTTTCAAGCCACCGGGTCCGGGATGCGAACCGCGGTCGACTACGTGGGAGTCCAGCGACATAGTCATTACGCTAACTGCTAGTTCCCGAAAGTCATATGTTATTAATACTTACATAAATGTTAAAATAATACACAATACATTTTTTTGGAAAGGTTTTTGCTATAGGGTGCATGCACTCTCCAGAAAGAGAGAGACAGAGAGACAGAAAGTGAGAAATCACTCCGCAGGGGCAATGGCCACACTGCAATCCCTTCTCCTCCATCCTCCCCTCAAGATCTTGGGCATGCACACACACACACGCCTGGTGTGAATTTAATCCACTGGGTCTGGGACTTGATCCACAGTTGACTATGTGAGAGTCTAGTGACATAGCCATTACGCCAACTGCTAGTCCTAACATGATACATTTTAACAATAATGCTTATCATTTATTATAGCATTTGGAAGATAGAAAGCAGGGTGAGCAGTGGTGATTTCTCAGCAGGTGGGAGAGAGGCAAAACTGATGCCAGCAGTGGGAAAAGAGCAGAAGCAGATTGATTTGCTACACACATCTCTAAATAGTACTTTTGCAGTAGGTCAGGATAGAAAATGAAATTCAGGCAGGGTGTATAGTTCAGTAGTGAATGGCTACCTAGTCAAAATAATGCATACCCTAAATATTTCATTAATGCATTGAATATTGATACAATCCCAAATTATGCTATACTTACATTGAACTATGGGAATTGTGTGTGATTTAAGGCCTTAGCAATAGTAGAGGATTAAAATGCAATATAAAAACATCGAGGGACCGGCCTTACAGCCAGACTTTTATCTGGGTAAATTGATAGAACACTGTTTAAAACGCTTAACCTATGCTGAAAGGAACATTGATCATTGATATTTCCTTGATTAGAGATGCTAATTTTTGTGCTTAATAAGTTTGCTTCCAGGTTACGTTCCTGCATATATTTAGCCCCCAAATAAAAATACTTCATCATAGAACCTTAGAACTGTCTCAGATATCTTAGGAGAAGAGTAGGGAAGAAGGATTGGGAAGAGACAGAGGTCTAAGTTTTAAGAAACAATTTCCCCCACTACAGACACAGACATATCACACACCATCACCTCTACTGTCTGCCTTCCACCTCCAAACAATTGATTTGAAACCACCCTGCATCCAATACAATACCAGGTCACCTTGATGCAGCTAAAATTGTCTAGTGTTTGAGAAAGTGTATTAAATATGGTCAACTGTGGCCAATATTGCCTCTCATAAGGCAGTTGGAATCAATACAACAATGTTATACATTCTCGACCTTTAAAATGTGTTATCTGTTCTTTCTAGGGTGAGATCCTTTCCTGAATTTTTGCTGTGGCCTCTTGAACATTCAGTTGAAAGAAGCTATTTGTAAATCAACATTCAATTGCCTCCAAGGAACTCTTTTCAGTTTTATGATTAATAAAATTAAGTCACATATTTAAATTAGAAAGCTGAGTAATGACTTTGAAATGTTGCATTTTGAGTGTCATCATGGAATTTTGTATATGGAAGGACCTTGGGACTTGGGTAAGGCCTCACATATCTTTAGCAGAAAGTCAGCATGGAGTTTAGGTTGGGGTTATTATAACCGTATTGGCTACCTACCAAGAAAAAAATCTTACCTTGATCTCAACCTAGGCAATACGTTCTAAGGAGGACAGCAAACGGTATCTATTTCACTCATTTCATACTGTTTTCTAAAAGAAAGATGCTCCTTCACACTTGTCTCTCTTTCAGGAAATGGTAACCTTGATTCAATATTCTTCCCAATTGCTCATAGTTTATTTCTTGGACGATCTCCCTTCTCCTTATGTCTATCTGACCCAAATTTCTGTCATTATCCTCCTACTCCCTCTCCCTCTCCTCTTTCTTTTTCTCCTCCTCTTCTTCGTCTTATTATTGCTTTTTAGTGAGAAAGCAGAGATAGGTATTTTTGACAGGGTATCATGGTCCGTTTGCTCCAGTCTCTCAGTTAACTAGGAACGCAGGTGAGGCAACGCCACGCCTGGCCATTTTAGGTTGGGTGGGAGCCAAACCTGGGCCTGCCATGTGGCACCAGTCATCGCACAGTGACACCCTGCTGGTCCTCTGCATTCTTCTAATTCTCTTCTTCTATGGACACGCTTTCTCCCATTTCCTACCTTTTACTTTTCAATAATTCTAAACTTTCTAAAAGAAAAAAGATTCTTTCCTTTTGCTTTCTATCCTTTCCCTTATTTATATTTCTTTCCTAGTTCTTTATCTCTAAAAACTGTAACAGGCATCTTTAATTTTTTTTTTATCCCTTGTTTGTATTTGATTTCCACTGGGGGTACTCATTTTAAGAGAAATAGGTTTTGGCTACACTACGAGTATAGTATAGGTGATTTCTGCCTTGAACCTCCATTTTGATACACAGTGACCATGTTCCATAAAGTTGGAGCTGCCATGAATAGGAGTAAGACATTTCAAAGTTGTCAGAGGGATTTAAGAAACATTTTCCTCCTGTATTTGGAAAACCCATTACTTCATCTCGTTTTCCTACAGATTTAATTTATTTGCCCAAAAATTCATGGGTTGAGCCATTGGAATGGATTAAGTAGGTTAAAATGTAATTCAGTTATTAGGTTTAAGGAAGGGGCCTTGAAAGGAGATTAGAGATTGGGTAGTTATGGTGGGGCCTCCATGACTGAGTCCTGGTGGGTCAATAAGGAGAGAAAAATAAGTCAGGCAGAGACTCACATGGAACACAGACCACGTTCTCCTGCCATTGCCATGTAGTGATGCAGCTAGAAAAAACTCCACCAGAGAGGGGCCTTGGATATGGAGCCCAAACCATGACTGAATAAACCTCTATTTTTATGTCATCTAGTCAGGTATTTCCTGTTCATAGCAATGGAATAGACCAGAACACAGTAAACTGAGACGATGCTGATGACAAGGATAACAATAGTAGTTGGTGATGGTGACAGCAGATGGCATAATGGCTATGTCGCTGGACTCCCATGTAGTTGACTGCGGTTTGAGTCTCAGATCTGGTGGCTTAAACTCGCACCAGGCGCGTGTGTGTGCATGCCCAAGGTCCTGAGAAGAGAATGGAGGAGAAGGGATTGCAGCATGGCCATCCCCCCTGGGGGGTGATTTCTCACTTTCTGTCTCTGTCTCTCTCTGTCTTTCTGGTGAGCACATGCACCCTATAGCACAAACCTCTCAAAAAAATGATAGCAATGAGTAGTAGCAACAACCTCTAAAATATATATATATATATATAAAACCACTAATGGCAGCAGTGTCAGTGGTTGGTAACAGCAGAAGTAGCAGTAAAGGTGGCAGTTACAGAAGCAGCAACAGCAAGTACTGAAATCTGGGCATACTGCATGCATTCAATCACGCATTTCTCACACCATCCTATAAACATCCATTTCATTTGGTTGAATTGTGCATTAAACTGCTAACACTAGGGACCAGCAGATGGCATAATGGTTACGTCATTGGACGCCCATGTAGTCGACCACAGTTTTAGTCCTGGACACTACTGCTTAAACTCATACCAGGTGTTTGTGCATGCATACCCAAGATCCTGAGAGGAGAATAGAGGAGAAGGGATTATGGCGTGGCCGTCCCCTCCAGGGGGTGATTTTTGCTGTCTCTCTATCTCTCTCTGTCTCTCCAGAGAGCATATGTGCCTTGAAGCAAAAATCTCTCTAAAATAATTGTTAATACTAAATAATTTTATAAACAATTATGTGAGAAAAGTGATTAAATATCTTATCTGAAATTGTCTGGAAAAATAAGTGACAGAATTCAGACCTTAGGATATCTATTTAAAAGCTGTATGTCTTTAAGTTATTCTATACCTTGAATTTTCATATTTTATAAGATTTTCTCTCCAAACTTTCTGATTGTAATAATACAAGTTTTGTCTTCCCTTTCTCTAATGTTCCTGCAAGTTTCCAGTAATAGATGAGACTATCCTGTTATGTCATTCATTCAAGGAGTGTTTAGTAAAGGTTAAGGAACGAAGTAACCACTTACTCATTTTTTGTTTGCTTCAGAAAAGTTACTAAACACGTTGCCCAATAAGTGATCACAAAACTGAATGGAATCAGGTGACTGGAGTAACTGAATTGCTTTATTACACATCCCTTAGTGGGGTTTGGTTCTGTTAATAATATTCAAGTAGTTGTTGTCTGTCTCTCAAGGGATTGTAGAGGGTTCATGAAATGGCAGTTAGTGTGTGGTCTGTCCCTTAGGCTTTGTTCTGATCAGTAACATTACCAAGTAATATAATCCACTTGCTTTGGTAACAGAGCATTGGTTTAATTTTAAAATTAATCCTTTTCTGTTGTCGCTTACTTGCTCATTTCGTTTTCAGTGATGAGGTCTGAGGTTTGAGGATTTTCAGAGAAAGAAATAATTCTCAAGAGAACAGTGTAGTTCAAGAAAAGTAAGAGAGACAATGTCCACCCACCTGTTTCCAGGAAAACATGCTGAATTAAGTTGAGTTTCCTAGCTGATAATGACAGACCAGCCACAGGGACACATCCCAGCAACGGAAGAGCAAGCGCTGTGCCTGGCGGTGCCTTTGCCAAGGTATGTTCGGGTGTTGGACAAGCACTGCTCATTTGTGGTGTACACACAGCAGCAGCTGGGAATCTGTAGGACATTGCCCTGCCCGTGTCACACAAGGACAATTAGTACAGTACAGAGTAAGCAAGTTCTATCGCAGTCTAGGAGAGAAGTAGAGACGGTATCTAGAAGAGCTTCTGGTCATAAAATAATGTCATGTAACGTGCAGAAAGCACTCAGCTCTTCCTTAGTAATGCTGTTACAATTGCTTTTCAATACACACTATCTGGCTTGTAAGGGAAGAAAAAAAAAAGGCAATCGAAGCAGAAAGCCTTCCAATTTGATGACATTTTCTTTAAAAATAAAAAAAAAGAGTTACAATAGGCAAACTTGAAAAAAATTATACAAACACAAAAAGCAATTTTCTTAGCTACTTATTTTCAGCTTCACCTCTGTTATTTTGGCACTGCGTTAGAAAACAGCTTCTTTCTTTACTCTCTACTTTTGTTTTGAGCTGGATACTAAAGTCAAGGTGTATTGATGTAGAGAAGAGAAGAACCTACTGTTACAAAAACCAGCATGTGGCCCTAAATAGCTACTTTTTGATCACCAGGCAAAAGCATGCAGAGAGTCGAGTCCTATCTTTAAAACAATCTAATCTTAGGGTTTCAATTTATGGTTGGTAGAATTGAAGTCCAGGAAAATTATGTGGCTTACTCATTAGCGTGCAAGCTAGATGAGTGTTATATATCACACACATAGCCCACGCTATTGGAAACCAACCTAAAGAATTATTTAGAGCCATATATTTGAAAAGGAGACAAGGAAGCCAAAGTATACCATTTGGTCCAGTTATGCCTCTGAAAGAAGCTGAAAAGACAATTTCTGCAACTCATGGTAGTCCTAATAGCCACTAATTTTAGAAGAGTTTGTTAAAGACACTACAGAAATATTGGCCTATTTTGATCTAATTACATTTTTACTCTTCCACCTCTCGAGGTAATCAGATGTTTATTGTTGGTTTCCTAGGACTAGAAACTAGATGATCAAGGATGAATAATCAATCTTCTTTTCTTTTCTTCTTCTTATTATTTACATTTTAATCACTGTACATCTTTACAGCATGCAAAATGGTTTTTCCCAGCATGAATACAGTCCAGTAAAAGATATTAGTGTACGCATTATAGACTTTGGTTCTTAATCTCAAGCAAGTTCATGCCGCTATCTGGAAGACAGACTGTTGGGAAAAGTGATCTGCGAAAGGTGAAAAGACGGTAGTCACCTGACCTGAAGAGAAAAAGCAGATTAGAAACCTATAGAACAATCTTTCCTTTGTCTTAAATCTACCATTGTAAATATCAAAAGGGTGGTTCTCATATTCCATAGTTCGAACCTACCTCTGTTTTACCCAGATAAAGCCCTCATTATTTAGAAAGACCAAATCATAGATTCCTATTCAGTTTTTATAGTCTTTTAACCCAGCTCTTGCGTATCTGGGAACACACATTCCAGCAAGGCAGAGCTTACATTTCAGACTACTTACCTGTTCTGACAAAAGTTTTGCAGAGGTAAGGATAGGTTAAATCTCTCCCTGTCAGAGAGAGCTGCATCCTTTTCCAGAAAAAGTGAGGCAAACTGGTTCCCTGTCATGGTTTCAGAGGGCCCTTAATTGCACCCTTAATGGGTTAGAGAGTATTTCTAAACATGCTGATGATGTGACTAAGATGTGCACATGACATAAATTATGCAGAAAATTCACCATTTCATAAGCAGGCTTTTGATTACCTATTTGTCTCCCTTCACTGCACGTTCAAATTAAACCTCACAGTCAGGATGGTGATACAATGTATATTCAAAATATAGGTCCGGTATTTTAGAAGAATGAAGAATAGAATGACGAATTTTACAAATTACCCAGTCACATACTTAAACATTGAATGCACCATGATTGACACGTTATCTAAAGATTTGAAGTCCCAAATTCCAGTGCTTTTCACCAAAAAGAATCAATTCACAAGATGTTCAATGAGTTCGCAGAATGCCTGCAACTCTATCACAAAGCCCCATCTGCAGAAAGGTCAACTACTACGGGCATCATGCAAAAATCTGCCTTCGTTTCTGAATTAAGTTTGAATATTTGAAAACATCACTTTAAAAGGAATAAAAGAAACTCCCTGTTGATTAAGGTTTCATCTAGAATGCCGTAAATATTGCAGAGGAGTATTCTTCAGCATAGTCTTTTATTGGCTTTTCTTTGGGAAAAAGTTACTGGCAAATGGATTGTGACCTTTGCATATTTGTATATAATGAAATAAGGCCTTACTATGCAGCAGGTACTGTACAAAGCACTTTATATGCCTTTTCACATTTCATACTCTAAGGTAAAACATATTATAAGGTAAAGTATTATTTTCTTCATTACACACAAGGCTTAGGGAAGGTTAAGAAATTTGCCTTCGGTCAGATATTTGGTGATGAATGGGTGATTTAAACCTTGCCATCCGAGTCCAAAGACAGTGCCTACAATTTCTTCTTGAATTTATGAAAATAAGGTAGAAAAGTTTCTCCTTCCTGGAAATCTTGTAATGAATGGGTAATCATGAGTGGTGACTCAAGGGACCTAGAGATCATTTTAACTGAGGTCCTCATCCTACAGGTGACAAAAGAAACAGCTTTCTTTTTATTTCTATTGACATAACATAAATTACCAGTATGTATATGATAGGGAAGTTTACATTTTATTTCAATAAATATTATTTACATATTTCTTTTTTTTTTGAGAGAGAGAGATTTTAAACCGCTGGGTATGAGCATCGAACCGTAGTTGACCACATGGGAGTCCAACAATGTCACCATGGCATCTTCTGCTGGTCTCTACATACTGTTTCCTTAAAAAGAAATTTAAATATGTAAAACTTTAATGGATTTCTACAAAAAAACCCCATTGATTTAACTTACATTGCTCTGTGGCTATTTCTAAGCTTTATGTATAAGAAATAATGCAGAAAGTAGAGATGATCATATAATTACAGCATGTATTACTTTTCTTACAATTCTCCATATATATATATATATTTATGTATGTATGTATATTTTTTTGGAGAGGTTTTTGCTGTAGGGCACATGCACTCGCCAAACAGACAGAGTGAAAGAGACAGAAAGCGAGAAATCACCCCCCAGGGGGGATGGCCATGCCGCAATCCCTTCTCCTCCATTCTCCTCTCGGGATCTTGGGCATGCACGCACACGCACCCGGCATGAGTCTAAGCCACCAGGTCCAGGACGCGAACCACGGTCGACTACATGAAAGTCCAGCGACATAGCCATTACGCTAACTGCTGGTCCCTCTCCATATATTTTGATAGTCTTCACATTCATCATTTTAATGGTCAAGTAATATTCCCTCAGACTTAAATACCATAAAAATAATTCACCATTTTTATAAAACATTGGACTTTACTTATTAAATGTAAAATAAGTCTGTATGAGCATGTATAGAAATTGCTCGAGGTATTTTCAATGAAAAAAATCATTCCAGAAATAGGCAGATTGTTATCTATGTTCCACAAACCAGATTTGAGCAAAATGCCTTAATGAAATGCGTAGAGCCTTATTTATCCTGATTTAAAATGTTGAGGTCTGGAATAGCAATTCTGTATCTGTCATCTGTAATACAGATTACTGTTATTATGATTATATATGAAGCTTTGTGGATGTACTCTGCACTTTATGAATATATCATAGAGATAAAATCGGTCTGTGCCCCCCATGCTTATGAACTCAAAGGAAAAAATGGGTCCGATAATTGTGAACAGTGAACAGAGATCCATTTTAGTAGACGAAGACTTCATAGAAAATGGAAGGTTTGGAGAATGATTTTAAATGGGAAAAGAAAGATCCTAGATAACGAATAAATTTATAGTGACTGCATCTGTAGGTTTATTTTTAACCAACTGATGGACTTGATTGAGTGCTTCTCTCAAGCACATGATTTAACTTCTGCAATTCTCTATTATCTGAGCGGAGCTTATCTGTCGGTTATGAACAATTTAACTCTCAGAGGACTAGCTTTCCTTTTATTTATCCACAACTAGACTTACTCCTGCCTTCCCTGAGATATTAGCACCTGCGATGCTGGAGTCAAGTTTTGTGTAATGTATATATCTGGAGTCATCAATCCTCCATAGAAGAGGTTTCTGTTTCCACTGCTGAAATTCAAAAGGTCGGAGGAATGAGGGAAAGAACCATGACATTGTAGTCACAGAGATTTGAATAATAAAGACATAAAGAAACTAAGGTTTAAGTATGAAGAAAAATTAGTGTATAGAAAAGTCATAAGAAAGTATAGGGCATCCCACACACGGATGCAGGGAAGCATAAAACATCATGGGCATTAGACAAAGGGCCTATACTATCTGGAAACAGATGGCTATACATATAAATATTTGTAAGTGGATTATCAATACTGCATTAAAATATACGATAATTTTAAAATGACACATGGTACAGTCAATGTGGTACATATCATTATTTTACCTTTATAAAAATGCTTACTTATGTTTTCCACAAGCAGAAGAGAGAGAGGAGGATAGAAAAAAGCAGTACCACCACCAAGGTCTTGACACGGTGATCCATCCCCAGCCTCAGCCCATCTGGATCAAGGGCACACTCATGCCTGACATACTCCAGGAAACCTCTGGATGCAAACCTGGAACCTTTCCAAATGGGTCAGTTTTGCAGAGAGTTGCATTTTATAGCTGTTTGCATTTTATAGCTCATCCAAGATGCCCTTTGCTATTGGTGCTTAGTTTAGTAGACTGCGTAACACTGCATGAAGGCAGTGCATTAACAAATCATGCACACCAATCCTTGCATATACATTGTGATGTATTTCGTCAATTGTGTGTAGTGATTTCTATCAAATAAACCTGGACACTGAACATGCACCATAAGAAAATAAGAGGGTATGTTAAAGAACACATATTGATAAAAACCCTATTATCTATGTTTCCAGACTATATGGCAATGCCCCTGGACCCGTTTGCAGTTCAGAATACCTAGAGAGTACATAGAGAACAGAAGGAAGAAATGAGAAAAGAAAGTCAAGGAGTGAAGAAATGAGTGAAGGAAGCGAGAAATGAAGCAAAGAAGTGAGGGCATGAGAGAGAAAAGGAGAGGAAGGGACAAAAGAAAAGGAAAGCAAGAACATATTATTAAAGCTCCAGCTCCCACCTGGGTCTATCCTGGCTTCTCTCTGTTAGTGATGAACAACACTGAAAGATCATGAGCAAAATGAGTTCCAAGACACAATTAACAATATCCAAAGATCCCTCTGGTGTTAGAGTAGAATGACTGGAGTGGTTGTGGGGAAGACCGATGATAGGAGGTAAAAGGATTTGAAATAGCACAGTTAAGGGGTAATAAAAAGTTAAGTATGAAGGTTTTGAGTGTGATGGCATGAGAAGAAAAGAATAGATTTGAGAATTATTTTTGAGCTCAAATAAATCCACCTGTTGAGATGAAGGAGTAGAAAGAATCAGAGCGAAGTACAGACTGTAATTCCTTTGGTTTAGAGAGTGGAAACACTCACTGAGACAAGGATATTGGGAAGGCAGGTTTAGAGAAAAAGGAAATATAGTAGATTGATTGAAAAGTGGCCACAGTGCTTCACCCCTTCCTGTATCCATACGTTTTGCTATATGACTGGCACCTCTTCTTTCAATACCCCTTTAATCTGGGCTCCCTTTGTGGTTTACTTTGGCTGACACAAAGAGACATTGTCCTAGCTTCTAGCCTAGGCTTTAGGAGTTCTTGTGACCTACTGCATTCTTTCATTCTCTTTCTCTCCTCTCTTTCAATCTCTCACTTTCCTCTGTCTCTATCTATCTACCTATCTCTCTCAAAACACTTTCAGTGCCATGTGAGCAAATTTATACTGCTGGAGGGATGTAAAGATATATCTGGAGAGAGACCCCAGTCATTCTAACTGTCCCAACTATAATAGTTTCCTTTTGCTGCTATAACAAATTACCACCAATTTAGTTGCTTAAAACAATAAAAATTTACTTTCTAGACTTAGCCATGGTTACATTCACCTATCTACTTTGCAAGCTAGGATCAAATGGGAAATGTAGGTTAGATTCCCAGTCCAACCCAAAGGACCATATGGAAGGCTTAGGTTCAATTCTTGGTCTAATTTAAAGCATGTGTATAGTGGCATGCACCCAAAATCTCAGCAATTTGAGAGGTGAAGGCCAGTTAAAGACAAGCCTACACAACCTAGTGAAACCCTGTCTAATGAAGAGCCAGGAAAGCCAACTCTATGATACAACTCAAGGGAAGCCAGATCCCCTATAGTGACTGCAAATCAAATGCTTGACTTGCTTAGCTTGAAACATGTCAGGCTCATGCATGAGTGCCCAAATGAATAAAAAGGTGGTGACATAAGTCCTGGTTGTTTCTGAAATCACCCAAATGCAAAATTTTCACTCTATCCCTTCTTACTACATTTATTAGAAATATACCAGAAATCCCAAATTCTATAGCTTTTTGATTGGTTCAAGAGTAAATAATATATGTTGCCCTAGGATATTTAAAATATCATTTAATTGTTAAGGTTTACATACTCATGAAGCTTGCAAAACAGCTCTGACCACATGGCAAGCTACCCCTGTACTAAGACACTTCCTTTCATCTATCTTTGAACACAGCTCTTACACAGTTCTCATAATGAGCTTATGATACATGTATCCCTCCCCTTGCCTGATCCTTTTATTAGATGAAGGCCACTTCCTACTAACCTTAGGCATTCTCAAGAAGCCAATCATGTTGAAGAAGACTTCTGTGAAGGACTGGTTTTATTAATGAAACCAAGCTTTGTTCTTCAATAATACTTTTCATCTAAGAGTCCTGATATGCTTTGCAATTTAAATGAATAAGCCCCCAAACACACTTTGAGCTAGAAAATACTTATTTTTCAGATGAAAAATCTAAGAGAAAGAGATTTTGGAGTCATTTTTTAATTTAAAAGGTAAAATAAAATTCCCCCATTGCTCTCATTTCCTGTGTAGTGTCCCACCTCATTCTCTACATCCCTCCTCTCCTCTCTGTTGCCCCCCTTGCTCTGTTCCTTCTGTGATACTTTTCTTTTCCTACCCCTCTATGATCACTTTTTAGACCTCCAAATAAACATCACGAGAGTCTTTCCATATAAAGGCAGAATAAATTAATGAATGGATGTGGAGTGAAGTTAAAGGGAAGGATTCTCTTTTCCTCATGGTGTTTACCTCTTTTAGGAAGTTTGCATGTCATCTTTGTGCTCAACTCCCTCCTCTGCCCACCACGGCATTGGCTGGAGAAAGCTGCAGTCTCTCATTATGACTTCTGGCTTTATTTCCTCTTTGGATCTGAAGCTCCTATTCCTATTTGTGATGAATATAGGAGGTTGTCTGGGGATAACCAAACATAATCTCAGATTTCTAGAGTCACCCTGTTCTGGTCCTTAAACTTTAGGATTCAGTCAGGACTCAGTGACTAGTTAACGGGGACTTGAGATTAGAGTACCATTGCTTTATTTAAAAAAGAACTCTACACACTTCCATCTTAGCACCAATGTTCTGCCTGTAACTCACGGATAGGCAAACTATAGCAGGCCATTTCCTGGTTAAGACCTTCTGCTGATTATTATTATTATTACTATTATCATCATCATTATTATTATTATTTGATCTTCTGGAGGTTTTCTGGATGAGATTTATATTTAAATAGGTGGCTCTAACATAAAGAGGATTGTCTCCACAATGTGGTTGGGCTTTATGTTTTGTTCTGCATAGAACGAAAGGCTGATCTTCCTCTAGAATGAAGAAAATTCTGCAGCCGACAACGCTGGACTTGAACTGAAGCACTGACTCCTCCCACATCTCCAGTCTGCTGGTCCACTCTGCAGATTTCAACCCTGCATTGATTGCATGAGCCAATTCCTTAAAATAATTCTCTTTAAATACACACACACACACACACACACACACACACACACACAGTTGCTTATGCTTTTCTGGAGAACCAAATACAAGAATGATTTTATAAATAGGGTTCCACTTGAATACAGCCATATCCGCTCATATACAATATGATCAATAATAGGATCAGCAGTTAGCATAATGGCTATGTCGCTGGACTCCCCTGTAGTCAACCGCAGTTTGAGTCCCGGACCCGGTGGCTTAAACTCATGCTGGGCGCATGTGTGTGCGTACCAAGATCCTGAGAGGAGAATGGAGGAGAAGGGATTGTGGTGTGACCATAACCCTGGGAGGTGATTTCTTGCTTTCTGTCTCTCTGTCTCTCTCTCCTTCTGGCAAGTGCACACGCCCTATAGCAAAAACCTCAAAAACAAACAAACAAACAAAAAACAAACAAAAAAACGATATGACCTATAATAAAGTTGTTTATTCTATGGTGGCAGAGATGAGAAGTTGTAATGTAGATGTTGAGTGACATACATATCTGAAAATATTTACTATGTTGTCCTTTAAAACCATTTATAGGAAAAGTAAAGAAAAGTACCTAGTAGTGAAGGGAAGCCAAATCACACACACAATCATAGTTTGACCACTAGCCCTGATGGCTTGAAATACATGCCAGACATGTGTGCACATGTGTGCCAAATCCCAACAATACGGAGAAATGGAGGAAAAGGGATGGTGGTGTGATCTTGCCTTATTGAGAGGTACCTTCTCCTTCTGTCTCTGGTGAGTGCACACACCTTCTGAGAACATGAAAAAAAAAACAGAAAAGAAAAAGAAAATAAAAAGTTTACATATTCTGCTATAACTGCTATTCCTTATCTCTTCTCTCACTAAGAAAATATATTGGGTAACTGGAAGCCTCCCTAGCAACCCTGGGCTTTCTGTTCTTCATTTTGTCCTAGTACCCTAGGCATGTTTACCTCTATTTGAATATTTACATTTATAAGTATAACCATCTCTGTCTCCATCATGAAAATGTACTTTGTGATGTCAAATACTACCTTACTGTCTTAAGTATTTTTTTGTTTGTTTTTTGAAAAGTTTTTGCTACAGGATGTGTGCGCTCACCAGAAAGACAGAGAGAGATAGAGAAACAGAAAGGGAGAAATCACCCCCTCAGGGAGGAAGGCCATGCCACAGTCTCTTCTCCTCCATTTTCCTCTCAGGATCTTGGGCACTCATGCACATGCACCCAGCATGAGTTTAAGTCACCAGGTCCAGGACTCGAACTGCGGTCAACTACATGGGAGTCAAGCAACATAGCCATTATGTTAACTGCTGGTCCCATGTCTTAAGTATTTTTGTTTGGAATTTTTCTCATGAATAGAATTACTTATACACATACATGAAGTGCAAATAATGACTGAACTAAGAGTAGCTGGCATTTACTGAAAGAGCCCATGCTATGTGCCTGTCTCTATGTTAAGCTACATACTACGCCTCATGAGAAACCGACAACTTCATAATTACCCGCATTTTGCAGGTGTACCCACAGAGACGGAGAAGATTGTGACCTGTTCATATTTACACAACCAGTGAAGTGCAGAGCTGGGAGCCCTAATAATCTCACAATTGACTCTAAACTTTGACTTACTAAACTCCTCCTTCCCCAATGAAAAAAGCTGCAGCCGAGATGCTCAAGTTCCTCCTTAGACGTTAACACATTGTCTATGTGATATTACAAATGTACTATTTTTCCAAGATCAGCATGAATTTCATTTTAAAAAGTCAGGATGCTTGATTAGTCTTGATATTTTATTGAAAAGAGTCAACTTACAAGCTTTTATCTTTACAAAAACTACAGTAAAAATTTTTTTGCAGAAAACTCCAAAGGCATCCACTTCGGTGCTGTTGCTAGGATCCCATTGTTAGCATGCAGTGTCGCATCTGTGCTCTGTGCTCGGAGGGTCCGTCTGTCTCTCAGGCATAGCTGATGATCACAGGTACTTCATGAATGGAAAAGCCTCGGCACAATACACATTATCATAAGCCTAATTTCTTTGCTTTCTGCTTTATGACACCATTGTGCTACCAATGCATCACAGGAAAAATTGTTTACTTTTTGGTGCGCATAGTTCCAAGTTCTACTCATTTGATTTCAGCACAACGGAAAAATCTTCTGCTCACCTGAGTCATCAGACATAGAGGCATTTACTGTACCACCTGAACCTGATGACGGTCCTGAAGTCTCTGGGCATGCTCTTACGATAATTAGAAATGACCAGATCACTAAAAGTACCAACAGTGACACCTGCAAAAATGATAAAACAGGGCAAAGTCTCGTCATATGTTCTTAGCCTGCTGCTGTTATTATGGTAAGAGAAGGAGATGTGAGGAGGTGCTGTGGGTAGCCGACTAGGGTGCATTTGCACAGTTTCAAAAGCCACGCAACCAGTGAACAGAGGAAATGGGATGAGAGCTCATCCTGTCCCGCTCTCCAGTTTATCCTTCCTCCACTAATCACAATCCTCCAGAAAGAACAGCATTGTCAAGATGTTTCCTGGTAACATAATCCACCATAGGCTTGACAAACGAATGTTTGGTGCCTGATGGTGAACTTTTCTTCATGTGTTGGGATTTTGAAGGAATGTGAATAATAATAATAATCATCATCATCATCATCATCATCATCTGCCTACTTCTCTGTATACACAAAATATTCTAAAAAGGAAAAAGAGTGCTCTTTTACCAATGAATCAAGGACTTCTAACTTTTTCTGTTGGTGACAGTGTGTAGCTCAGTAAGGAGAAATCGTTTTCTACCCAGGCCACCTAAAGAAAGTACCAAATGTATACAGTTTAGGGGTATAATTCTGAAAAGCTATAGAAGAAACAGAAAAAACAAACAAAAACAAAAACAAAAACATGAAACTGTAGCCAGGAAGGTTCATAGTCCCGATCCCTTTCCTCACATTGTACATCGGGTAGTGCTCAACTTTCTGTACCTTCACACTATAAAATGGAAATGAAACTAATAATCATACTGGCTTACAAGATACTTAATAAATGGGATGTGATTGTAAAATTCAATAGCTATAAAGTGTAATACAAATGTTAGTTATTGCTATTTTAATTTCAATACTGTTTTTATTGTATTAATATAACATTCATCTTATGACTAGGTATGAAAGTGTCAAGGAGACCATAGAAATTGGAAGTTGATAGAGAAAACATGGCTAGAGACAATTTTTAAATTCTACCCCATTTTATTAAGAACTTAACTAATACAAATAATTTGTTTTTCTATAAAACCAGTTAACATGGCAAATTTAACATTTGACCAAGGAAAATATTATGAACTGTCTGGGTCTGAAACAGTGCCATGAATGTTCAGCATTACTGCGGTCTCTTGAAGAAGTGTGTTCTTTATGGGATGTTCTTTAAGCAGAGAAGAGTATCATTAACATTTTAATACCTGAGTTTCCTGCTCCTTTCAAAAGAGATCAGTATTCTTTAAAGCACATTTCAAGTAAATACCTTCAATGTAAATAGAATGTTAGGTTTGCCTCTTTTCAGCACTCCTTTCTACTGTTCTTTCATAGAAAGTTCTGAAAAGATAATTCTTTTAAGTTGAAAGAAAAAAAAACATTGCAAAGCCAAGTTTCCTCCAGTAAAAGCTTTTAGTTTAAGACCTGGAAAACTATTTCATTTTTAAACAGAGCTAAAGGCTACATTAATATGGGGAGTGGGTTATTCTTCAATATTTGGGTTCTTTGTCTCAAATAGACTCTTGGTCTGACCTTGATCTAACAATTTAGATTCAGAATATCTCAGAATCAAGAATTCCCTGGAGCCTACTCTCAGGAAATTTAGAGGCAATATTATTCTTTCTTCCATCTGATATTTTAAGTTGTCTACAGCATCTGACCAGTAGTTAGCCAGCCTGTGCTTGAACTCATCCTCACATACCGCCTTGGTCCATGCATGTATGCATTTATTCATATTAGAGTCATCATGCACCAAAAACTAACATCAAGGGATGCACACAGGAGAGAGATTATAGTCTTTGACTCTCAGTGGATGGAAAGCAACAGGTCAGGCTTGCTTCTTCTAGTGTCATGTGGGAAATTAGAAACCATGCAATCAAAAACTTCCTTCAGCTTCCTGTAATCTGAAGTTCACACCAATGAATGATTCTATTATTCCATTTCAGCATATACATAAATATACCCTTCATTGTCTGTTACTTATGTACCTTCTTCCATTATATTTCCAGAAAATTTCAGCACCTACATTATTGACCATGTAGTAATATCCTCTCATGGCTTCTTATGCTTTCAGTGATCTCTGCTGATTTAATTAGCCAAGGCATTTATACATCATTACCATACGCATTTAGGTACTTAAATCTGCCTCTTTCCTCACCTGTCAACTTTAACACTACACTATCCCATCCACTCTACAGAAGGACTTCAAATACTCACACATCAGAATGTGTTCCCGTCTAACCATCTACTTAATGAGAGTAATGCCTATTTTCCATCACTCTGAAAGTTCTTGCTTTTCCACACTTATGAGGAACTTGATTATTCATTCTCAAACTGAAAGTTTCCTCAATGTTATCTTCATTATGGATAGAGAAGATAGCCTCTTTGGGACCAGCAGTTAGCGTAATGGCTATGTTGCTGGACTCCTATGTAGTCGACCGCGGTTCGAGTCCTGGACCCGGTGGCTTAAACTCACATCGGGTGCGTGTGTGTGTGTCCCAAGATCCTGAGAAGAGAATGGAGGAGAAGGGATTGCAGTGATTGCAGTGTGGCCATACCCTCAAAGGGTGATTTGTCGCTTTCTATCTCTCTGTCTCTCTGTCTTTCTGGTGAGCGCACACACCCTATTGCAAAAACCTCTCCAAAAAAAAAAAAAAGAAAGAAGATAGCCTCTGAGGAAATTACTCCAACTTGTTACTAAAGGAAGGGTCTCTGGCTCTTGTCAGTAAGATATTTCACATCAACTGATAGACATCAGGTCCATCATTTTAAAAATATTTCTTTTATTTATTACTATTTAAAATTTTTGCTATAAGGCATGTGCACTCATCAGAGAGAGAGAGAGAGAGAGAGAGATAGAAAGGAAAGCCACTAGGTCTGGGACTCAAACTGCAGTCAACCATGTGAGAGTCTAGGCCTTAACTAGTATTCCACATGCTGGTCACAGGTACATTATCTTTAACATCTATAGTCTCTCCTTTAAATGACCTATTCTTCCATTTCCTAGCATGTAAAAATGGATGGTTGCTTGAAAATATCTATACTTACACTGCCTGCTACCTATCCAGGACTTGAACTGTATTTGGCCATGAGGGAGTCCAACACCTTAACTACCATGCCACCTGCTGGCTCCAATCCTCTGCCCTTTCTAAAAGCTACTTAAATTCCCTCCTTTTTATATATTTGATGTTTGTTAATGTGGTGAAGTAGTTCTCTGGAATTGCCTTATAGCCATATACAGTGGGGTATATTTCAGTTCTCATCCTTGTTTGCTTCTGATATGCATTTTAATGAGTTAATTCCTCTTCTCAAGATCTCCAATTGATTTTTAAAGACATTTATTTTCTGTTTTTCATTCTCCCATTTTCATCTTTTCTGTTCTTTAGTACCAAAGAGAAATAATAATATGATTACAATAATAACCACAATATATTCAGTTCTTTTGATTTACATTGCTTTTTACAGATAGACATGACTTCTTCTAGCACACACAGAAATTTAAGAATATATAATATTCTTCTCATTTATAGATGATAGAATTAAGTTTCAAAGGAGTGAGGTAATTTGCCTAACATCTATTATACTTCAATGAGTCTATATTTTCTCTATACTTTTTTCCAAATCATTTCCATACCTTCAGTGTCATTTATATGCTGATAGACAACATATTATTATCTCTAGCCCAGTCTATACTAAATTCAAAATGTGTTTATCATCTGCCCACTTGATATTTCTAATAGATATCTCAAGGATTGTCAGCTTTATATACTACATTTTTTTTTTTGAGAGGTTTTTGCTATAGGGCATGCACTCACCAGAGAGACAGAAAGCGAAAAATCACCCCCAGGAGAGATGGCCACACCGCAATCCCTTCTCTTCCATTCTCCTCTTGGAATCTTGGGCACGTACGCACATGTGAGTTTAAGCCACCATGTCCCAGGATTTGACTCACAGACGACTACATGGGAATCCAGCCATATAGCCATTACGCCAATTGCTGGTCCCAATAATACTAAATTCTTAACTCTTGTCCTCTGCTTCATCTCAGTTTATTTCACACACAACGACACAGTTTGTTCATTTCTCCATTTTCCCTGTCTCAGCTAATGGCACCACCATCTACCTATCTATGTACTCAAGCAGCAGCCTAGAGGCCAACTGGATTTTCCCTTCCTCTTCACTCCCCTGTACACAATCAACAGCAAATATTATGGCCTCTTAAAAGCTAAATCTCTGAATTTGCTCCATCCTTCATGCCTTCACCTTAGCTAAGGTCTCTTGTGGTTCTCAGACCACTGGGATGGATTTTCAAATTAAAAACTCACTTCTTATCTCACCCCTTCATTTTCTTCACAAAAGCAAGTGTGAAGTTTTCCATATTATGAATCATGTTTAAAAACCCTAGGTGATTTCCAATTTGGTACCTATGGGACCTGGTCTCTCTGTGTTTTACTTGACCTCTTGCCCTTCTTCCTTGACTCAATAGGATAGAGATGTTTCTTTCTTTCTTTCTTTCTTTCTTTCTTTCTTTCTTTCTTTCTTTTCTTTCTTTCTTTCTTTCTTTTTTTTTTCAGTTTTTGCTGTAGGACTCATGGGTGTGCCAAAGACAGAGAGAGAGAGAGAGAGAGAGAGAGAGAGAGAGAGAGAGAG
>NW_006208994.1:103678-163852 GCF_000334495.1 Tupaia belangeri chinensis | reverse complement strand
TTCTTCTTCTTCTTCTTCTTCTTCTTCTTCTTCTTCTTCTTCTTCTTCTTCTTCTTCTTCTTCTTCTTCTTCTTCTTCTTCTTCTTCTTCTTCTTCTTCTTCTTCTTCTTCTTCTTCTTCTTCTTCTTCTTCTTCTTCTTCTTCTTCTTCTTCTTCTTCTTCTTCTTCTTCTTCTTCTTCTTCTTCTTCTTCTTCTTCTTCTTCTTCTTCTTCTTCTTCTTCTTCTTCTGTTCCTGGGATACTCTAACATCTCACTGTTTGGGGGGATTTTACAACATGCTGTCTCTCATTAGTCCCCCAACCCTAAACCTTCTTTGAATGAAAGACTCTTTCAGGTCTCAGATTAGAAGTGTTTCCTGAAAACAGCCTTTCCTGATCTTTTTATCTAAGGTAATCATTGGCCTTATCAATTTTTTTCATAGTATTTTATCTTTTTCCTGACACACTAAAATGTATAGCTCTATTTTATATAGCCATTTGTCTCATACCAAATTACATAGTACATGAAAAATAAAAGCTGCAGAGAAGTATCGACAAAGAAAATCATTTGACAGACTTCTTAATTATAGGGAGATTAACATAAATCTTTAAGATAACTATCCTTGACAGAAAGTTGCATCATATAGTGACCTGTGCCAGATTTCTCATGTTTAAAGCACTCACAAGAAAAGCTAACCTATTTGCACACATAATAGCTTTTGGCTAATACAGTTGTGTTAATTAGATGTGTCAGCTACAAACTTTTAGGCATTCAGGTACAAGTATCCTAAACTTTTCTCTTAATCAGAGTGTTTTAGAAAACAAAGCCTGTGTCACAAGCTTATACATTACTATTTATTGAGGAATCAAATCTCAGGGAAACTGAAATGAAGTCGAAAGGAAAAGGCAAATAGGAGGAGAAACACATGTAAAAAGGGACATATCGAGCTGGCCTAATGAACGGTCAATAGAAAAACGATAAGAAAGAGCACAAATCTAGAGAGAGATAAGATGATTCATCTGTAGGCTCCCTCCTTGGGTCCTCTCTCCCTCTGGCAAAGCTCACTCATAGGACATTAACTTTCCTGCACTTCTGGATTGTGTCACCTGGTCTCTCCAAGCAGCTGCCTCTATAGATCCAGCCTTGCAGGTAATCTTGCACAGTGTGCACCGTTTGCCAACATCGTGTGGAGCTCATCAGTCTCTAACAGGGAGGGAACTGCATGGAGAGATTTCAATCTAGACAAAGGGAGAGACCAAGAGAAAAGTAGAAGCTGCCACTTATTAAGAATTACAAAGGGTTTGGGGGCTGGCAGGTGGAGTAGTGGTTAAGAGTGTTGGACTCCCACATGGCTGACAGTGGTCTGGATCTGGCAGCTTGCTTTCTCTCTCTCCCCTCTCTGGTCAAATTAAAATAAAAAAAAATAAATTAAAAAAATAAAGTTTAATAAAATAATTTTTTAAATAAAAAAATTATAAAGGGTTTGAAATTGTACTCAACAACTAACAAGTTAGTCTGCCTAAATTATATGAATGTTGACAGAAGAGAGGAGATGCCTGGGCAAGAGAGACAGAACTGTATTACTGATAGCAAGAGTGTTAACCAGATTAATAGCCTGTGTGCAGTTCTCTAAGTCTCAATTCTCACGGGGTGCCTTGAAGAGGGCTAGGTTATAATTAAATACCTGGTAGGTGACATTCTACAAAACCTTGGAGCCTAGGGAACTCAAATTTTCTATAATGAATAGTAAACCTGTATGACCTTTGCCCTGGAGAGAGACATTATTTTTATTATAGAGAATACTAACCACACCTGCCTTTTGCTCTAGAGGGAGTTTCTATCCCAATCTCTGAAACAGAGGCAGTCACTACCTCTGCAGAAAACATTTGCAGAAATGTGAGAAACCAGTGGATATTAGTCTTACTAGTCGTCTTCTTTGATTATTATTTTTCCCCCATAGAGTGTGTGTGTTTGCCAAGAGAGAGATACAGAAAGGGAAAGTGAGAAATCATCCCCCCAGGGTGAATGGCCATGCTGCAATCCCTTCTCCATTCTCCTTTCAGAATGTTAGGCATGTGGGGACCAGCAGTTAGTGTAATGGCTTTGTCGCTGGACCGTGGTTCGCATCCTGGACCCAGTGACTTAAAAAACACATCCCCAAGATCCTGAGAGGAGAATGGAGTAGAAGGGATTGCGGGGGTGATTTCTCGCTTTCTGTCTCTGTCTGGTGAGCGCACGTGCCCTATAGAAAAAAAAAAAATAGTCTAAAAAAAAAAGAATTTTAGGCACGCACACACATACGCCTGGCATGATTTTCAAGCCATTTGGTCCAAGACTCAAACCACGATCAGCCATGTCGGAGTCTAACACCTAAACCACTGCGCCACCTTTTGGCTCTGAATATTAGTCTTTGAATACTGTTCAAACCAGAAAGCAAGGAAAATGTGTATCCAAAGTAGTTTGTAAACTAAGCATACTATATTTTTCTATTTGTAGATTTACCTTTTGTGAATGTCATGGCAAAGGCCTAAAACTTGTAAAAAAAAAACAAAAAACTTGCAATCTTTAACACCCAGTTTCCTTTTGTCGTTCCCTATGTAATTATAGGTTGGTTAGTATATTTTCTGGAGTGTCAATTCTTAGTGTGCTCTGAGAACATCTTGCTTAGTTACTGCTTTTTCTTACTCCAATTTTCCTATTAGTATATTTAGGTAATCAGAGCTATAGAAATTTTGAGATAAATACCACCTTCATTCTATAACTGTAGAGACATTTCCATCTGCATTTAAAAGTGCTATGTATGCACATGTTGTAGAGGATAAGGTTGATGTGAGAAACATAACTAAACTACAGAAAAGAGCACAAATAACTATAATTTCATTAGTAACTAAGGATTTCAACGCAACCTTCTTCCATTTCCTAGATTAGGAATAGGAAGTTCAGGAGTGTTAAGGGGCTTACATAAAGAAAGAACCCACTAATGACCCTGGATATTTGAATGATACCCAGTTTGATATTCTATGCTTACAGCTGCCCTCTTTAAGAGAGTGCAACAAATCATTTTTGCAAAGGCATCCTAAAATGCAGTAAAAGTCCTTTTCATTATAATGTTTCAGAATAAGCCCTGATGTCTGTATGAGGTTGGGGGGAAGGGAGTAGAATTAACTCTTGGTTTTAGTATCATGTGTGAAATAATATTTGAAGCCTTTCACCATGAATTCTGTATTATCTTTATTATAAATGGTTCACTGGCATAATTCAATAAGAAAAGCTCCATGTGCTCATGTGATCCGCACCAGTGTGCCTTCACGCTGGTGTCTGCTGTAAATTTCCAGCTCCAACTAGCAATCCTTTTTCATAACAGACACACACTTCACTGAGTGGAGTTCAACTATAAACATTTTATTGTCTGAGCATTTTATAGGCGCTGAGACACATGGCGTTTAGAATTCTAAGAATATTGGAGATAGGGGAAATAAGAAAGAGGTTCAGTTGTGTTCCCCCACCAGAAATCTGAAATATTGAAAATCCCTTCAAAAATCTAAAAGTGTAATTTAAATCAATAAATTTGACTCAGAAGCTTTTTGTAAAGTCTACTTTGTAAATTAATCTGCAAAGCCACCAGTTTCAATCAACAGAAGGAATAGTCCAAATCGCTTAACTAGGGGTTAAATCTACATAGAACTGTTCGGAAAGCAAATTGCTTGAATACCAGACTGAAATCATGGAATACATTTATTTGAAGGAGGTATAAATTATACAAGTGCAGAATTGCCGTACAAAAAGGTACAGACCCCTGACCCATATCTTAACCTGTCAGTACCTTCCTAACTCCTTAACCTTCTTTCTTCTCTTTGTAAGTGGCCTTGGAAAAGCTGCAATTCATAACCTTTCCACCCAGCTTTCCTCTGGCTGCCAATGGAAAGAAAGAAGATGAATGATTTTAATTCTTACTACTGTGCTGCCCAGAGCAACTCTGCTGCCAGCTTGTCTTACCGCAGCCCTGGATATAGGAGGTTAGGTTCATGAAAATTTTCACATGGAGATACAGGGATGGAGAGGAGGCCAGCGTGGAGAGAGGCTCCCTTCTCGCTAAGAGCAAAGTGACACAGTAGGGAAATATGAGGGCATATAGATTTGCTTTCCAGTGCTCCAGAGTCACAAGGAGGTGCATGGGTCAACCCTTACTCTAAACAGAGGTATCATTAAGTGCTATTTTTTTTTTTTAAAGGAGGAGCCAGGAGGTGGCAGAGTCGTAACGCATCCAGTCCTACTTGGAAAAAGTCTTCGGTTCATGTTCTGGGTCCTCCCTGAGCATGTCAGGAGCATGTACATGTAGCTGTGATTCCAGCCCACTGACAGTGGGGACAGATCACATCATGAAGACCCTGCTGGAGTGTCCATCTCTTTCTCTCTCTCTCTTTCAGAAGAAATTTCTAAATAAATTTTGTAAAAAGTCAACACAAATATATAGACGCCTATTAAAAAAAGAAGACAATGTGTGAAATAGTATAGAGTGATCTGCTGAAAATAATTGTTCTCTACTTGATTTTGCCCGTGGGTTTCTCAATTTTTAGAAGAGTGAAGTCATGAGCTAGTTTGGTAAGAAACAACACACACAATATCCCCTAAGGACAGCAAAAAAGATCCAGAACAGTTACAGGAGGAGGAGAAGAAAAGGTCAGTGTAGGAAGTAGCCACACCAGATGACTTGATTTACCTTAATCGTGTCCCTGACTAGACTCTTTCACTGGGAACATGTCAGGTCTTTGGAACAGAACTGGTCCCTACTTCATAGTTGCCTGAGACAAACACAGATATCCACTCGCAGATGCACACATTCTGAGAAGCAGGAGATGTGAATGTTACATAACTGAAGAAATAGGTTGTTTATCCTGGAGGAAGTGTACACAGCAGAAAGAGCAAGAAAAGGACAAAGGCAGCCAGCCAGGAAGGAAAAGTCAGGTAGTGATTACTCGGGAATTTGATGGAGGGCTGCTATGGGTAAGAAAACACCATAGGAATCAAGACTCTGGGCACTTTCTTTCAGATGTATAAACATATCCCTAAAGCAAACCTTTAAAGACTTTTGAACATCAAACTATCACGGCAGAGGGCAGCAGGGAGAAATAGTGACCTCGAGCCCAGCTCGGAGTACAGTGTAAGATCCGCTCTTTGAAAAGACTTTGCAAGACACCTAGATGCGCAAAGGGCACATTTCTGTGATCTCTATAAAACCCTGAGAACAAGTAGTCTCAGTTTGAAGTTCAGGACCCCAAGGTCCCTTTAAACGAGTTTAATAGTAACTGTCCATCTTCCATTCACGTATTATATGCACAAAAACTAAAGAAGCACATAAAACACTATCTTCAAACTCAAGAAATGCACAGGAGGAAAAACAGGTTTTGACTAAGGAATATTAGTTATAGGCAGTAAGATTAGCAAGCTTGAGGTGATATATTCAGTCAAAATAGAGAGGAGGAGGGAAAAAGGAGGATACAGGGGAAAAAAGTGAGAAGAAGAAACAGGAGAAGAGGAGGAGGAGAAAAAAGGAGGAAGAGAAAAAGAAAAGAAGAATGAGGGGAAAGCGGAAACAAATTCTGAGAATATTCATCTTTCTTAGACAACTCAAGACATTCCTGTGTTCCTTTCTCCCCCACCCTATACAATCCCCCTCCTGCCCTTTCCTTCTACTCTTCTACATCTTCTCTCCCCCATCATGTTTACTCTTGCCAGCTATTGCATTCTTCCAGCATTTGTTGCTCTCTCCTGCCCAAGTCCAGCTGTGTTTTCTCTCTCCTCTGCAGGCTCCCTCTCTCCCTCCCTCCTCTTCTCCCCATCTCTGAAGTGGAGCATACGTGCACACACAGCATACACACAAACACACAGCTGTCCTGACTTCTCTCTGGCACTTTTCAGTGATGGACACTCCAAACATTTAGCACAGCACGCTGAAATGTTGATGTAAAAATGAGAAGCTCTTCACCTGCGATGCTAATTAATCGTAAACAAGCTCATTTCAAGGTAGGAGTTCTGGCACTTAGGCCTGGAGAGGGACAGGTTGGAGTTTTCTTGTGAGAAGGCAAAGCTCTCTACGGTTGCTAGGTGGCAGTATTAACTCACTAACGAGCACACACCTAAGCCTTGCCAAGTCTCACATGTAATGTGGTTTGAGTGAGACACACATAAAAGTGGAGAAGAGATGGGCTGAAGTCAGGAAAAGAAGTTGCCGTGACTGTCCATGAAGGACTTCATAAACATGGAAAGCTGGGAGTCATTTCTTTCAAAGGATTCAGCTGAAGACAGCTGATATTTTAAGAGTGTGCTTTGTGATTTCAGCATCAAGATGCCAAAGCAATACTGTCAATACTGTCTTTTTAAACATATATTTGTATAGTGATACCCCAGATGCTAAATATTTTTCCTGCTCCACCTGAATTTCCCACCTAAATAAATATGATCAGTGTTCAAAGCAACCAGAAGAGGGAACCAGCAGTTAGCATAATGGCTATGTCGCTGGACTCCCACGTAGTCGACCACGGTTCGTGTCCTGGACCCAGTGTCTTAAAACTCACTCTGGGCGCGTGTGCGTGCGTGCCCAAGATCCTGAGAGGAGAATGGAGGAGAAGGGATTGCGGCGTGACCATCCCCCCAGGGGGTGATTTCTCGCTTTCTGTCTCTATGTCTCTCTCTGTCTGGTGAACGCACGCGCCCTATAGTGAAAAAAAAAAAAAGAGTTCTTCCTTTAAAATCATTTTCTAGAGTCTCACCAAGAAAATACCTTGTAGGGACCAAGTCACGTGACTCAGCCCTTCTCATATTGGGGTTGGAGTGGCAGCTAAGAGGGACCTTAGCAGTCATGATGATCCTGTAGAGTGTAATTGGGTCTCCCAGCTAGATCCTGAACCCTAGCATGGAGAACTCCGAGCTATGTTCCATACCAGGGAGGAACCACATTTCCTCTATCAGAATGACGTTGCTTTAACATTCCCGGAAGTGGGAATCTCAGCCTCTGCATTTACCCGAAATGATGAACATGATCCCAGAGGTCAGTGTCATGTTGGCCTTGGCGGAGTCCTCCATGTTGCCAATACGGATGCATTTCAGGGCGAAGATGGACACCAGGAGGCCGATAGCTCCCAGAACGATGCCCCCTCTCCAAAAAAAGGAAAAAAAAGAAAAAAGCAACCAGGAGAGAGACTGAACAAACATTGTTCTGACCCTGTAGGGATCTCATGGACAGGTTGTCTTTCTCTTTTTCCATGTGCTCACTGCTATAACGGTTCTTTCATTCTCAAATTGCCCAAGATAGGAACCTCAGGGGCACTTTTACTTTTTTGCCTTTATTCGTGACAGAGCATGTACACTTGTATGTGAGTTTGAGAATGAGAGAGGGAGAGAAAGAGGTCCCGTCTATAAGGTCAGGTCACACCACCTCTCCCTCCTCCAGCCCTCCAGCCAACTGGATCTTGGCACTGACATGTTTGCCTGGTGTGTTTCAGTCTGAGCAAGCCTGGGATCTGAACCAAGGTCACCTTGTGGGATTCTACGTTCTTAAGCAGCATATTACCACTGTTCCATGGCACTGGTCCCATCAGGGACAAGTTTTACTTTTCTCTTTTATATACCAATCAATCACCGGGATTTGTGGATTTGCTCACATAAATATTACTCAGATCCACCCTCACCATGCAATGCTGTGTTGCTGGTTTAGTTCGATTTCTTATTTTCCATTTTTGGAACACTGTGGTAGACTATTATTTAACACTTCATTTTCTGTCTTCCCTGCTATATATTAATGACGGAGATGAGTACAGTCTTCCTAAATATATGTCTGAGCATAGATCTTTCTTCCCTACAAAACTGGGATAGACCCAGCTGATATGTAGGATAAAGTGCACACCCCGTAACAAGACATATAAGGATCTTTACAACTGGGCCTCATTTATCTCTCTTTTTTTTTCTTTTCTCAGTCTTTCTTCTTATACATTGTTCACTCCAGCCACACATAATCCCTCTAGATTCGCTTTCTGTATCAAATTATATCATACCTCCAAGCCTTTCACATGCTGCTCTGTCTTCCAGAAAAGGCTTCTTTACTTTATTCACCACGTAGACACCTATTCATCCATCACCCATCCATTGTGGACAACCCCAGGGCAAAGGCGACCTCTCTGTACTTGCCTGTCCAGCTTCCGGGGTGTAGTTAACTGCTTTGTCCTCGGTGCCTGCATTTCTCAATAGGTACATGGATATAGATATGGACACGTGGCTTTATGTAAAGCGTCTCTCAGGTCACTATCACTCTCTTCTACATGGGTGTCCCCTTAAATAAACGTGAACATCTGAGAAGCAAAATTGCCGACTTGGTGATGTATGCATCTCCAAAAATGGCTTCACTGCGTCAGTATTTCAGTAGAGAGTTAGAGAATGAGTTGCCAGTGATAAGCTGTTTTTTTAACATATTTGTGCTCAAAGAAGCATCCAATTATAAGGATGCCAAGGGTTTTTACTGAGAAGAGTAATGAGTGACATTTCTGAGCATCTACATTGTTAACATTGGAGCACCAACTACTTTATCTCTAGAAAATTTGCACTTTTAAAAACTGTTTGCCCATACTACATTTATTTTGGTTCATTAAAATAATAATCTAAATGTAGTTATTTTAAATAAAAGATCTTTGTAGTCTTAAAAATGTACTTCTTCAAGGCCAGCAGGTGGCATGGTGGTTAAGGTACTGGATTCCCACATGGCTGACTTTGGTTCAAGTCCTGACCTTAGCAGCTTGAAAAAATTGAGTCCGGTGTGTGTGCATGCAGGCCCCAAATCCCAAGAGGAGAATGGCGGAAAAGGGAATGCAGCACAGCCATTCCCAAGGTGATTTCTCACCTCCCTCTGTTTCTCTCAGTCTTTGTCTGGCAGGTGATGTGCCCTATGGGGAAAAAAAAAAAAAAAGATTCTTCATATAGTCAAATTTTCAAATTTTCGTCTTGTTTTCTTAGTATTCTGATAAATTTTTTATTTGTAAAACATAGAAGGCCATTTAAAACAGTTTTAATTTTTTTTTTTTTAGGGAGATTTTTGTTATTGGGTGCATGCACTCATCAGAGAGGCAAAGAGATAAAAAGCGAAAAATTGCTTCCCAGAGGGGATAGCCACACCAGAACCCCTTCTTCTCCAGTCTCCTCTTGGAATTTTGGGCACACACACACACGCGCACGTACACACATGCCCAGCATGAATGTGAAGCCACTGGGTTCAGGACTCAAACTGTGGTCAGCCATGTGGAAGTCCAGTGACGTAACCATTACGCCATTATGCCATCTGCTGGTCCCTAAAAAGAGAATTTATTGGCTCATATTAATGGAAAGAATATTGGGATAACTCACAAGTGATGAGTGAATGAAAGCTACATTTTTGTACACATACATATATATACATATATATATATATATAGAGAGAGAGAGAGAAGGAGAGAGAGAGAGAGATTTTTGCTGTAGGTTGTGTGCGCTCACCAGAAAGGCAGAGAGAGACAGAAAGACAGAAAGCGAGAAATCACCCCCTAGGAAGATGGCCACACCGCAATCCCTTCTCCATTCTCCTCTTGGGATCTTGGACACGCATGCACATGCGTCTGGAGTGAATTTAAGCCACTGGGTCTGGGACTTGAACCACAGTTGACTACATGGGAGCCCAGTGACATAACCATTACTCAACTGCTGGTCCCAATTCATTTATATTTTTAAATACTTTCTCTACTTTGGTCACATGGTAGTCAAAGATATAGATAGAAATCCCTTGCTTTCTCAAAGCTTAAACTAACTTGGGTTTAGACTAGTGGTTCTCAACTGCTGGTGATTTTGCCTCCACTGCTACACACCACTCAGGAGCAATTTTTTACGTCTGAAAACAGTTTTCATTATCACTGTTGGTTCTAGTCACACTGGTAAGGACAACAAGAGCTACAGCAAACATCATATAACTCACAGGAAAACCACCATAACACAGAATTATTCTGCCCCAAATGTTAATGGTCCCTGAATAGAAAACTTTGTGTTAGACAACGAACAATAACAGATAATACATATTATGTATTTATAATATATAAACATATGTTACTTACATAGACAAAGTTCATTCATGCTATAATGTAAATGATGCAGGGTAGAGAGAGGGTAAGAGTGACTTTCAGAGAGGGTTATCAAATAAAACTTCTCTGTTAAGGAGGCATTAGGGCAGAGATATGAATGAAATAGGAGAGAGTCCTGAGGCAGTCTTAAAGCAGACTATATCATGTGAAAGAAACAATAAATACCAAGGTCATATGTAAGGAATAGATCTGACACACTTGGGAAATAGGACACAGCCCTTAATGGTTGGAGGAGAGGGAATGTGGGGAACTGTATAGAGGTGAAGTCAAATATGGAACTAGTATAAGATGACAAAAGACATAATCAACTGTGGTAAGGCTTTTACTTGTTTGTTTGTTTGTTTTTCAATTTGCTACAGGGCACTTATATTGACCGGAGAGGTGTGTGTGTATGTATGTGAAAAAGCTCCCTCCAGGGGGAATGACCATGCTGCAATCCCTTTTCCTTCATTCTCCTTTTGGGATTTTGGGCACAGACACATATGTGCCCAGGCTGTCTGGGACTCAAATCAAGCAGTTGGCCATGTGCGATCTAGCTGTTTTAACCACCATATTACCTACCACCTGGCTCAGTGTTTTGTTTTTTTTTTTTTGTCTGTTTGTTTTTGTTTTGTTCTTTTGTTTTTGAGAGACTTTTGCTATAGGGCATGTGCACATGCCAGAGATACAGAGACTGAGAGAGACAATCAGGAATCACCTCCTGGGGGGATGGCAACCCTACAATCCCTTCCCATCCATTCTCCTTTCAGGACTTTGGGCATGCACACACATGTGCCCAGTGTAAATTCTAAGCTGCTGGGTCTAAGACTCGAACCATGATCAGCCATGTGGGAGTCTATCGCCTTAACCACTATAACACCTGCTGGTCCCTAGCTCAGGATTTTAACTTCTATTTTGAGGAAGATGGAAAATCATTGAAAAGTGTTGAATAGAGACATAACATGACCTGATTCAATTTTTAAAAAAGATCACTCAGTCTGCTATATGAAGAAAAGAATACAGAGAATGACAAAAACAGAGAGAAGTTTGATCACTGCAATAGTCCAAAAAGAGAAGATGATGTCTTATACCTCAATAGTAGAATGGTAAAACGTGATTTGATTCTCAATTTATTTATTTATTTAAGCTTCCTAGAAGGTGCATGCACTCATTGGAGAAAGAGAAAAAGAGCAAGAAAGTGAGAGATCAACTCCCCTCCCCCCCACCTGGGAATTTCACACTGCTATCCTCTCTTTTAGTCTCCTCTTGGGACTTTAGGTATGTGTGCACACATACATGACCCTGCATAATTTTTCAAGTGGCCAGGTCTGGGACTCGAACTACACAGCCAACTATGTGGGATCCAGCCACCTTAATTAACATCCATGTCGTCTGCTGGTCCCCGATTCTGACAATATTTTAAGGTAAAAAATAAAATTTGCTAGTGGCTAGAATGTGCGTATGAGGGAAAAAAGGAATCAACTCTTTCAGAGGTTTTGGATTGAGCATCTAAAAAGATGAAATGATCATTTCCTAAAATGCAAAGACTGAGGAAGAGTGAGGACATAAAGATCTCGGAAAGTCCAACTGAGTCAAAGAATCGTCAGTTGGATAAACAGCACTGGAGTTCAGGAAAGAGTTTACTGTTGGTGATAGACATTTTGAAATATCAACTCTATAGATGGGACCAATTTGAGCTCACCCAGGAAGTGAGTGTAGATAAATGGAAGAAAAGTCTGAGCCCTAGAACTGTCCAACATTTGGAGACGTCAGAAAAATAAAAACACGGACTGGCAGGTGGTGGTTTAGGTGCTGGACTCACACATGGCTGGCTGTGGTTCAAGTCCTGGGTCTAGCCGCTTGCTTTCTCACTCCATTTCTCTCTGTCTCTCTCTCTGGTGAAGAAGAAAAAGAAGAAATAAGAAGGAGGAGGAGGAGAAGGAGGAGGAAGAAGTTAAATAAATAATTCTTTAAAAAAGAAAAAGGAAAAGAAAAAGACCGGAAAAGGGACCAGATAGTTTCACTGAATAAGATAAGTAGAAAACTTAATAAGGAAAGTATAGAGACCAAGAAAATTGTTCAAAAGAGAAGCAAGTCAAGTGCTTTTTGTTGATTGCTTTTAATTATCTTGTCAAGATAATAATAACTGGGGACCTGCAGATGGCACGATGGTATCACTGGATCCTCACATAGTTGACTGTGGTTTAAATCCTGGACCCGCCAGACTGAAACTCACACTGGGCACGTATGAATGCATGCCCAAAATCCGAAGAGGAGAATGGAAGAGAAGGGATTGTGGCATGGCAATCCCCCATAGGAAGTGATTTCTCAATGTTTGTTTCTCTGCTTTTCTCTCTCTCTGGCAAGCATCCACGCCCTATAGCAAAAATCTCTCTCTCTTAAAAAGAAAAATACATATATTGATGACTGAGAATTCACTCTAGAGACTCACAACATGGAAATGGCTGATGACCAACATAAGTACAGTGTCAGGGAAGATCCAGAAACAGAAGCCTGAATGGAGATAAGTAGTTCAAAGAAGATAATATGTTGCTTATGCAGCAGTATCTGATGAAATTGTTAAGAATTAGAAAGGAGTAGGGCCGGCAGATGGCGTGGTAGTTTAAGGCACTGCATTCCCACATGGCTGATGGTGGTTCAAGTCCCAGACCTGGAGACTTGCTTTCCTTCTCTCTCTCTCTCTCTCTCTCTCTCTCTCTTTCACTCTGTCCCTCTCTGGTAAAATTAAAAATAAAGTTAAATAAAATAATTCTTTAAAAAAAGAATTAAAAAGGAAAAAAATGATATTCACAAAATTTAAATAATAGTTATTTTTTTCTCTTGACAAGGCAATGAAATGGGATAAAAAGGAACAGGTAAAATAGAATTGATATTATAATCCTTAAATTGGATGAATAGGCTTTACTACATAAAATATATTACTCTTATGAACTAAAGACAACTGAAACTTAAAAAGAAGAAAGGGGTGCATATAATTGTAGTCAGCGGTCTTTTTTTTTTTTTGTCAAAAGCAATTTGTTTATTTACGAAACCGCAAGTCAATTAAGATCAAGCAGAGGGCCCCCTCTTCTATAATATTTATACTGACTTGAATATTGTCACCTTAAAAAAAAAACTCACAAGGGCAAAATGGCAAATTACCATTTTCTCTACAAAATAAATGTATCTATACAGATGTAGAAATAATTCCAAGTTTCAAATTCTCAACGTGAAATCAAGTAGAGAAAGACACAGAAATGGTAATTTTCTTTCACTGTAAGTAAATGACATCTAAGTATAGTAAACAGGTGGTAATTTAAATGCACAACCAGTAAATCACTGAAAATACAACGGCATTCATTCATGTACCATAAAATTATGTAAGGTTTGAGGACATGCTCAAGTCACTAAAATGGCCAAAACCAACATTTTACTAGTTCATTTTATCCCAAACTGTTATCACGTGAGTTTGGTATGTTAACAAACCTAACTGTCCACATTATGTTAAACATCAAGCACCTGTTTGCAGTGGAAACCAAGACATTTTAAGCTAAAAATATGCAATATTTAGACACTATTTTATTGGTTGCCAAATTAATTAATTTAAAACACTGTGTCAGGTCATCTCAGGGAATGTGAACAATAACACTGGAGATCCCACTATTACTGTTATCTTACAACTTTACAGGAATTCAAATCCCGAAGACAGAAATTTATGACTGTTAATACTACCTTTGGATAGTTTTGATACAGTATATAATTAGGGATGGCTTTGTTTAGAAGGCTGGAAAAGTGCTCACAGAATAAACACTACTCGGACTGCCAGAAATCAACAAAATGCAACTGTGTCTGGTGGACATGGTAGAGAAAATGGCAATTCTGAGAAAGGAGTGCTTTTAAAGGCATTTCCTTGTAGGCAGCCAAGGATTTTTTTTCACATTACTGAAAGACCACATCATGCTGTGGCTGCTTTAGTTCCTGCAACCGGACTGTCGCATAGGCATAGGTCAGTGTTTCCCAGCTAGTTTCCTCCTGTCCGCCCTGCCGGCTTCGACATTCCATGGTCCAGTGTGATCCTTTAGTCTTCCTGCTCTGCCATCCGGCAGCGGCCTGCTACCCACTGAGCAGGTAGACCACCAGCTCATAGGTGGCCATCATGATGGCTGTGTTTGGAATCTGCCTCACCAGGTGAGTTGTTAGACCACGGTAGAGAGACCCGTAACCTTCTTCTTGAACCACCAAAGACAGTGTCTGGAAAAAAGATCTATATTTTGTTCCCTCTTCACGTAGTCTTGTTCTTAAAACTTCATGCGGATATACTATCGTAGTGGCACAAGTCTTTGAGGTGGCAGCAGCTAGCATCATGCCCAAGAAATCTGATGCTTCTTTAACAGACTCTTCATCATTTTCCATCAGAGAAGCAGTCTTATATTCCAGTAGTTTTTGCTTTATACTTTCATAAATAACAAAATGGATAACAGTCTCAGATATGCCGGCATAAGAGGCGGACATGCCCCTATAAAAGCCTCTAGGTCCATCTGCCTGGAACACTCTGCGGACACATTCCCCAGCAGCCATTTGCTTTTCCCCACGGTTCCTTGCATCAAGTTGTAACCGAGTCTTTGTAAACCAAATGGGGTTGGTGGCTGTGACTACAGTAAAACCTTTCAGTTTTTGGATTATTTTGTACTTAATTTCTTGTGTTCTGCCATTGCAGCTGAAATCATGTGTACCTGGGTAGAATCGGGATCAAATACACCATTCAGCTTTTCCTTGCAGTTTGAATAAGCAGCAAAGTATATTGCTCTGGAAGGGGCCACCCCCACTACATTGGGGCCTAATCCTCTAAACAAGGAACGAACGAGGCCCTTCTTTTTCCAAGATCATTTTCAGGCAATGGAGAGGTCCAGGAGACACTATTCTGTTGACACTGGCTCCTGCCATGGTGTTCAGCTGAACTTCAGAGATATACAGAGTCACGGAGGATGACTGCAGCCATGTCTTCACAACTTCCAGTGGGCATGTCAGAATAGCTCCTACTGTACCGCCACATCCCCCGGCAAACAGATGCACCAGCGTGTCCCTCTGGCTCATTCTCCCTCCCACATGTCCTCCAGGCGCTGAGGCGGGGCGCGGGGTCGGCCGCCCGCGAGGGCTCCGCTGCGGTCCGGGCTGGAGACGCACAGCACCCCGGGGACAGGGACAGCGAGGAGAGCCTGCAGAGACGTGGCCTTGGGCAGCACGGGCGCAGCTCTCCCCGCAGCACTCCTGCAGCGCTGTCCCGCGCCCTCCCCACCCCACCCCCCCAAGTCAGCGGTCTTTTGAAGAGTTCATGGAGAAATAAGTTAACGGTTGGAAGTGCTGTAAAATTGTGGGTTTTTGCCTAGTTTTAAGATGAAAAATATGAGTGGGTCTTCAAAAAGTTCGTGGAGGGGCCGGCAGGTGGTGTAGTGGTTCAGGGCTGACTCCCACATGGGTGATCACAGGCTAAGAATGGGACCTGGCAACTGGGAAATCATGCCAGGTACATAGGCATGCATGCCTCAAATCCCAGGAAGAAAATGCAGGAGAAAGGATTGTAGCGTGGTCACCCCATGGGAGGTAATTTCTAACTTTCTCTCTCTTTCTTTGCCTGTCTGTCTCTGTTGAAAGCACATGCACCCTATGGCAAAAATAAATAAATAAATAAATAAATAAATAAATAAATAAATAAAGTTCATGGAAAATGAGTGTTATGAAAAGAACTGTATATGGGTTTTTTTTTACATCAAAAATAAATTTTTACTTTAATTCTATTTTTCTATGAACTTTTTGAAGTGCCCTCATCCTATGCTGTTGGGAGCATCTCTGCTGCTGGAAATGCTGTGGAGGAGGGAGGCGAGGTGAGGATGGAATAGTGAAGCAGGGCTCAGAGAGTTGGAGGCATCAGGGCTTTGGACATTGGAATCCTGATTCTATGTTATTATGACTCTTACTGAAGGCTCACTACAGGGGCATGGTCATATTGCAATGCTCTGTGATGTTGAAACCACATGGGTAGATCCCAGGTTGAATCCCAAGGTCTCCCTGCGTACCAGATGCACCCCATGATCCTGGCTGAGGATGGGTGGCAGCGTGAAGATGCTTGAGGAATTGTCTGTCTCTCTCTTTGTATTTTTCTCCATCTCCTTCTCTGATGGAAAACATCAATAAGATCAACTTAAGACAAATAATAAAAAGATACATTGCCCATCTTTCACCTCTGTTTTTCTCTGTGGGTGCTCTGCTGGAGTGGAAAACTTGCTCCAGAATGGTAACTATCAGTCACAGGTTTGCAGCTTCTCAATTCAATAAACTCCATATCAACAGAAAAAAAAATAAAATAAAAAAATCCTTCTCCACGTCTGTGTACCAATTCCAGAAGTAATTTCAAGTGGTCCTGTTTGAATAATACTGAAAGACCAAACTCAAGTTGTGTGTCTCCACCTGGGACTTGGCAATGACATCTATTAGCATAAGATATCAGGTATCAGGCAGTCAAATATAATACATTAACCTGTCCTCTATAATCGTGAATGATTTATAAAGCCAGATAAACCTCACTATTTATAAAAATAATATATTTAATGACAAATACAGCTGAAAATGTGAGAAAAGAGTCAGTATTTTTTTTCTTTATGGTACCTGGCATCTCCTACCTTTCAAAATACGTATTCTCTCTGGTTGGGTTTGGTTTAGTTCCTCACTAAGGAAATTCTTTTTCCATTGGAAACTTTTGTTAATTTAAGAATATGTCACCTATGAGAGTAAACTTTTCAAAGAACCATGGGCAAGTAAGAAAAATAGTTTGAAATCTGAATATTGGACAAGAAGGCAAAGGTGCTTTGAGAGAGTCCAGAGCATTATTTAGGGCTAAGTAAAGAGAAACAAAGTAATATAAATGGGTATGTGTGATGGGCTTGCAGAAAAATCCTTATTGAGAAAGGAAAAGATATATGTATTCACCTACATATGTGCTGGTCATGCCACTCTCCCTTCTCCTCAATTCTCCTCCTGGGATTTTGGACACACACACACATACACCCAGCATGACTTCTAAGCTGCCAGGTTCAGGACACGAACTGTAGTCAGCTATGCGGGACTCCAGCACCTTAACCACTATGCCATATCCTGGCCCCATGCAGCATGATTCTTTACTTGAGATTTTAAATGCAATTTGAAATCCTATTAATGATTGGCACAAGAGCAAAAAAGATTTTGCTTTTGAAGCAGTTCAGATCTAAGCATCTTAGAAAGTTCTCTGAGAGTCAAATGGTATCCTTTATCTCAGACTGCAGACCAACCTGGTTTAAAATGAATAGATTTATGAAGTTGGCACAGGAAATGTGACTGAACTTCTTCTGAAAGCCTTTCCTTCAGGGCTTAAGAGTTCATTCCCAAATGCTAGATGGGTCTTGTTTTAATTATTTGGGTGGTTTCAAGAACACCCACAATGGCCACTTCCCATCTCGGCAACCTGCCAGGTTTGCAGTAGCTAAAGACTGCTTAGAGATACATTCTAGCACCTCTTTTTTTTCCCACCTCTCTCTCCTATCACCACTCTTTATCCCTGCTGTCCCTGGTTTTTTTTTTGTTTGTTTGTTTTTTTCCCTTTTCGTCTTTCCCCCAATGCACTTTCTCCATTAGCTTGTCCTCACTAACACACTTCGTCTTGTCAAAACTTTAGGAAGTGGCAACTTATGACAAGGGGTAGTAAATAGTGTGATTGGAAACATGCCTACAGCAACTGAAAGGAGAAAGGGGAACCCAGCCACCCACGGAAATAGAAATGATTTTTTTTGCTGAACTAAAACTCTAACTAAGTTTGGCCTGCAAAAGAACATGGTATTCTCCACATATCATAATTTTGAATTGCAAATAGAAGTCACTAGGTTTATTCTAAGATTTATGGCTAGGACAAATAATCTTAAGGGGATAAACAGAAAATGGATCCAAGTGAAAGATGAAACAGCCAAGTGCTGCATGGGTTCCTGAAAGGTTTTGCAGCCTGATACACAGTCTAGGTAGGCTCTGAAAATGAGTTGATGGCCCTGCAGCTTGCCTTGTAAACAACTATCACAGAACTCTTCCCTCAGCCCTTCATATGGTTCTCCCTGTGAACACCTCCATTACATGTCATAAGCTTTAAGCTAATGTATCTTGTTTCTCTCCTTTGCAAAATGCTTCTGTTTGTTTTTTCAATAACACTGCTTTTGTAATCACACCAGACGATAAGATATTGGGTGAGGGGGAAGAGACACAAAATGAGAAAGAGAAAGGTCACAAATTTTAAGCCATGTGGGTTTTTTTTATTGTTATTTTTGAAGTGTGTTTTGCACAGAGACAAATTGTACATTTACCACAGTCACCAGGACCTAACGAGCTCCTAATGTGTCCCATACTTCAAGGTTTTTCAGCACAGGCCAGTAACTTAGCAACCACAGCTAAACCTTGACAGGAATAATCATTATTTGTGTTGCAGCTTCAGGCAATCCCCACCAAAGGTGTTTTTTTTTTTTTTTTCCTTTTTTTTTTTTTTTTTTTAAAAAAATAATTTTAAAAAAAAAGAAAAAAAAAAAAAAAAAGGACCTCAGGACAAGGAAGAACAGCCTGGGAAGGGAGACTATTCTTCCTATTATGTTAGGTCATAAATGGCATGACTGGAGTACAGGCCTGGAGTTAAAGAGTTACTTCCCTCGGAGACACTAAAGAAAGTAATGCACACAGTCTAGATGCGGTCACTTCAGGTGAATGCCAAAATATGTTTGACAGCTTCTCAAAACCAATTGATTTTTGCATTTATAAATTTTGCCTTTGTGGTCCTGGCAATTCACAAGTAGACATAACATTATTTGATGTATGAAATGTTTTAAGTCCCTGAGGTACAAATTTATTATGTAAACTGACCCACGTCAGCAAGTTGCACAGTACTGAGACAACCTAGCTGACTTCCAGTCATCTGTATGGACTTTACTTCAGTTGTTTCCTATTGAGGTATCCGAAAGAAAAAAAAATCGCTTCATAAATAATTTCTTTTCCCACTTTAAGAAAATAAAACTAACCAAAACTGAAGATGATGTTTAGAAAGATGAAAATATCTTAAGTGTTATATCCAACTAGAAAATGAAATTTTTATTAGATAAACCATACTGAGTAAAGAGATTTGTAAAGAAATTTGCAGATATCATAAAGAATTTTGCAGATATTACTCATAAATTTGAAGAATCTATCAGAGTATCTGTGGTTCCTGAAGAATGGAAGAAGTTAAGTCATTGGCAAGAAATCGATCATTACAGAGACTATAATAATGGTCAGGTTTACTAAGCAGACCTGTTTCTGATTCCACTGGTTGATCCATGGCCCACACAGCCTTGTAAATAAATGTCTCAAAACAGGGGCCAGCAGTTGGCATAATGGTTATGTCACTGGACTCTCATGAAGTCAACAGCTGTTCAAGTCCTGGATCCGGTGGCTTAAACTCACGCCAGGCATCTGTGTGTGCGTGCCCAAGATCCCAAGAGAATAGAAGAGAAGGGATTGTGGTGTGGCCATACTCCCGGGGTGTGTGGGGGGGTGATTTCTCACTTTCTGTCTCCTTGTCTTTCTCTGGTGAGCGCACACGTCCTATAGCAAACACCTCTCAAAAAATAAAATAAAATAAATACATGTCTCAAAACAAGAGAAAATGTGCTATGATCTCAAGTCTTTTCATTGAATTTTGTCCCGTCAAGAAATCAAATGGAACATTTCAAAGTTTACATCTGTTTTGAAAAGGTAAATAATATAATGTCATGAGGATTCAGAATGATTGAACTCCGGACCTCATTTTGTTATTAACTAGACATATGACCAGGTGTAATGGTTAATCACCCAAGATTTAGGAACCTCCTTTAAATTGTTGTAGGACTAGATACTCCCCTTAGTCTTAATACTTAATGATCTCAGAAAGGCAGAGTGAAAGGGCAAGATAATGCATAACACAGCGAATAGGTCTGAATGCACCTCACTAAGATGAATGCTAGTTATTTCTTTCCTTTTCTTTAGAAAAGAGAATCATTATAATTGTTTTCAGCACAAGCAGGTGTGCTCATGGGACCTTGTTAGTTAATGCATTTTAAATTCACCATTATAATTTAAAGAATAAACACCTTGTAAGTTTGATTAATAAAATTGCTCTTGCAGATTTTCATGAAAGGTAAGCTTTGGTGAATGCAAACATCTGATTTTCATATGTATATGTACTTGAGGTAAACACTTTAATATCACGTAATTATTTACATGAACAATGTTTACTAGCTGTTAAGAGATACTTTTATTTCTTTCTAGACATAGTCTATATTTTTATGTGGTGGGGTTGAAAAATGGAAAGTGAATTCAGATAACTCAGTGGGACATGAAGGACAGTTACACAACAAGGAGGTATAGCTCTTATATACCTACTTCTTGGATGAAAAAAGAGAGAGGAGTTGATCACTCTGGAAAGGGAGGAAATCAGCAGTCTGTGATTTCAATTCTGTGACTATTTTATCAGCCTGTTCTTATAAATTTAACCACTATTCCTGTGTGCGTACTCTTGGGTCCAATATTGGATGACTTTGCAGTGAGACCATGCAGGCTTTCCAAGACATGTGCAGAAATGGATCTGGATATTTGTATAACTTGGAAATTAGATATTGATATACAGATTGAGGGACCTCAGCCAGAACTGTCCTGTAATTTGAACAAAGCTTTCACATATTTTGTTTATATCCTCACTTAATTGGCTAAGACTATATTGTTGATGTGCTTGCAAAGAGACCTCTTGCACAACTCTGAGGAGTGGATGTTGCCACTGCAGTCTTTTCAAATGGCTATTCAATACATGATTTTTGGGGATGACATTAACATACATATGCTAATTCTTGTGACCCCTGGAATCTGCACTATAGAGGACTAATAGATTCATTCTCCTTAGACAAACATTCCTATCTCAACATATAAGTGAGAAATGGATTGTCAAGACTACTTACAATGAGAAAGGATTGGAGAGTTGGGTGTATTTTTCTGATGGTGGGAGTTAGCAAGGAGATACATATTCCTAAGGTCATAGACAATAGAGAGAACTATGGGCTCTCTGTCAATGACAACAGAAAGGATGCTGTGTTGTCACGTAGAAAAGAACAACTAAGCATGTAGGGGAACGTCTGATGGAATGGAGAAGAAATTGAAAACATACAAAGAGTTGTACAATAACCTGGATAACTGTTTCCTCAAAATTTTTAATACTCCAAACTCTAATTTGAGCACAGAATTGAAAAAAAAAATCTATGGGGCCAATGGAGAAAGAGAAAGAGGAAGTTAGAGAAAAGACTTAGAAGATTGGAATTTATTTTAATTCACCTAGTTTTGCTCCTCTCCCCCCCACTTTCTCACTTTTTCTTGTCGCTAAGAGCTAAAACAATTAATGTTCTCCAAATTAAGAAATTGTGGCCTGGTGAGCTAGGAGTACATGAAGAGAGGAGAGGAAGCTTATTTGTCTTTTTTTTCCTTTATCCAGGACAAGTTCTGAGGAAATAGAATTATACCTTTTTTCTGTGTTTACTGGGAAATAGAAGAAGAAGGGTATACAAGCAATTGCATACATTTTTATGAGATAAAATAAATATATTGATCTTTTGGATTAGAGAGATTTTCTCTAGTTACCATGTCTAATTTATAGAATTCTAAAACCATAATGACTTAAGGGAGAAAAAAAACTCCAAACCCTCAATGTTGTTTACATGGCATTTGTTTATGGAGTGATTCCTACTTAATTTAAGTGATGTATTTATTGAATTTATTTTGTCTCTTCATGAAATTGAGAGAGAGAGGGGAACATAGGCACCCTGGATGGGGTCCTCATGTTACTATTTTCTCCCCAGCCCAATAGCTAGCCTAGACTGCCCATGTGCCTGATGTGTGTTTAGGTAGAACCAGGATGCAAGCCAGGGGCCTTGTCATATGGTCTCTAGCATTAAGCAGTAATGCCCCTCCTGCCCGCAACACTGTAACTGGGCCAAAGTGACTTCTGTCATGGTGGAGAGTATTGCCTTGATATTGATGGCTGCTGCCTTATTAAGGGTAGTAGTTGGTGAAGGTTGGGGAGGCTAAGGCAATTTATCGAAGTAATACTAATGAAGGTTGCTGCAACGATCAATTCTTTCTTTTAGAAAGTATTCCTTAATAGCACAAAATACTGTTCAATAGCATCTTACCTACAGTAGAACTTCTTTCAAAATTGCAGCTCATCCTCTCAAACCCTGTCACTGTATTGCAACCATGTTTATATAATATTTTAAATCTCCTGTTGTCAATCCAATGAAGTGCACAGCATCTTTACCAGGAATCTTGAGATTCCATCACAAGAAACCTCTGTTTTTGCTTATCCATAAGATTCAATTCCCTATTCATTCAAATTTTACCATGAGGTTGCTACAATCCTGTCATGTCCAGGTTCCACTTCTAGATCTAGTTCTTTTTATTTACACCAGAGCTGAAGTTATTTTCTCCACTGAAGTCTTGAACCCCTCAAAGTCATCCATGAGGTTTGGAAGTCAGTGTCTTCCAAAACCCTGTTAATATTGACATTTTGACCTTCCATGAATCTTAATGTTCATTTCTTTATATATATATATATATATTTAGAAGTTTTTGCTATAGGGTACCTGTGCTTGCCAGAAAGACAGAGAGAGAGACAGAGAGACAGAAAGCAAGAAATCACCCTTTTTTCCCCCGCCCAGGGCGATGGTCACACCGCAATCCCTTCTCCTTCATTCTTCTCTTGAGATCTTGAGCATGCATGCACATGCGCATGGCGTGAGTTTAAGCCACTGGGTCCGGGAACTGAACCGCAGTCAACTATAGGGGAGTCCAGTGACATAGCCATTACGCTAACTGCTGGTTTCTTAATGTTCATTTCTTAATGGCATCTAGAATGGTGAATCTTTTCCAGAAAGTTTTCAATTTATTTGCCCAGGTCCACCTGAAGAATCACTATCTATGGCAGCTAAGCTATTTGGCTTACAAAATGTATTTCTTAAATAATAAGATTTGAAAGTCAAAATGACTTCTTGATCCATGGGTTGCAGATTGGATGCTGTGTAAGCAGACATAAAAACAACATTAGTTTCCTTCTCCATTTCCGTCAGAGCTCTTGGGTGGTCAGGTGCATTATCAATGAACTGTGACACTTTGAAAGGAATCTTTTTTTCTGAGCAGTGGGGATCAACAGTGGGCTTAAAATATTCAGTAAACCATGCTGTAAACAGATGTGCTGTTACCCAGGCTTTGTTGCTCCATTTATACAGCACAGGCAGAGTAGGCTTACTAAAATTCTTCAGGGCCCTAGGATTTTCAAGATGGTAAATGAGTATTGGCTTCAACTTAAAGTCACTAGCTACATTAACCCCAAACAAGGTCTTTGAAGCTTTGAAGCTAGGCACTGACTTCTCTAGCTACAAAAGTTTTGGGTGGCATCTTTTTTCCAGTGTAAGGCGGCTTGGTCTGCATTGAAAATCTGTTGTTCAGCACCATCAGCTTTACCAGTTATCCTAGGGAGTGATCAGTTACCTTCCGGATAACATGGAGCATCTATACTAGCACTTGCTCCTCACCTGTGGAGATAGTTTCTTCCCTTAAACGTAATGAACCAGCCTCTGCCAGCTTCAGACTTTCTTCAGCAGCTGCCTCACCTCTCTCGGCCTTGATAGAATTAAACAGCGGTAGACTCTCACTGTGAATTAGGCATCGGCTTAAGGAAATGTGGTTAGTCTGACCTATCCAGACCACTGAAACGTTCTCCCCAGGAAGGACATTTTACTTTCTTATCATTTGTGTGCTCACTCACTGAAATAGAACATTTATTTTCTTTCAAAAGTTTTCCTTTGCACTTACAACTTGGCTCACAGTTTGGTGCAAGAGGCCTAGATTTTGGCCTCTCTTGGCTTTCAACATGTCTTCCTTATTCGGCTTAATAATTTTCAGCTTTTAATTGAATATGAGATATGTGTGACTCTTCTTTTTATCTGAACACTTACTAGCCATTGTAAAGATATTAATTATTCTTTCTTTCTTTTTTCTTTTTTTTCTCAGAGGGATTTTTGCTATAGGGTGTGTGCACTTGCTGGAAAGACAGAGACAGAAAGTGAGAAATCACATCACACACACTCCCCCCCCACCCCACCCCACCCCCAGTGGGGAATGGCTACACTGCAATCCCTTCTCCTTCATTTTCTGTTCTCAGGATCTTGGGCATGCATGCATGCATGCTCAGGGTCTCAGACTCAAACCATGGTCACCTACATGGGAGTCCAGAGATGTAACCATGATGACATCTGCTGGTCCCTCTACTTTCAATATTGTTGTGTCTCATGGAATGTGGAGTCCCAAGGAAACACAGACAGGAAAATGGCCCATCAGTGGAGCAGTCAGAACATATACTACATTTATCAATTAAGTTAACTGTCTTACATGGACATGGCTTGTGGCATCACAAAACAATTACAAGAGTAACATCAAAGATTACAGATCACTTGGGACCAGCAGTTAGCATAATGGCTATGTCGCTGGACTCCCACGTAGTTGACCGTGGTTCGAGTCCCGGACCCGGTGGCTTAAACTCATGCAGGGCGTGTGTGCATGCGTGCCCAAGATCCCGAGAGGAGAATGGAGGAGAAGGGATTGTGGCGTGGCCATCCACCCTGGGGGGTGATTTCCTGCTTTCTATCTCTCTGTCTCTCTCTGTCTGTCTGGCGAGCGCATGTGCCCTATAGCAAAAACCTCTCCAAAAAAAAAAAAGATTACAGATCACAGGTCATTGCAACAGATAGAAAAATAATAAAAAGGTTTGAAATAGTGTAAGAATTGCCAAAATGTGACAGAGACAAGAAGGGACCACATGCTGTTGGAAAAAAGGTGCCAATAGACTCCTCACTCAATGACGTATTGCCACAAGCTTTCAGTTGGAAAAGAAAGACCTATTATCTTTAAAGGACAATAAAGCAAAGTACAATAAAACAAGGTATACCTGTAGCGGAGATGGATTCAGAATTTCTGGATTTGTTCTACTATTTACTTACTCTTTGACTTTTTACTAAATAAATTTACCCCTTTGGGCCATAGTTTTATCATTTGTAAAATGAAATCTAAATGAGTAGTGAGGGCCTTTCATACATAAATATGCACATAACACTTCACTGAAATGTGAGAGAAATGCAAAATAAATATAGGATCTGAGAGTTTCTGTCCCTTCGATGGCAACATGGTCTACACTGCTCAAGCAATGTACTTATTTGCCATCGGAGCCCTTTCTTGTTCCTTTTCTGCCTGCTCCATAGCATGTTCCTGAGCCCCTTGCTTTCTGGCTTCTGGAAGTTTGGCTAATGAGAGGCACTGAGTCATAAAAGACTGGAGGGCAGAAGAGGAGAAAAGGAAGAAATATTCTGTAGATCTCTCTGCTTTGGGTAGAGTCCAGGGATCAACTCTAGCTCCTGTTGGACAACCGGCCCTCCATGGTTCCAACTGTCATAAAACAAGGAAGGGGAACTTCCTCCAACAGTTCTACTCTTAGCCTCCTGCATAACAACTTCATCCTTGTTCCCTCCAGCTCAGAGGAGGTAGCCATGTCTTGCTCATGTTACTCTCTAGGCAGCTTCGTTATCATTTGTTTGACCTTTTAAATCTTCTATTCCAGTATAATCAACTCTCTCCATTTGAAAAGCCACAGTGGTTTCTTCTGTCCAACTGACCTTGAATATTATGTAATAGGAAAGCCATGGTTTTGGGGAAAAAAAAATGCTGGATTTGAATCCTGAATCTGCTAAGTGATCATGGGAATGAGTTATTAAATCTCTAACTAAAACTATTGAGATACTAATACTTACATTGCAATATGTTTCTAAGGATTAAATGAGAAAACACATGTGAAATGGTGCCTAGCACATGTTAAGTGTCCAATAAATGTTAATTTATTTTCTTTCATTCTCATAGACTACTTTGAAAGAAAAAGGTACTCAAGATAATTACAAAACAATTCAAAACTATAAACAATATACAAGGATACAAGGAAGTACTAAGTAAGACTTAATCGTCACAGCCCTAACCAAAATCATAGACTCTTCTCTGTGCTAGAACTTTCAGCACTGGTCAGTTAGTACTGCCATAAAAGTGCCACAGACTGAGTGGCTTAAGCAGTATGTTTCTCTATTTTTTTAAAGTTAATTTCTTTATTTCTTCCATGAGAGAGGGAGACAGAAAGAGAGAGAAAAAGAAAAGGGACAGATGCCCTTAACAGAATTTTCATGCTGCAGTCCAACCCCAGCCTTACAGGTCAGAATCATGCACATGTGCACCTGCCCAGCATGCACTGGGACTCCTTGGGACATGAACACTGGACCTTTCTATACAACCTCAGCATCAGGGAGCAATACATCACCACTGTCCCACTGTGTCTGGCTGGTAAGTTTAATTTCTGGAAGTTCTGTAGGCTAGAAACCCATCATCAAGGTACCAGTTGACTTAGTTTCTGCAAGGGCTCTCATCCTGGCTTGTAGAGGGCCACCTTTTTGCAATGCCATCACATAGCCTTTCCCACGTGCATATGCAGAAAGGGATGAGAGCGAGAGAAAGCACTCTGGTGTCTCTTACAAAAACATAGTACTACTGGGTCATGGGAAAAATTCATGATATGTTCTTCTATGTAAAAACGAGTCAAGACTTTGCCAACAATCCAATATTATATAAGGGCTCCACTCTCATGAGCTTATTTAACCTTAATTACTTTTTTTTGAAAGGGTCCATCTTCAAATACAACCCCAGGTTAGGGTATTAAGATATGAATTTAGAGGGAACATATAAACATTCAATCCAAAATACCGCTTCTATTCAGTTTCATGGTTTTAGGAACTAAGATATCCCCTCCCCTTCTTTTCTTTCCTCTTCTTCTTTTCTTTTTTGAAGAAAACATTTTTTAATTTGCCACAGGGAGCCTATGCTCACCAGGGAGAGACAGAGAAGGAGACAGAAAGTGAGAAAGCAACCCCCCCAAAGGGGGATGACTACATTTTCTCCTCTACTTCTTGGGATTTGGGCACGTAGGCCCACAAACCTTGAGTGTTTTACAAATGGATGTCCAGGACTTGAACCACACTTTCAATCAAGTAGGATTCAGCCACTTTAATTCCCAGACCACCTGGCGGCCCATCTTCTTCTCCCTTTAAAACTACCAATAAAGCAGGGGCCAGCAGGTGGTGGTGTGGTTAAGATGCTAGATTCACACATGACTGACAGTACTTTGATCCCAGACGTGCCAACTTGAAAATCATGCTGGCTGCATGTGTGCGCATGCCCCAAATCCTAAGAGGTAAATGAAGGAGAAGCTATTATGATGTGGCCATCCCCTCAGGGAATGCTTTCTCACCTTGTCTCTCCTTGTCTCTCTTTTGCAAATGCACACACTCTATGGCCAGAAAATCTAAAAACAAACAGAAAAGTACAACCAATACATTTAGTTTGTAATATCAGTTTGCCAATATTCTCCTACCTAAAATTTTTTTTAACCTCAAGTTTTCATACTCTTTAACATTTTCATATTCTAAAAAATCAATGTGTTCTACTACAAACATTTTGAAAGTACCAGTGTGCGTATTATAATGTTACTTGAGTCTCTGGACTCATTGCTGTGTTAGTGTTTTCAAATTTGAAAAAGGAAGAGTTTTTTTTAACTTTTGGGGTAAGAGAAATGTTCTGATTTTTCTTGATACAGAGTTGACTCAAGGAAACTAAACTATCTTCCCTTTCAGAAGGTTTTCTGGGTCATCCCTTGGCCTATTGATTAATATGCCTGGATCCACATAGCTGACCATGTGGTTTGAGTCCCAGGCATTGCATCTCAAAAATATACTCTAGGACCATATGTGTGCCTAAAAGTCCCCAAACTGAGGGAGGAATAGAGGAGATTGTGACATGACTATATCCTATGAGAGGTGCTTTCTCACTTTCCCTCTATTTCTTTGGTGAATGAGTGCACGTGGCACTGTCAAAGGAAGAAGAAGAAAGAGAAGGTGGAGGAGGAGGAGGGGGAAAAGAAGGAAGAGGAGACTTCCTTAGTTTCAAAGAAAATTGTACTTCTTTTTGAATTAAAAACTTACTTTAGCTATAGTTCACATAGTTACTGAGACAGAACAATTCTGAGTAAATGAGCAGATTTAAAAATCAGACATGGTCTAGCAAATCTTGGAGCATTTAGGGCAAGTCACTCAGTCATGAAAGCTCAGGTGCACATATCCAAAAAGTGAGAGAGACATGGAGGGGACTGGACAGTGGTGCCATGGTGAAACGTGATGCTCTATGAGGCAGACTCGCCTGGCAAGGTTACCGGTTTGCTTGTGGAGAACTCCCTGAGTATGCTGGGCACATGTATGCCCATGATGCAGACTGGATGAGGCTGGGGGGGTGGATCATGGCCCTGAAATCCTATTGGGGGTGGTGTTTGTCTGTCTCTGTCTCTCTCATACTTGGAATACATACATTTTTAAAAAGAAGAGATTAATAAAACAATCTAAATTTGAGAGATATTATTATTAAATCTATAAAACATTTTAAAAGCTATCGTCTTCATAGTAAGGATAAGTAAATGATATTCGTATTAACTTATTTCTCATCTATGAGATAGGCAGCATAACTTGAGCTCATTGTAAATGCTGATGTTATATGATATGAGAGTTTCCATGGTCTGAGGCTTCTATAAGGGTTAAAAAGAACACTGGGCAGTGTTGACACAAATTATTTTCTACATTTACCTAGAAGCTGTAACGCTATAAAATTCTTGGCCCAATTTCTAGTGGATACCTAAAGAAAGAACATACGTAATTCCTCTATCTGACTATCTATGATGTCAGTGGTTCGCCAAGAATAATAAGTTTCTCATATGTCTGTTTAAGGTTTTGTATTGGATTTCCATGGGTAATCTTTTGGCAAAGGAAGATTGAAGAGCCTGGCCATTGCATCTCACTTTGAAAAGTAAGTGGGAAATCATTTTCTTAAGCCAAGAAACATTTGAAAGGTATCACAGGATTCTTTAACCTCATCTACTCTGAATGTTATTTACATGGTCATTATCTCATGTTTGGTCAAAAAGAAAAATAAACCAGCACTCAGAAAGTGCCTCTTACAAAATGTATGAGAGCTTTAGAAAACGCTATCAGCTTTCATCAAGTAAACCCAGTTTTACAAATCCAACTAAAGGGTCTATAGATTAAGATTTACACATAAAGATGTTCAATACCCCATTATATATAAAGATGCAAATTAGAAAAACCTATGCACCCCACAGCATGGGGAATGATTTGCCTAGGTTGTATTAGTTTGTCTTAGCCCATTTGGGTAGCAATAACAAAGTACTATAGACTAGGCAGCTTATAAACAATAGATATTTATTTCTCATGTTATAGATGAAGTCTGGGCCATCATGGCTGGAGTCTGATGCAGGACCTCTGCTGGGTGAAACACTGCCATTACCTTGTTGCAATCTCACATAGAAGGGAGGCAGGAGCTCTCTAGGCTTCCTGCTGTAAGGACGTTAATCTCATTCATGAAGGACTCACCCTTCTGGCCTCATTTCCTGTCAAAGGCCTTAGTTCCAAATACCATCACATCATACTGGAATTTTAAAATTTGAGTATTAAGGCATACAGCTACTTATTTCATTGCAAGATTTCATTGTAATTAAATTTGTCATAATTAATATTAAATCGTGAGGTATTTAAACTTAACATTTAATGAAAACAACAAAGACTAAGATAGGTCCTCTCACCTCTTTATATGAAGTGTAGACTTACTGGGACCAACAGATGGTGTAATAGGTATGTCACTGGACTTCCACCTGGCCAACGGAGGTTCAAGTTCTGGACCTGGCAGCTTGAAACTCATGCCAGATATGTATGCAGGCATGCCCAAAATCCCGAGAGGAGAATAGAGAAGGAATTGCAGTGTGGCCATCCCCTCAGGGATTATTTCTCACTTTCTCTCTCTCTATCTCTCTCTTTCTCTCTGGTGAGCACACACAGACTACAGCAAAAGTCTCCATTACAAAAATAATAAACAGATAAAGGGCCGACAGGTAGTGTGATGGTTAAGGGCGCTGGACTTCCACGTTGCTTACCATGGTTCGCGTCTCGAACCTGGAGACTTGCTTTTTCACTTTCTCTCTTTCTCTCTCTCTGTCCCTATCATGTCAAATTAAAATAAGTAAATAAACAAAGTTAAATAAAATAATTCTTTAAAAAAAAAAGAAGTACAGACTTCATTTGTATACTTTTCCACTGTAGCTAGGAGGTGGCAGATGTCTGCACATTCCAGATGTAACTTACTGGGATCCTGACATGGAGACTTCATATTTATTCCTTTTTGTCACATGATAACTGTGTGCTTTGAAGTCAGTGTAACCATCCCTCCCCGGGTTCTTCGAGTCTGTCCTATTTCCTGTGCTCCCCATTGTCCTCACCAATGCCAGGGTGGTGCCTACGTTATTAGATTGAAATAGTATTACAAATCTTTATTTAACTCAGGTTCCTTATTCTCTTAACTTTAAGACATCCAAAAGTGCTTTCCCCAGGTTAAGACCCAGAGGCTGCTACTTCCAAAGGTTGGTGTGCCATGGTTAAGTGCATAAAGCCCAGCTTAGGGAGGAGCTGTTCAGCTCTCCATTATGTCACCCACTTATGAGGAAAGATATCTAACCTCTCTCTGCCAGTTTTCTGTCCTACAAACTGGGTTTCCTGCGTGGAACAAATGGATACAGAAGTTACTTAGAGCAGGGTCTAGTACACAGTGCTCAATGAATGCTAGCTATGATTAGTATCTGAGAGTGCCACGCCTCCTGTGGTCCTTACTTACTGGTATTAGTAACGCTCTGTGAGTATCTATATGTATTTGTGATAGATGAGGCAAAGCTGGCAGAAGGCTCTCAGTCTAGCACTATAAAATTTGAGGTGAACAAGACAATCTCCTCTTTTCACTGAAAACTGTTGTCGGATTCCACAAATGGAGTTGCTAGTCTAAGTGCAATGGAAAACTGTTCCTCACTGAGAAAACTCATTTTAAACATCAGATGTAAATTAAAATGTTTCACATATTTAAAATATGGCATAATTCATAAAATGGTTCATGTGTTGCAATAAAGTAAAATCTCAGCTTGGCAGTTCTGATAAGTTATTTAACAAACATCTCTGAGTAACACTGATTTGGAGGTATTCTTATTTTCTAATTATCAAGTGATCTGGTTCTCTAACATTGACTTTATACAGAGATGACACTGAGTTTTTCTTTGGGTCTGATAGAATTCCTTCTTGCAGTGTGTAAATGATTATCTATACAATATCAGGGTCTGATGTTGTTTTGAAAAATCAGAATTCTAAACCTTAAATAATGAGGACACTACGCATTCGATTGTTCTTAATGTGTGCAGAGCCTTGAAATAGTTTAGGGAATTTTATTATGCATTTCAAACTGCATATTTAATATTTCCAACCATGAAATGATTATAGCGAGTTTATTCCCAAACTTGCAAATGAAACCCAGGAAGGTTCAGGGAGGGCAGCACTCTGGAGGATGGTATTTGAATTCAAAATGACATTTTTAAATGGAAGAACTAATCAGAAATCAACGATATGAAGCTTTACAGGGACCAGTGGAAGTCACGATGAGAAAAAAAAAAAAAAACAGTAAGTGGCACAATTGCAGATATGGGAATCCTGCAGGAAAATGCCCAGTTCAGCAAATCACAATGTAAGTATAAATTAGGCCAGTAGTAATTAGGCCTCCTTTCATAAAAGGTGGTTTTATTTGTTTATCCATTTTCCTCCTTTCTCTTCTGGCTTGGTTCTCCTCCTACCTTTCTCTTCCACATTTTATGGCTTTCTGTTGCCTAGGGTGGTCACCTGCTTGATTTTGATCCTCATATCAAAAGTGATAAGCACGGACCAGCAGTTAATGTAATGGCTATGTTGCTGGACTCTCATGTAGTCGACCGCGGTTCGAGTCCTGGACCTGGTGGCTTAAACTCATGCCGGGCACATGTGCGTGAGTGCCCAAGATCCCAAGAAGAGAATGGAGGAGAAGGGATTGTGGCACGGCCATCCCCCCTGGGGAGGGATTTCTTGCTTTCTCTCTCTCTCTCTGTCTTTCTGTCGAGTGCACGTGCCCTAAATCAAATGTAAGTATAAATTAGGCCAGTAGTAATTAGGCCTCCTTTCATAAAAGGTGGTTTTATTTGTTTATCCATTTTCCTCCTTTCTCTTCTGGCTTGGTTCTCCTCCTACCTTTCTCTTCCACATTTTATGGCTTTCTGTTGCCTAGGGTGGTCACCTGCTTGATTTTGATCCTCATATCAAAAGTGATAAGCACGGACCAGCAGTTAATGTAATGGCTATGTTGCTGGACTCTCATGTAGTCGACCGCGGTTCGAGTCCTGGACCTGGTGGCTTAAACTCATGCCGGGCACATGTGCGTGAGTGCCCAAGATCCCAAGAAGAGAATGGAGGAGAAGGGATTGTGGCACGGCCATCCCCCCTGGGGAGGGATTTCTTGCTTTCTCTCTCTCTCTCTGTCTTTCTGTCGAGTGCACGTGCCCTAAATCAAAAACCTCTCAAAAAAAAAAAAATAAAAAAAGTAATAAACAGATAAAAGAGTCACCCTGAACTGCAGTTATACACGAGCTGGTAGTTAATGTACTCAAAGTGTTCGGAATCTTCAGTTCCCAGGGCTTCAAATAGGTAGAACCTGAGCATATTTTAGCATGGTTCTCTAGATGGGGACTAAGGCACACTCCCCACGCCCCTGCCCCATTATTAAAAGTCAAAATCTCCATTAACAGACATTGGGAATATACAAAAGGAGAGGAGTATTAACCAGCTCCTGGTAAAAGAAAAAAAAATTTGACCAGGTTTATCTGTGGCCTTGAGCAAGGCCCTGGGTTGCCTGGTTCACAACGGTTTTGAGAAACAGTTCTCAAGCATGACAGTGCTAATTTACATTCTCCTAGCACATATGAAATTAAAGTGACCCCTCAGCATCATTTTAGATTGTCTTTTATTTTTCTTTAGAAATTTTAGCCATACTATTAACAGAAGATGTAAAACTATGTCTCATTGGGGTTTCGATTTAGATTCTTTATTGGGTTATCAATTTGCATTTCCAAGATGACTAACGATGTTAAGCACCTATTCACAGGCCTACTCTCATCCATATATCTTCCTTTGTAAATTGTCTGTTCAATACTTTTGCTCATTTTTAATTAGATTATTTGTCTTTTTTATTATTGATTTTTTAGGAGTCCTTTCTCTTTTGGGGATACAAGTTATTCATCAGATACACATTTTAAATATTTTCTTCCAGGCTGTGACTTGCCTATTTCTTTTTTTTTTTCTTTTCTTCTTTATATTTATGTTTTTCTTTTTAAAAAATTTGTCAGAGTGCATGGACACCCTGAAGAGAGACAACGAGAGTGAGAGGGAAAGTGAGAAAACAGCCCCATAGGGATTGGCCATGCCATAATCCCTTCTCCATTTCTTCCTCCTTTCTGAATTTTGGGCCAGCATGCCTGTGCACAAGGTAGCATGCCCAGCATTTTCTCAAACTGCTGGGTCTCAGACTCAACCATGAGGCTGGCCATATTGCATCGAGCCACCTTAACCACCACACTGGGCTGCTCTTGATGCTCTCTGTTAAACAGTTACTCAGTTATTTATTTATTTATTTTAAAGCATTCATTTATTGCTTCTGAGAGAGAGAGAGAGAGAGAGAGAGAGAGACCCCCTTCCCCAACATGGTCCTCATGCTGCTACCACCCTATTCTTGGCCGATCTGGATCACAGGCACACATGTGCACACTGCATGCTCAAGGGGACCCCAGGACGTGACCCAGGAGAACCCAGGGTATTTCCAGGGTGGATCCAGTTGTGTTAGTGCTGTGGCACACCTCTACTCATTTTCTTCATGGTGTCTTTTGATGGAAAGATGTTTTTATCTTAATGATCACAAACTTATCAGACTTTTCATTTCTTTCCCATCTTTATTCATTTATTTATTTATTTTCAGAGATTTTTGCTATACGGTATGGGCATTCACTGGAGAGAGCAAGACAGAGAGACAGAAAATGAGAAATCACCCCGTAGGGGGAATGGCCATGCTGTATTCCTTTCTTGTCCATTCTCCTCTCAGGATCTTGGGCATGCACGCACATGTGCCTGGCATGAGTTTGGGTCCAGGACTCGAAACGCAATTGACTGGGAATCTAGTGATATAACCAATATGCTATCTGCTGGTCCCCAGGTTTTTATTTTCTAGTAAGGTTTTTACTTGTGTGACTTAGTCAATTTTTTGCCTTCTGCAAAGTAATAAATTGATTCTTTCACAGTTTTTTAAGGAGTTTTAGCTTCTAGGTTTTGTTTTAAATATACGAACAGTTCAGATTAATTTTAGGGTATGGAATAGAAATAAAAGTTGTTTTTCCTCATGCGTATTTCCAGTTGTTCCAGACCCATATGTTAGAATGCCTCTTTTTTTTTTTTGAAACTAGCAAGTGGTGTGATGGTTGAGGGCACTGGACTTCCACATAGCTGACCATGGTTCAAATTCCAGACCTGGTGGCTTCTTTTCTCACTTTCCCTATGTCTCTTTCTCACACTCTGTCCTTCTCTGGTCAAATTTAAATAAATAAATAAATAAAGTTAATAAAATAATTCTTAAAAAAAAAAAAAAAGTCTTCTTTTGGGACCAGCAGATGGCATAGTTGTTATGTTGCTGGATTGCCATGTAGTTGACCATGGTTCAAGTACTGGACTCGGTGGCTTGATATTCATGCCAGGTGCATGTACATATGTGGCCAAAATCATGAGAGGAGAATGGAGGAGAAGGGATTGTGGCATGGCCATGCCCCCCAGGGGAGGGTGTGATTTCTTACTTTCTGTCTCAGTCTCTCCAGGAGCTCATGTGCCTTATAGCAAAAAAATAAAAATAAAAACTTTCTATAACCCTTTCTCCCATTTAATTAACTCAATGGCTTTGTCAAAAATTAATTGACCAAACTCTAGATTAATGATACTATAAAAATTCTTCCCAAGTTGATATATTGATTCAGCATAACCGCAAACAAAATTTTGGCAGTTTTTTTGGTGGTGTAAATATGAAAAAGTTCATTTTAAAAGGTGTATGGTGAAGGGGCAGCAGGTGGCACAATGGTTAAGGTGCTGGATACTCCCACATGGCTAACCACGGTTCAAGTCCTGGACCTAGTGGCTTTCTTTCTCACTTTTCCTTTCCTCGCTCTGCGTCTCTCTCTCTAGTCAAATTAAAATGGATGAATGAATGAATATTATTTTTTAAAAAAGTGTATGGCGATACAAAAAATCAAGAATGCCTAAAGAAGTTTGTTCTAAATTGTTAGAGGATGTGGGCACTCACCAAAGAAAGACAGAGAGACAGAGAAAGGGACAAAGCGCTGCTCAATAGAGAGTGGTCAATATGCAATCCTTTTCCTTCCATTTCTCCTTCAGTCAGAATTCTGGGCATGCACACACATGCACTCTGCATGTCTTTCAAGACAGTGTGTCTGGGATTTGAACTGTGGTTGGTCATATGGGATTTGGCTCCCTTAGCCACTAGACTACAGGGCAGTCCCCAAAGGGTTTTTTTTTTTTTTTATTCATTTTTTAAAGAGAATAAAAAAATGATAAAGTTAGAAGATATATTCTACTGGATTTCAAGACTTATTATAAAACTACATAAATCAATGAAGTTTGGATATTTGAGAAAAATAGGCACAGATAAAAGGCACAGAAAATGGAGTCCAGCAATAGACGAACACACATATCAATTGATTTTTGATAAAATCATCAAGAGAGCTCAATGAGGAAAGAAGAGGCTTCTTATTAAACAATCACATATATGAAATATGTGAACATCTACTCTTATTTCACATCATACACAAAAATTAACTCAAATTGGATTCCAGACCTAAACATAAAACCCCAAACTATGAAACATCTAGGAGAAAATCTTTGTATTTATGTCATAAGTAATGTTTAGTATACAATAGCATGAGCCATTAAAAAAAAAGGTAAATTGGACTTCAAAATTAAAAGTTTGCTCTCCAAAGACACCATTAACTAAACAAAAAGATTAATCATGGACTGACATAATATCTTTATAACATATATGTCAGTTAAAGAACTCACATCCAGTATATATAAAGAACTTAAGGGAACCAGCAGTTAGCGTAATGGCTATGTCACTGGACTCCCATGTAGTCAACCACGGTTCGTGTCCCAGACCCGGTGGCTTAAAACTCATGCCGGGCACATGTGCATGCATGCCCAAGATCCCGAGAGGAGAATGGAGGAGAAGGGACTGTGGTGTGACCATCCCCCCAGGGGGCGATTTCTCGCTTTCTGTCTCTCTGTCTCTCTCTCTGTCTGTCTGGCGCATGCACCCTATAGCGAAAACCTCTCCAAAAAAGCAAACAAACAAAAAAGAACTTAAAAAGATTCAGTTGGGGGTTGTTGGGAAAGTCATGACGTATTTCTTTTCTTTGTGAAAATATGTCATGACTTTCCCAACAACCCAATATAAGAAAGACAACAGTGCTATTAGAGATTTAATACAAGATTTCAAAACCTTTAAAAATCAATATGCACATGAAATAATATTTAATATAAGTAGCCATTGAGGAGATGAAAATAAAAACACAAGAATATACCACCATGTGGATGGCAAAAATGAAAAACAACCACCATTATCAATAATCCTGGTGAATCTAAGTTTTTGCAGATATGTATACCACTTAGAACTCTCATGCTCCTGCTGAGAATGCCCAAACCAGCTGGGGATAAGTTTTACAAATTTTTAGAAAAGTTCGATAGTTTCATGAAAATGTCAACATATGTCACCATGTAGCCTAGTCACTTAATGCCTAGGTATCTATGTAAGAGGAAAAAAGAATAAGGTTCACACAAAGATGTTTATACAAACATTCATTGCAGGTTTACTTATAATTGCCTCAAACTATGAAAAACCCAAATATTGGTTATCAGGTGAATAGATAAGAAAATGTTAGTATAGCCATATAATGGAATACTATTAAGTAATACACAAGAAATAGCTTATCAATACACACAACTACATGAACTATTCTTGAAATCAATCTGCTAAATAAAAGAACTCAAACACAATAAAGTACAAATTGTGTGCTTCCACTTACATAGAACTCTTGAATGCAAACCAGTCTACAGTGTCAGAAAGCAGATCATTAGTTTTTGGGGATGTGGTATTGAGCAATAAATGGATTACTGATTATCAAAGATGCTTCTGGGAAGTGACAGAAATGTTTACCTTGGGACCAGCAGTTAGCGTAATAGCTATGTTGCTGGACTCCCATGTAGTCGACCGCGGTTCGCGTCCCGGACCCGGTGGCTTAAACTCATGCTGGGTGCGTGTGCGTGCGTGCCCAAGATCCCTAGAGGAGAATGGAGGAGAAGAGATTTTGGTGTGGCCATCCCCCTGGGGGTGATTTCTCATTTTCTGTCTCTCTCTGTCTGTCTGGTGAGCGCACGCATCCTATAGCAGGAAACAAAACAAAACAAAACAAAAATCCTCTCAAAGAAAAAAAAAAGAAATGTTTACTTTGATTGTGGTTATGAGTTCAAGGATACACACACATGCTCAAACTGGCCAAATCATATACTTTCGATATGGACATTTTAGCGTGATTAAATCATACCTCAATAAAGTTGAAACATCCATTCATTGCAGGTCTAGAAGTCATACTTTTAAGAATGTATCCAAGAAAACTAAAAAACGGATGTCCACATATAGACTGGCAAGAAAATGTGTATAGCAACTTTACTCATTAGTAGCAAAAACAAGAAATAGAACAATTGTTCATCAAATGGAAAATAAACAGATTGTGGTACGTTTATACAATAAAATATTGATACAATTTAGTAACCGAAAAGAATGAACTAGCGATGCACTTAACACTGGTGACTATCAAACACATTGCTTCAGGAATAAGTATCCAGATATGGGCCCACTCCCACCAAAAAGATCCCCACACTATATGATTTAATTCACATGAGCTCCAAGAAGAGTCCAAACTAATTTATGGAGATACAGATCAGAAATCATTAAGTTATTATTTCTTTGGAGAAAGGTAGAATTGCCTGGAAACTATGTTGTAAGGTAAACGTGATGTTTTAAATAAAAATTACATGTGTATGTACAACTGTAAAATTTGTCAAACTATAGACATTAGAACTGTAAAATTTATTGTGTATAAGGAAAGGCAGAAAATATGAATGAGAAAAAAAAAATAGAGAGAGAGAGAAGGAAGGAAGAAAGTCAACTCAAACACCAGTGTTTCTGTGTATCCTCCCCGGGTCCTTAGCCAGAGGTAGCATCTTAAAATAACTAGATAATAGACAGAGACACATAAACCACTATTCTATCTATACTGCACAACTCAGGTGGCTTATTTTATTCTATAAATGATATTTTAAAATAGCTAAGTGTAATTGAGGACAATATCTTCTTTGCAAAAGAATTCTAGGTGAGAAGTAGAATATAATAATGTATATTTACATATATATGTTAGACCTCTGAGTGAAATAATTGTTCTAAGCAATCAATGTTTGCTAGTGGATATGAAACCTATTAGGTTGCATATTGATGAGAAAGCCTATACTAGGTTGACAGCACCTAAGGTAGTGGTCAATCCTGGCACCATTTAAATCTCATGGCTGTTTATTTGATGCTTACCTTCACATACAATTTAGTTGTAACAAGCATTGACTGTAAAATTATTTCTTGGGGAAAAAAAAAACACAATTGATTCTGAATCTAGTTAACTCCAAGTAGAAGAACGTGTAGACTAGAGGAATGATGTAAACAATAGCAAGGAGAAACAGATTCAGAATATGGCACATTTCCCAAGACAAATGGCTTGATTCCCCACAAATAAAAAGTTCAGAGGAAGAGGCTGTTACAAAATAGAAACTTCAGAAAGAGGCAAACCAGTTTTAATGTACAGACATTTTTTTATTCTGATTTGAAAAAAAAAAAAAAAAAACTGTGAGAAGAATTGCCTAGGGAACAGCAGTTGGCGTAATGGCTATGTTGCTAGACTTCCATGTAGTTGACCATGGTTCGAGTCTTGGACCCAGTGGCTTAAACTCATGCCAGGTGCGTGTGCATGTGTGCCCAAGATCCCAAGAGGAGAGTGGAGGAGAAGGGATTGTGGTGTGGTGATACCCTGGGGGGTGATTTCTCACTTTATGTCTCTCTGTCTCTCTGGCAAGTGCACGTGCCGTATTTCGGAAAAAAAAAAAAAGAAATGCCTAAGACAACAAGGGAATTAGAATATGGTCTGGTTATTAATATTTTTAAAGTATTTAATTTATTAAGGTGAGATTATATCTATGAGGTCTAGTTTTTAAAGTATGCCCTATCCATTATTGCATTATATTGACGTATTTATAGATGAAATCATTGTGACATCCAGGGTTTGCTTTACAAAGTTCATACTTTGACAAAAATGATGTGGGGATTAGTTAAAATAACACAGGCACAACTTTGAGAATTTCTGAAATAAGTAATGGGTACATATATTATATCATTTTTTTCCAATATTATGTTTAAATTTCATGATGAAAGACTTAAATATATATGAAAAATCTGTATTTCATGTGTGTCTTCTTAATGCTTTAATTAGTATTTAGTGCTATTTATGAATCCTAACTCATCCTTCCTGGTGTTAAAAAAAATGCATTTATTTTTACGTCTTCCTCTTTATGCCAACCAAGAAAGTGTTAGAACACATTATTATCTTCCGAGACATACTGATTTCTTCATAGTCCATTTTCCACCCCCTGATTAGCCTAATTTTGCTTTTATTATGCAAGAAAAAGCACAAGGGACCCTGCAAACTCAGTCTTCTCTCCGAACACTTCCTGTTTACAAAACCAGAGCATATTCATGTTCACATACAACAGGACTCTGCCTGTTGCTTAATGTCAGTTACCAGAGGCCTCAGCACTTCCAGGAAGTAGAATGAACCAATGTATTAGAAATAGCACTTCCAGGAAGTAGAATGAATCAATGTATTAGAAATAGCTCTTCCAGGAAGTAGAATGAACCAATGTATTAGAAATAGCACTTCCAGGAAGTAGAATGAACCAATGTATTAGAAATAAATTCTCAAACTCAGATTACATCTCAGCTTTCTTTCTCTTAGAGTACTAAGAAAACAAGAAAATCTAAAGGACAAAGGAAAAGTTCACTGCCTTTTTCCTTGCGCATAACATCCTGATACAAATTTATTATTCTTCACTTGCTGTCTGTGTTTTGGCCATAATGAAGTTATTGTTGTTCCTAGAACCTCCTATTCATCCTTGCATTAAGACTCTGGCACTGGTTCCTCCCTATACCTCCAGGCTCAGCTCAGACGCCGTCTCTTCTGAGAGATTTTTCTGATCACTCAATCTAAAATAACTCACAGCTCTTCATCACTTTCTTTCACATTTACTCTATCTTCTCCTAAGAACTTATCTTTGTATGCTTTCTACCTTTCTACTTTCTTTATATTTTGTGCACTTCCAACCTCAAGTAGAAGACACGTTCAGTGATCTTATCTGACTTCTAGTCTTATTCACAATGATTCAAAAACAATTGAGACATAGTAGGTATTTCATACAGTGTGGCTTAAAAACATTTAAAAATTATTATTTATTTAATTTTATTTATTATCATTGTTTTTTTAACTTGCCAAGAGAGAGACAGAGAGAAAGGGAAAGTGAAAAAGCAAGTCACCAGGTCCGGGACTCAAACCATGGTTGCCAATGTGGGATTACAACACCTTAACCATCACACCACCTGCAGATCCCTAAGCAAATTCTTATATTACTAGAAATATATATGGTGTAATTACTTTATGCCTTAATACAACAGCAATAGTAATGTTGATCATAATGATTTTCAGAATATTTTTCAAAACATTCTGTGTTGAGATGTCTGATTAAAATCACAGATAGCAGTATGATAGCAACCATCACAATTTCAAAAATGAATACTAATGGAAATATACAAATGAATTGACAATATTAATGAACTGAGTTCCTAGATGAATTAATAACACTCTTTGGATCAATAATTATTAATCTTCCTAAAGTGCCCAGGGATTCTAAGAGGAACAAACTACACAAATTTATTAAATAATTTGGACAAAACCACTCAGCATATCTATGACAAAACTTAAGCCTAACCAAAATCAATTACTCTTTCATTTATTCGTTCAATAAACATTTACTGAGAACTTATTTTGCTTCAGTTTTAATTCTAGGCATTGTCACAGGCAACTCAGACATGAACCCTATCTTTATAACACATTTTTAGAATCACGTTTTGCTCCCATATTCCTTCAAATTTATAGGATAGGAAAACAAAACAAAACAAAACACCAAGACTTGTAAAACTTTTAACACAAAAATCCTGTAGATAGTCAAGATAATAACCTTAGGCATCCAAGTTGAATACTTTTAAGCCAATCATTAGACCTTTATGTCGGCTATGGCATTATTGATCAATCACATGCAATTTTCTAACAATGGACATTTACTTACAACTTCTGAATTTAAGAACATATAACAGTAAGATATTCCATTTTTGCTTCATCTGCTTCTCTTCTTGATCTTTCTCTAGAGAATCAGTTTTCAAATCTTTGGCTTGAACACTCTTAGAGCTGAAAAATGTTATAATAGTCTTTCCTTTTTCCCTTTCTTTTTTTTAAAAACAAATTTGAGGTCAAAGAAATCTATCGCTTCAAGTTTTAATTGTGCATGTTAAGAAGGGAAGTGGGCCAATCCTCCCAGGGGATCCCATGTGACCTGGTTCTACTGACCAACTCAGCTTCAATTTGACATTCCAGGGAATTGGGATATATTCTTCACTGGAGAAATCCCACACTGCCTGACAAAACCTAAAGCATTTGACCTTTCCAGGCTTACTTCTTTTATTATTTAAAATGAAAAGAGAAAAAGGAAAATGAGAGAGCAAGCAGAACTGTACAAAAATTTGCTTATCAGACTTCATCTTCATCAGTACCTTAAACCTTTTTGAAATGTGAGCACAGAATTGCTACCTTTAGGGTGAGATTAGGCTAAATTGAAAGGTCAACTCAGATTTCAAAAAGCCATTCTTCCAGTCTTAGACCGGAACAGTACAGAGGATATCAGCATGACCGCTGAACAAGGATGAGATGCAAATTCATGAAGCAGTCTATATTTTTGAAACTGTGGCACATGTGCACAATGGAATACTACTCAGCTATAAAGAACAACACAGTCTTATCATCTGACACAAAGTAGATGAACATGAAAGTACATAATGCTAAGTGAAATTAACTAGGCTACAAAAGACAAATACTGTATGTTCCCACTTAACTTATACCTAATGTCTGCCCTCTATGGAGGAATCTGAAGTACTCAATGGCCTAGAAGTAGAGAGAGTGATGGGAGGTATCGGAAGCTCCAGGGGGTGGGGAGGGAGATTCGGAGAGAATGGAAAAAAATGAGCAACAGATACAAGAAAGCAAGTAAGTACAGAAGTTGAATAGGTTATGGACCCTACCACAACTGAGTAAACATGTTGCTGGCAACTCAATATATATTTCCAACAAAACAACAACCAAAAAAAAAAAAAAAAAAACTAGTAGAACTGTAATCAAAAGTGCACATTCTGAGGACCAGCAGTTGTAATGGCTATGTCGCTGGACTCCCATGTAGTCAACCACGATTTGAGTCCCGGACCTGGTGGCTTAATCTCATGCTGGGCGCATGCGTGTGTGTGCCGAGGAGAATGGAGGAGAAGGTATTGCATCGTGGCCATCCTCACTAGGGGGTGATTTCTCACTTTCTGTTTTTCTGGTGAGTGCATTCCATGGTGAAAACCTCTACAAAAATAAAATAAAAATGGGTACATTCTGTAATGTCCAAGGGTGATAGCAATTAATATGTTTATATATTTGATTTAATTATCAGACACTGTATGCATGCTTTGAGAAACCATACTGTACACCACAAAGATGTGAAATGATTATTTGCAAACCAGGAATCATGACTTAAAAATTAGGGGAAAAAAAGAATAATAAAACATTAAAAAAAAAAAAAAAGAATAAATGGGAGAAAACTATTGAAGGGTGATAAGCCTCAGTCCATGGAGATAGTCTAGCCTGGACTCTCTGACCATTGAACAATAATACTATAGAGGGGATGTTATCTTTGGTTCAATTAATAATATAACATTCCCCTCAAAACTAGATCACTACTATGATATAAGTGATCTCTTGTTCTCTAGCTCTGACTAAAATGTCTATAAAAAGGTCTCCTGCAAACTATTTAATCTTTTTCTTTTATTTCTCATATAGAGCTCAGTAAACCAGAGAAAAAAATCATAGAACCAACCAAGTGACCTTTCTGATAGGAAGAGGGAGAAGAATTAGACCATGCACATGGGTAACAGAATCAGTGAAATGCTATTAATAAATCAAGTTTTCAGGCCAGCAGGTGTTATGGAGTCTTAGGCTCTGGATCCCACATGACACTCTGCAGTTTGAGTCTAGGACCCAGCATCTCGAAAAATACACCGGGCATATACATGCCCAAAACCCCAAGAGGAGAAGGGAGGAGTTGTGACTGTGGGGTGATCATCCTCCCTGGAGGATGATTTCTTACTTTCCCTCATTCTGTGTTTCCAGTGAGTGCATGTGCTCTATAGCAAACTAAAAATAAACTTTTCAATCAAAGGCAAGTAAAATATCAAATATTGTAGGCATGCTTTGTTATAATGAATTCATTTTGAGCCTTTTAAAAATGAGATCATTCTTTTAACAAGGTTCTTTTAGTACATTTTATAAGTAACTAAGGCAATTCAACCTTATAAGTAATTTTATTTGGTGATATACCACTGTATAACAAGTTTCATTTATGAAGTCCCTGGAATTAAATTTTAGACACATCTGAAAAACTGGAAGAATGACTCTGGCAGCTCCAATTAACTTAAACATAACTGTCTAATTGTCAAAGAAATGGAAATTTTAAGTAATCCTGAAACACCAAAAGCACTTAATAAGGTATCAATTTTTTCATCAGAACTTCCACTGTTGGTAATGTGTAGTGAAATGATACACCAATTCCCTGCCACTGGCATTCTGTATCAGTTGAGTCATGTTTGCAGCAAACATAAGAAAAAATATGTAGCAAAAAAGCCATGAGAAAATAATATCTTTTGACTCAGTACTTTCTTTCTTAGACTTTATCTTAAGAAAATAATTCAGCATGAATATAAAAGTGATCATTGCATTATTATAACTTATGTTGCAAAAAGAATCAATCACATTTGGAAACAATGTAAGTATTTTATATTACTGAAGAGTTCAATAAATTATAACATCTTGACTCAACGAGATATATGTAGCCAATAAACGTTGATCAATATTTACACAAATGGTAAAATATTTGGTATGGTAAGTGAAAATTATAAAATAAATACCAGTGCTCACTCTATTTATATATAAAATGCATCGGTGTATGACGGATAGAGAGAAATTATAAAAATTCATTAAATGACTAATTTGTCTAATTTTTGATAATTTAGTTTTAATTAATTGTCATCTCAATAAAGGTAATAAAAATTCAAAACTGGCAAAAGAGAGATTAGCTAGATGAAATTGGCAATGAGGTGACACAGTTTTTCTTTCCATTTCCACATGGTGTGAAACTCCGTATTTTTTATCCTTCCAAGTTCTAGCTTCTTTCTATATATTTTATACTTTGTTAAAAACAATGATAGTGTTCAACAATCTTTTTATTGTAAAATTTAAGATTTTAAAGTACTTTAAAAGTGAAAATATCTAATCAAGTATTGATTAACAAAAATATTAGCTAGAAAAGAACAATCAAAGATTTCAAGGGAAAACAAGATTCTTTTGTAGAATGTTAGATAATGCCTGTACATTAAGAAGGAAGTGCTATTTTCCCCTGTGGATCCTAAACTAAGTGAGACAAACGCCTTGCTTACAGTAGTTAATTAGAATTACCTGGTACTGTATATTGATGGATCTTTATTCAGTCCCTTGGTTCTTAACAAATAAAAAACCCATTTCCCTAGGCTGACCCATTAATTGAAGTCATTCTTTTGGTTTTGTTTTGCCTTTATTTTTTAACATATGCAATTTTGTCACTGTAAAATTTTAATTTCCCAAATGGCAAAACATTTCAGAATTATCTCCAAGGCTCTTGGAACTCAGGCTCAGCCACAGAGGTATTGGGCGCATGGAAACACTTCTCTCTGAAGTCTATCAAGGCTCTTCTAATTAGCCTTTTGCCACATGACATTCCACCAACTTTAGAGATGTAAGGTTTTTAATCCTCTCTCAGGAATTACATTATTAAGATGACTGAGTTTGGAGACTGGAGATAAATAAGGTAGACATTACAAGTCACACTTTGGATTATATATAATGGAGATGAATTTAGCCTGTTTTGTAGAATATGCCAGAGTTGAAGAGTTGAGCTTTTTAGACTTTGTTAATCATCTTTGTAATATCCCTACCTCTCTATCGATTACTTCTTCATATGTAAAAGAGTTATAAACATCTTATGGTAGCAACTTCCTCTTAGGAATATTTGACGTATAATTAGTTAAAGACATTTTTTTTTTTTAACTTCTCAGGTACTTGTAATATTTATCATTACAGAAGGAATTGAAATAGCAAGTATAATGGAAAGAGAAGAAAAGTAAGAAAGCCATGCCACAACCCCCTGTCTTCCCTCTTTCTTTTTGGGACTTTTGTGCACACACGCACTCAGGTACCTGGTATCGCAAGCCACCAGGTCAGGACTTGAATCATGCAGTTAGCCATATGGAATCCAGTCACCTTAACTGTCATGCCACTGTCTGGCCTGGCATCGAATCTTATTGGCAAAGATAAGACAAAAATACAGGAGAACTCACACATCCCATCATAGAATTTGACTATTTTTCCTACAAACTTTGTCTGCCATTTGAACCCACCGATTTGTAATTCTTAGCTAAACTAGTTGCCATGGATTGTCACAATTTGCAAAGTGTGTGTTTTATTGTATTGTATTTGCAATGTCGAATTATACACTAAGTACTAAACTTTCTTGCATACTAAACAAAACAAAACAAAAAAATATGGCATAATAACAAAGTCTTCCTATGTCCAAACATCTTACTTCCTCACTGGAAAATCAAGGTCTTTGACTACAAAGTCTACAGTCTTTTCTTGTCAAGGCCCAAGTTATTTGATATTCTTGTGGTTTTGCTGAAAATAAGCCAATATCTGAGCTGGGAACCCTCACCTTCGCTTCTGTGAAACCTAAAATATACAGGTTTTCTATAGTCCCAAAGTCAGTTACACTCCACTTATTTTACTTCTTCAAAGGAACTTGAAATAACTTTGGATTTAAAAAATTCTCAATATTTATTCCTATTCCTAAAAAAATAAATAAGCCACTTTATTGGAAAAGCAAAATTGTGCATTCACTGCAGTTATGGAATTGATATACTATATAGTTCTCATTTATTAGTTTAATTTTGTTGTCAGTTCTCCTGCTGTAACATTATATTTCCCATGGGTTCACATGAGATTTTATTATCTTATTTTAGCATTCTTTATTACTAGGTATTTCTTTCTTATCAGTTATTTATTTAAAGTTTTCACAATACCCATTTGATCTAAATAAATTGGTTGGATATGTGCCTGCTCTTTATACTCAAGCTCAATTTTGGATGGTGTATTTATATCATATTTTTATATAATATCAAAGATCCATTATTTAGAGAATGACCTTGATTTGCTTTTTCTGATCTTTTGTAGCTGAATAAAGTGGAAGGTAAAGGGAGAGATAATTGCATATTATTCTTCTCTAATAGTCACTATCATTCTTTAAATAAATTCTGAAATAAGAATTCTTTTAAAAATAAAGCATAAGCCCACCTCACTATTAACTTAAAAACTGTAATTTCCAAATCACTGGAGTTTACCACTTCTTGTGTAATTTGAAAATATATAGCTTTTAAGTCTAGGTAGAGAACCTTTCCTGTACACATAGCACCCTCCTTTACTCCAATGTCAGATCGTATCATTACTAACTCAGATCTGGTAACCTTCCCTATAATGTCCCTTCCATGTGGTAGGATTAAACACTCCCGTTGTGTTAAAGTAAGCTACAGTCACATGATTTTGTTTTCCCACTTGATGATAATGTCCAGAAAGAAACCATGCTATTGGCTGGAATCCCGAGACAAAAATGACATGAAACAGAAGCCAAATAAATAGTAACAAAGTCAAACGATGCTTTATTACTATACAAAATCAGAGGGATCACCTAGTTTCATTTTTTAAAAAATTACAGATGTAATTTTTTAAAAATTTTTTCACAGTTTTATTTTACTTTATTTTATTTTCATTTTCTTTTATACATTCTACCACATTAATAGCACAAACAGGTGTGGTATTATCTTTATTTAGAGAATGACCTTGATTTGCTTTTTCTGATCTTTTGTAGCTGAATAAAGTGGAAGGTAAAGGGAGAGATAATTGCATATTATTCTTCTCTAATAGTCACTATCATTCTTTAAATAAATTCTGAAATAAGAATTCTTTTAAAAATAAAGCATAAGCCCACCTCACTATTAACTTAAAAACTGTAATTTCCAAATCACTGGAGTTTACCACTTCTTGTGTAATTTGAAAATATATAGCTTTTAAGTCTAGGTAGAGAACCTTTCCTGTACACATAGCACCCTCCTTTACTCCAATGTCAGATCGTATCATTACTAACTCAGATCTGGTAACCTTCCCTATAATGTCCCTTCCATGTGGTAGGATTAAACACTCCCGTTGTGTTAAAGTAAGCTACAGTCACATGATTTTGTTTTCCCACTTGATGATAATGTCAAGAAAGAACCCATGCTATTGGCTGGAATCCCGAGACAAAAATGACATGAAACAGAAGCCAAATAAATAGTAACAAAGTCAAACGATGCTTTATTACTATACAAAATCAGAGGGATCACCTAGTTTCATTTTTTAAAAAATTACAGATGTAATTTTTTAAAAATTTTTTCACAGTTTTATTTTACTTTATTTTATTTTCATTTTCTTTTATACATTCTACCACATTAATAGCACAAACAGGTGTGGTATTATCTGTTGAAGATGTTTTGTAGTTCTTTTTTTTTTTTTGGAGTGGTTTTTGCTATAGGGCACGTGCGCTCGCCAGAGACAGGCAGAGACAGAAAGCGAGAAATCACCCTCCCCCCCGGGGTGATGGCCATGCTGCAATCCTTTCTCCTCCATTCTTCTCTGGGGATCTTGGGCACACACACACACACGCGCCCAGCATGAGTTTTAAACCACCGGATCTGGGACTCGAACCATGGTCGACTACATGAGAGTCTAGCAACATAGCCATTACGCTAACTGTTGGTCCCAATGTTTTGTAGTTTTATCGACTGTACAGATGTAATTATTAATCTTGGAATATGTAGAGGAATCAGAGTGAAAAAGAAGCCACTCTCCTACAACCATATGAACAGTAGATGACTGTAGAATATGTGTATAAAGAAAGAGCCTCAACCCAGTTGACCTAAGATCCTTACAGGACTTATACGAAGGTTTAGATACACACATATCAATGTTAAAATATCTCTATTGTGCTAAGGAGTCAAAGAAAACTCAAAGGAAATGATGCCCACAAAGAGAAATCTTGAGGAATGGGCTGCCATAGTCTGGCTACCCTAACGTATCTCTGAATGTGCTTGGCTGTGACTCTACGAGGAGAATCTACATAACATTTAGGGAGAGAAAGAAGTTAATATCAAGGGAATAAATGCCCAAGTCTGAAGGATGGGGAAGGATTAATAAGAAAATAACTACTGGATCCAGAAGTTAGGAAGATCAGGAATTTAGAATTCGATTTCTATGTGGGTTCAAGTATGAAACTCAGTATTAATGACTGAATCCTAAGAGGGTTAGAGCCTAGAAAGTATTATCAGTGTATTAAGGCAATGCAAAGAACTACCTTGAGGGAAGCAATGATCCCTATCCTCTGTACCTCGAGTCTACTAGCTGAAGGTTTCCCAAGGTTGGATGCCTGGAGACACATCTGGATCTTGAACTAAAACCACACGACCGACATTTATATTATGGGAAAACCACATGATGCCCAAGGCCTGCCATCTGCTCCTGGATATACAGCTCTTAGGAATGCCACTTTCAGTATCTTCAAGTTTTCACTGTGAAATTCTCAGTCAAATACATAAGAATTGAACATAAAATTGCATTGTTTGTTTTGCTAGAGGATGTGTGTGTGTGCTCACCAGAGAGATAAGAGAGGAAGAGAAAGAGAGAGGAAAAGTGAGAAATCACTCCTCAGGGGGTATGGCCATACTGCAATCCCTTCTCCATTCTCCTCTTGGGATTTTGAGAATATATGTGCACGCAGCCAGTGTTATTTCCAGGCCACTGAGTCAGGGATTCAAACCATGCAGTCAGTCATGTGGGACCCAGTGCCTTAACCTCAACAACACCTGCTAGCCCTATGCATTATTTTATAATCATAGATCACAACAAAAGAAATCCCCAGGGAGTCAACCCAAACTAGACATTTCAGTTTTAAATAAGTATTCCATCCTCATAGCAACCTATCCAAGGAGGTACAATTATTATGCTTGTTTTGGAAATGCAGGAACTGAAACCCCAAGAAGTAAAGTGTCTTGCTTAAGACTATAGCTAATAATGTTGGGGATAGGTTTTGAATACAAATGATCTGGCTTCAGCCCTCATGCTTTTTAACCACTAGTGAAATTCCAGTCTACAATACTGTTTAAGTCTACTTAGTTATAAATTTCTTTGTGATTCAATAAAAATTCAGGTCAAAATGGGAAAATGCTCTTTAGATATTTCTTATAGAGCCCCAATGACCTTAAGATTGTTCCCTCACATATCTTTTGGCAATGGGAAATGTGGTCTGATTGCGTAATGAAAGAAGCCTTTTCTTTCACTTTAGACAGAGGATCCCTGCCCAGTGCTCAACATAAGCCAAGGCATTGTCTTACATTTAATTAAAGTTATATAAAATTTTAAAGTAATTGCTCTATGAAACAAGTCAAGACCAGAGAAGGTTACCTGCATCATTTGGGAGAGGAATGTGTTTCTTCTCCTTCTCTAATTTATCCAGCTACCTGACAGCAATTCAGTTGCTATCCCAGAACAATTTGTGAAAATGTGCCCATTCCTGGCTGTAAGGGGACTGATGAGACCAGCTTCTATTTGATCCTTCCCTCATTATTCAATGGCACTCACACTGCAGGTCAGCAGTGAGTGCAGTCTGAGGAGCAGGGGTGAATGGCTGGCCCATTACCACTGATAGGCCTTGTGCTAACGGCAGCTCACACTGAGAAGAGAGAACAGAACTCCAACTGGCTACAAAGTAGGTTTCAGATAAAAACTCATTACTCTCCAAAATCTAGCTCAAAGACCAGAGAGTTATCCTGAAGAGGCTAGAGTGAAGTTCACCCAATTATCAATTACACCATATCTTCCTTCCTCCTCTTTTTAATTTAATCTCTTAAATTCATCTTTCGAAAGGATGACAGCGTGAATATTTTTGATCAGAAACACAATCAACCATAGAGGTTTAAGGGACGGGGTAAAAAATAAACTGGACTAGAGAATATATATATTTATAAAAATGATCTCTGATGTATAATCCATGAAGTCTAGAGATTACCAGGAAAGGAAACGAGAGAGAGCACAGTGGTGAGGTCTGTCTACAATGACACCCTGCAGGGAAGCGCTGTTATCACACAAGCCATGCACGAGGCTTAAAATATGAACCATCATTTAAAAGTATATATATACACACACACACACACACGTATGTGGAACAAGTGGAATGATGGGGAGAAAGGAAAGAGAAAGGATTTTATCTTTCTCCAGCCTGATGCTAATTCTTTGTGATGGGGCAGAGAACTGTGTATGATTTTCTTAACGGCAAAGTAGCTTTATCATTCTTGGCCACACAAAGCCCCTGTCTTCTACCTTTTTAAGGATTTTCGAGAAGTAGGATAACATAATCCCTCAAATAATTCCTGTGACCTTCGCTTTTGCTACATGTCAGAGCATGTGTTGATAAGCACTGCAAAGTGCAGAGGCTGGAAAGGTGTTCTGAGATTGGGGGTAGATGTCAGTATCTTTCCCGAAAAACACATTCCAAACTTTGCCCCTTGAAATGTTTACTCCCATGGCACTCTTTCAGCTATCCCTAAGCAAAAAGCATTCTGTTCCTACTAGGTGGTCTATTACCAGACTGAATCACCATGCACCTGGCAGAAAGGGATCCGGGTTAGCTCTCTGTCATCTGACTAGTTCATGGAAGAAAAGAGTGAACCTGTTGACCCCCAGTGTGTCTACAAGGTTTTAGAGGCCTTCAAAACTTCTCGGGTTGGGGTGGGGGGAATAGGGGGCCGGGAGGCTGGGCAAGGAACCGGAGGTGACCCAAACCAACCAACCAACCGATCCATCCTATTGTTTCTCCAAGGCTAAAGGAAAACGCCCTGATCTAGACCAGAGCACAGCGCACACTGACTTTAGCCACTTAGACATACCCCAACACTCAGATTTTTGAGATACAGAATCAAGACCTTCTGCCGAATAATTGTACATTGCTATTTACTGAATATCTAGCAATGCGAACATGATGAGTAATGTGTAATGACACAGTTTTGTGAATATTTCCTTATTTCGCAAGAGAGAGACTGAGAAAGAAAGAGAGAGTGAGAGACAGAGGGGGTCTTCAAGCTGAGATTTAGCCCTGTCCTCTGCTGTGCTGGATCACAGACCTGGGCACGCCTGACAGAGACAGGAAGATCTCAGAAGCAGAGCCCAGGACTTTCTGTGTGGGTTCAGCATCATGGAGTATTGTGCAACTCCTGTGCCACTGCACTGGCCTGTGGTGCTGCCCTGTGTGTGGATTGTGAGGAACATGATCAAGTGTATAGCATTAGCCTAAAGAACTTCAGCAGATTCAAGGAACTGGTAGTAGGAATACTCAGTCTTGATTTCTTTATGCTAAAGGTAATTGCAATACCTACCAAGAGGTTGAAATATGGTTTGGAATCACACAGAAAAAAGCCAACACTTTAGTGTACGTGTGCAATACGTTCTAATCGTCTCCTTTAATTACTTCCACTACATCCCTGGCTGCTAGAAAGAGGAGTCAGGAGGAAGTCTTGGGCTATCTAGATCATATTATTATAATTCTCAGTTTACCTCCTCTGGAGAGCATATCTGTATGTGGAGTATTACCAAGACGTTTGAGAAAAACCTGAAGAGCAACCATTGCCCAAATCAGAAAGCAGATTTTATTACATACATATGCCATGCCAAGACCCATCAAACCCAAAAAGACTTTGGGAGATCTTGGTAATATGGTTGGAAATATTTGTTGAAATGAATTGAAAGGCTTTTAGTGGTAACTGCTAAGAAAACCAAGCCAAGAAAAATACATTTGAAGTGGTCACATTTTTAGCTGCCTGACATTTTCCCATTTGAATTTCCCTGTGGTCTTTGTCAAATCATACAATCCACGCATTGTTAGATGTTCAGTGTTTTCAAATTATTTTATAATACAGAGAGGGAATATATATAACCATATAAAATAGATAAATTAAAGGAACACGGACTCACATGACTGAAATTAACGTAACCATGCTTATCCTGTCCTTATTCTGTTTTGTTGAAGCTGTTGAGGCTCCTTGGAGTATTCTGACCATTGCTGGAATCTCAAATTCAACGCCACTTCCCCCTTGAGCCATCTCTGGTTTCCCCTAGAGAACTGTCTTGCCTCTGCTGAATTCTTTGTCACTTTGCTTCCTTTTTTATTTTATTTTTTTAAAGATAGGTTTTTGCTATCTATTTTACGGAGTGTTTACTCACTGGAGAGACAGAAAGACAGAGACAGAAGGTGGGAAACCACCCCCTGGGGGGATGGCCACACTGCAATCCCTTCTCCATTCTCCTGTCTGGATTTGGAAACTCATGTACATGCATTGGCATGAGTTTTAAACCACCATGTCGAGAATTCAAACCCCGGTCAAATGTGAGGGAGTCCTGCAACGTAAACATTACTCCATCTGCTGGTCCGTCTAATTCTTTCATGGCACTAAACTCAATCTAAATTTTATTTCAGCTTCAGGAATGGTGATTCTGATGTACTTTTTATGTCTCTCTGTACCTTACCTGTACTAGAATGGCCTTGGTTTAACACATAGCAGTGGCTCAATAATTATTGATTGATAAGTGAGTGTGTGACTAAGAATGTCAATGCATGTTCACTGTGCTTTTACAATATCTCAGGAAATTGAGTGTTTAGGTGTCAGAAGATGAGTAAGTGATGAAAACCCCACTTTACGCTGGCTCTTTGCAGGGCTTTCAAAGACCACTCTCACTGAAGAGTCCAAACCCTGGGGCCTTGAGCAGCCCATCTCACCTCATCTACGCTCTGAATTTGTATGTATTGAAAAGAAGAAAAGGTTAGCATGGTTCACGGACGGCGTGAATTTCTGTTCTACCAGGCTCTCAAAAACATCGAAAAGTCAAATACTCAGGGGTCTGACATTCTCATTCACTTGCAACATGTTTTTGAGCTTTCTTTTTCTCTTGCCTTGAACGCTACCTCCATAAGTGCTTCTTCGTGTTGCACTGTGGCCGCTGCCTTTGCTCAAGAGAATTGCTTGTTTTGATTGATTATTGAACTCTTAGTGCCAAGGGTTCTCCATGCCCTACCTCTCATTACCAAGATCTTGCATCAAGTTTGCTTTACTGATCCTGATGCAGAACCTAACACATCCCTACCTTGAGAAGATCTCGTGTGACCATAACCAGCTGTTTTTGCAGTGTGCTTTTTGGGTGAACATGGCTGGTCAAGATTTTATGCAGTAACTAGGAGGATAAGCAACAAAGCATCAGAGTGTGTGTGTTGGTGTGTGCATTAGCCCAGAAGGTTTAGTATATAGGCTCATAGTCCATCCAGCAAAGCGCAGTAGATAGCAACGCCAAAGCTGCAATTCCCTTTAGTAGTTTTGGTTCCAACTTCTTTTTCCCAGTTTAATGATACATGATAATTGATCATATCACCCTTGGATGAGAGCATAGTTTTTTTTTCTTAAATTTATTTTTTGCATACTGATCATCAACAATATTTGTGTGTCCACCTGTACGTTCTTCAGGGTCTCCGGGAGCTCTCTGGCTATGCTGCGTAATTCCCTTTTTCTGTGGTTCTATTTTGTAAAATTCTCTACAATAATTTAAAACTTTAAAAATTACCTAACATAATTCTTGCTCCTTTTTTCTTTTTTTTCCTATAGGGTGTGTGAACTTGTCAGAGGGACAGAGAGAGACAGAGAGTCAGAAAGTGACTCAGAAAGTGAGAAATCACACCCCAGAAGGGATGGCCACACTGCAATCCCTTCTCCTCCATTTTCCTGTTGGGATTTTGGGCATTCACGCACATGCATCTGGCATGAATTTCAAGCTGCCAGGTCTAGGACTCAAAACGTGGTAGACTACATGGGAGTCTAGCAACATAGCCATTATGCCATCTACTGGTCGCAATTCTTGGTCTTTTTTACATACTTATATAAAACTCTATCCTGGCTGCTTCTTCCCCCCAACCCTGAAAGAAAACTTCTGTATCCTGAGAAGGGTCTACTTCAGGAGAGGATGGAGAGACATTGGTTAAGTGGTGATAGAAGGACGCTTTTAACAAGCATGACAAGGTCACTCTTCCACTTTACCAAGCTGGACTCTGATGAGTCGGAGAAATGTCTTTTCCATGATATTTCTAAAATTAACTTGAAAATATCAGACACCAAAAATATCACTTTATTCCATGATCAGCCACTTGGTAAATTCTCTCCTTAGTTTTGATTCTGAGAAAACATGCATTACCTAACCCTTCTTCTTTTTTTTTTTTTTTAATTTTTGGAGAGGTTTTTGCTATAAGGCGCATGCACTCTCCACAAAGACAGAGACAGAGAGACAGAAAGGGAGAAATCACCACCCAGGGTGGATGGCCACGCTGCAATCCCTTCTCCTCCATTTTCCTCTCGGGATCTAGGACACACACACACACACACACCTGGCGTGAGTTTAAACCACCGGGTCTGGAACTAGAACCACGGTCAGCTACATGGGAGTCCAGCGACATAGCTATTACGCCATATGCTGGTCCCAGCCTAACCCTTCCTTTCTTTACCTAAACCTTGCCACCGCTCCTCAGAAATCTTGCTGAATATGAGAAATGATCACAGAACACCAAGCAGCAAAGCGTGCTCAGTGACAAGCTGAGGCTCAGACCCGTGGACCATTGTAAAATTCAATTGCAGCTCGGTGTTCCACTCTGGATGAATTACATAGACTGCAGAGAGATCTCTTTACTTCTCCCAGTATCTATAACATAAGGATAATTAGTTTCCATTGTCCTCCCTCACAAGGATACCCTGGAAATTAATGATCTAATATCTTCAATTTGCCTCAGCCGTATGGCACAAAGGTATGTACGAAGTACAAAGAATTGCTGTGACCATTTTGTCTCTAAAGCTCTGATTTATTTATTTTTTTTTCCTTTTTAATCTTTCCACAATGAAAAACCAGTTAATTCTCTTGACATGGAATAGAGTACTTCTGTCTGCCATGGTTTGATACATGCCAGAGACCGCTTTAGTGAAAAGAAATTACACACAAACTCTCACTCACCCCCAAACAGATCTTCCTGCTCCTCATATTCATCTTCTTTTTATCATGGTTGTTACTGAAAAGACTAGAGAATTGCATCTCCTTCGGTTGTCTAAACATATATCTTTTTTCTTTCCATTGTCCTCAAGTCAGTGCTCCAGAGGGCACAGTAACAAGGGCAGGCCAGGCCAGTGGGTGGACACTGCCCCCGCCCCAGCCCAGCTCCAGGGGTCACAGTGGAGGGTGACAGGATTGGCCAGAGCAGGCGCACGGTTGTACGTCCAGTCAGAAAACAGCCGACAGAACTGTGTGGACTTGTGGCCTGAAGGGCCAGAATATGTTCTGTGCCGTTCCTGAATGTACCATTCCATAGGCTTTTCGGTGTCCTGCCTAAGGGTATTGCTTCCTGCTTCTATCTTTTTAGATTTGAAGGCAACCATGCTGGAAGATTCTATTAAAGATGAAGCCATTCACAAAAGAACAACTGCAACTATTATGAGCATAGACAGTGTGTTAATGAAAAAAGGTCAGAAAGTTTTTAATATACGCATCTTATTTAGGTGTCAGCTGGGTCGTGTCATAGAGATGATTACACTTTACCAATAATTGAAAGCATCAATAAAAGTGGATAACTTTGTGTGTGTGTCAAGAATGGTGGGAGAGGCACTCTCAGTTAGCATAATGGCTATGTTGCTGGATTCCCACATAGTCGACTGCGGTTCGAGTCTCAGACCTGGTGGCTTAAACTCACGCTGGGCGCGTGTGTGTTCGTGCCTAAGATCCCGAGAGGAGAATGGAGAAGAAGAGATTGAGGCATGGCCATCCCCCTGGGGGGTGATTTCTTGCTTTCTGTCTCTCTGTCTCTCTCTGTCTTTCTGGCGAGTGCACGTGCCCTATAGCAAAAAAAAAAAAAAAAAAAACCTCTCCAAAGAAATAATGAAAAGGAATGATGGGAGAGGGTAGCTGTTTTAACAGCTAAGTTGACAGAAAACGTGCATTTGGTTAGAAATGGTAGCCACCTTCCTGCCAAGGAGTACCTGAAAAATGCTCAAGGAATAATTTCCTAAATGTTAACAAACAGCTCTTTCCTCGGAATGAAAATTATTGTTTCTTAGAAATAAACAAAATTGCAAATTAACTAAATTAAATTAGTAAGTAGCTATCATTCTCTTTGTTACTATATCTTATTAATGCCTGTTATTTTGTTCTGTAGGGCTTTTAATGAGTCCCTTGGAATCTAGGCTATGACCAATGGGCCTAAGAGATGCTATACCGTTTTTTTCCCCCACAAATAAATGATTTGGCTTTGTGAACACTGGTTGTCAGAAATTGAATCTCTTTCCTCACATTTGACAGGCAGGCTTACGATTTGGAGAACTAGTGTGTGTCATGTGGTCAGCAGTTTCTAAAGTTTTCTCCCCATACTTCCATAAATTCATTTGGAAAGGAGAAAGCAAGCCTGCTCATGGCACAGATATTCCCTTCTGCTCCTGTCCCCAGGTTCAGTGGTAAGGATGGGACGCCATCTCAGGCACATGCCCCACACTCAGGTCTGTGTCATAGTCCAGAAACACTGAATCTAGAAGTTTAGGAAATTCCTAATTTTAGAAGGGACTGCTGACAACCTGCCCATCATCCCAACTGGGGAGAGAAATTAGTTTTTCCTTCTTGCTTGCTTTTATCTCTTTGTTGTTGTTGTTTTTGGTAACCTGAAAATTCAGCAAATCCAGGAAAAAGGCAAGTCTGGGGTATATTTCATGTTGGGTAAATTATGTTTGCAGGCTAAGTGATGCATAGAGATTGAATGTTTAAAATAATAGTAATACAATAAAACTTTATACTAAAAAAGTCAGGGGACTTTACTCTCTCAATAGGTCTACTTGGAACTCTAGACACTAACAACTCTAGTTTATGATTGTCTGTAATGTAGATATCCTTCTAGGGGGTCAGAAGACACCCAGAAATATTGGAATTATGGAGAAATAACTCTCAACACTTTGGTTCAGTTCAAATCACAACTCCAATATTTATTTCAGGACTTTTGGCAATTAATACAGACTCAACACTAAGCCATTATCAGTAAACATAGGAATTTTTTCATTGTTGCACAACTCTAAAAGCTGCAATAAAGAACTTAGTATAATGCCTCATATATATTAGATGTGGTACTAAATTTAATTACATGTCTTTCTCTCATTCACTTTCTGAGAGAACTCACCAAATATACACTTTGTGTTGCTTTACATAACACAGGTAAGCTACTAAATATTATCTATAGCAAATGCATATTAAATGAAAAATGTTTTTTATGGGTAATAAGTTTGTCTTAGAAATATTTTTTTAAAAAAATATATTAGCTTCCTGGGCCTTGATAAGCCATTTGACCTATCTTGGTCTCAATTTCTTCTTTGATTTGTTGTTTTTATTTACTTTTTTAAGAGAGATTTTTGCTATATATATATAGAGAGAAAGAGAGACAGAAAGTGAAAAATCACCCCCCAGATTGGATGGCCATGCCATAATCACTTCTACTCCAGTCTCCTCTCAGAATTTTGGGCCCACACAACATACACACAAACACACACACACACATACATGTCCTTGGAGTGTATTTTAAGCTGCTGGGTCCGGGACTCAAACCATGCTCAGCCATGTGGAAGCCCAGTGATGTAATCATTATGCCATTTTCTGATCCCATCAAATTCTTCATTTTAACATCAGATAATTACTCTATGATCTCTTACTACATCTTTAAAACGAAAGCTCTGTTTTCTTATAAATATGTCTCCCTTCTTTAAAAGTTCTCTTTCTTCCAAATGAGAGAGAAAGAGAAAGGTACCCTCAGCCCAATCTTCATGTCACACTCCACCCTGGATGGTGGGCATGCACCTGTGTGTGCACCTGGCATGCTCAGCAGGTCTCAGGATGTGAACTTAGGAACTCCCCATTGGGCTCAGTTGTGTTACTACTGTGCTATCACCTGGCCACTGTTTTCTTATAAATGATTCTATCAGGTGAAAAGTAATGCTTTCTAATTTAATTTTTTTAGGTACTTTATTTTTCCTGAACTGTGGATTGATTGTTTAAAAATATTACATATTTAAAATTTCCTTCTGCCAACAACACAGTACAAACATTCTCACAATCAAAGTACTTTTTTTAAATCCACTCTGGTTTACATTGCAGTCATAAATATACATATTTAGGATACCTTCTCTCCTTTCCATGAGACATTCTTAATATGTACATATTTATTGCAGGATTAAAGAGGTTTTACATAAGAACCAATCTTCAAAGATTCACAGGAATGGAAGGACAAAACAATGAGGATAATCCACAGTGACATAATTCAAATAAGGGCTATTTTGCATAAGATTTGTTTATATACTTGCTTTTGCTTACAGGTATCCTTTGTGTCCTGGGATTGTATTTCAAACAAAAAATGAAGCCACATTAAAAGCTAGCCCAAGAAACAATCATTTTGCTGTCCAGCATGGGCTTTCTGCAGGTGCCTCACTGCTGAGAACAGGCCACACATCTCTCTGTGATCTGCTCTGACCGAGTCCACCTCCTGAATTTCCCTTAGGACAGTGGTAGTAATTTTATGTACAGGTTCAGAGATTATTTGTCTATTATCATAAATTGGTATGTAATTATTAACCTATTTTGTATGAGCAATCTTCAAAAAGTTCAAGAGTGGAAAATGTATATTCTGAAAAAAAAAAAACAAAACCAACGAACTATGCGTGTATTGCAAAATTGTCTTGCCCCAAAGTAAACTCAGACTGTTATTCCATTTCTCCACGAACTTTTTGACGTCCCCTTGTATCTTGTGCAAAGTTGGATACTATGTAAGGGATGACCTTCAGAAAACAGATTAAAGGCAAAACAAGTTCTAAGGCAGCTCTGTTAGAGGAGAAGAATAAAAAGGTTAAATTGGAAGTTAAAATTGGACAAACTTCATCTGACCTTTTTGATCTACCAGGAATCAGGAAATAGATGTCAGTTAGATTGCTAGGGGAAGAACTAGGCAGAAAGGAGAAAGTAATTAGAACCAGCAAATACACAAACATACCAAGAAGCAAAGAACAATGACCAGAGCTACCCCCCCCCCCCAAAAAAAAAGGGGTTCAGGGATGAAGAAAAATTTCAAAAAC
>NW_006208994.1:97820-103423 GCF_000334495.1 Tupaia belangeri chinensis | reverse complement strand
AAAAAGACTGACAAGACCCCCCCCCCCCCCCCCAAAAAAAAGGTGCTTAAGGGTTGAACAATAATTTCAACAAATAAGTATTGAAATTGAACTCCAGTTATATGAGAATACTGGGCTATGTCTCTCCAAAAACAGGATTAGAGGTTGAGTGAGGGAGCCAGGATATTGACTCAAATTGACATAGGTTCCAACTTGTTGTGACCTCAGTGCTATATTGAATTAATCCATACACTCTTACACCTTTCTACCTGTGTCGCGTTATCCCGTTATTTATGGAAAAAATAAACTTGTTCTAGGCATGAATACTAGTTTGAGAATGTGCTAAGAATATGTGAGCTTTTGACAGCAAAGATGTTTTAAATCCTTGTTATATACACAAATATTTTACTCAAGATTGAATCAACATTTTTTTTTAGAGAGGTTTTTGCTATAAGGCATGAGTGCTCACTAGAAAGACAGAGAGAGACAAAGAGATATAAAGTGAGGAATCATCCCCCAGGGGGGATGGCCACACCACAATCCCTTCTCCTCCCTTCTCCTCTCAGGATCTTGGGCATGCACGCACATGTGCCCAGTGTGAGTTTAAGCCCCTGTGTCTGGGACTCGAACCACAGTTGACTACATGGGAGTCCTGCGACATAGCCATTACACTAACTGCTGGTCCCGAAATTGTATTTTCTGAACAAAACTATTTACTAGTTTATTCTTTGATCAATATTTTACATGATGCTTCAAAACCATTTTCATCTTTTTTCATTTTCATTTTTTCTTTAGAGTTAAAATTATCTTTATTGTGATTAATGCTTTTTCTGTGTAAATTGTACAATGAATACTTGAAAGACCAAAGTCGTTTTTTAGATTGAATTTCATCAATTATAGTTTCTGTATTTCACATGTGGGGTTTTTGTACATTGCAATGTACATACGTACATTCATTAATTCTTTTTATTTTTCTTTTTTAGAGATACTTTTGCTATAGAGCTCATGCACTAGCCAGAAAGACAGAGACAGAAAGCGAGAAATTATCCCTTCTCCTCCATTCTTCTCTTGGGATCTTGGACACTTATGCATATGTGCCCAGCATGAGCTTTAAGCCACTGAGTCCAGGAACTGAACCATGGTTGACTCTATGGGAGTCCAATGATGTAACCATTTCTCCATCTGCTGGTCCCTAAATTAATGACTTCGACCAAACCCAATTCGGGAAGTTATTTTTGCAGATCTAAATTTCGTCAAGTATATTTTGGTTTTTTTTCATCATTTTTTTCTAGTCAATAACAAGTGTTATTGTGTAGAGTTTTAGCTGCTCTCAGACATATCTTGCTCCATTTATTTCTATTAAGTCTCATTTTCTTTGGGTCAATTTTTTTCCCCACTATTCCTCTAAGATATTATTTTATCCCCCATGTTCCTCTAAGATATTATTTTTGATCACTTTTCTATTATAATAAGCTTTACTGTGTGCAATGTTAGCTTATATTATTTCTACAAGTGTATTTTTTCCTGGGTAAGTTGTACTTCTCAAATTTACCAAGTGTTTCTTATATAACATGCAAAGGATCAAAGAACATGGTGGAATCAAATTATCCTTAGAGTCAAAGCAATGACCTCAATGCTTTCTCCTACAATTGAGGATTAGAGAGCAATATGAATAAGAGAAATAATTTTGAAAGTAGCCAGTTATATCCCAGTCTGATAGTAGAGGGTGAATATATATTTGAGAATGAAGACAATTTCTGATTCCAGGTCTAGCCCCTGAAATTTTGGTCCATTAAAGGGTAAGATATGCAGCAGGTCTGAATTCATCCACAGCCTCTTAGTGGCTTGCATATCTGGCCAGTTAGGAATGGAATGCATTTTCAAACACTCATCTAAACTCTCCATTTTGCCATCACAACATTTAGAGAAATCCATGCAATAGCATAGCAGGGTTCCCAAAGAAAGCTTAAGAATTAGAAGATAAAACTAAAGAATAATGCAATCTTCTAATAAAAGGTGGCAGGTTAAATACAAATTTACTTCTGCTTCTTTCCAAAACTTCACTAATCTGATAGAAGAAAGTATTTTAAAGATATAAAGGAAAAACAGAGGCAATGAGCATAATAAAACTTTAGAAACTGTTACTAGGACAGCTAATGGTAATTGACATTAACAGAACCAAGAATGCTGTATTGTTAGCTTAAAGAGCTGAAAGCTAAGGGATATTCTGCCCTTTAGACATAGCTTCCTCCTTCAAGGACTTGAATTTGTAGTATATGAGACTCCTGAAAGTAAGATAAAAGTAGAACTGAAAGATGAGGGGTTTTTATTATTTATTTATTTTTGCTATAGGGTATGTATACTTTTTGGAGAGACAGAAAACGAGAAATCACTCTCCAGGGATGATGGCCATGTGAAATTCCTTCTCCTCCATTCTCCTCTTTTTTTGGGGGGGAGGAGGGCTTTGCTATAGTGTACATGTGCTCGCCTGAAAGACAGAGCGAGACAGAGACACAGAAAGCAAGAAATCACCCCCCAGAGGGCATGGCCATGCCGCAATCCCTTCTCCTCCATTGTCCTCTCAGGATCTTGGGCACGCAAGCACATGTGCCTGGCGTGAGTTTAAGCCACTGGGTTCAGGACTCGAACCATGGTCGACTACATGGGAGTCCAGCGACATAGCCATTATGCTAACTGCTGGTCCCTCCTCCATTCTCCTCTTGAGATTTCGGGCACACGCATACACACACACACACACACACACAGACCTGGCGTGATTTTTAATACGCCAGGTCTGAGACTCAAACTGCTGGTGTGTCCAGTGTCATAATCATTATGCCATCTGCTGATCCCTGAAGAGGATTATTTTTTTTTTGGGGGGGGGAGAGGTTTTTGCTATAGGGTGTGTGCTCTCACCAGAAAGACAGAGAGAGACAGAGACAGAAAGTGAGAAATCACCCCACGGGGGATGAGCCACGTAGCAATCCTTTCTCCTCCATTTCCCTCTTGGGATTTTGGCATGCACGCACACATGCCTGGCATGAGTTTAAGCTACCAGGTCCGGGACTTGAACCATGGTCGGCTACATGGGAGTTCAGCGACATAGTCATTACACCAACTGCTGATCCCAGTCCCTAAAGAAGATATTTAATAAAGTATTTAAGAAGTAGCTAGGCATTCTGATTCCTTTCTCAGTTGTGTCTAGGAAATGCCTATCCCGCCATTTATCTCTTCCTCCCAAGTTTGATGGGTGATTTATTATCTGGAGAAAAATAAAACAGAGGGTCTACATAACAAAATCCATCTACTGGCATAAATCCTTCCTTTCTCTCTCTGAGATGTGAGTGCTTATGTGCATAAGATGAAACCATATTCATTCTTTTAAATGATTTCAGGTGGATGCCGGTCATGGACACAGTTTGCGCCAGCTGCAGGTATGGTCAAGTGTGCTTGCCCTGGCAGGTTGGAACAAAGCCACAGCCTGACAACAAATGAGCACAGATAGCCATGCCTTCTGCCACACCCATCCTTCATTCTGAAAGATGTCATTCATTTTAGATATAAATCTACAACCAGCCCACACAGACCTGCTGTTACAGTGATACTAACACTCTAAATTATTTACTGCATTTTGGGGAATTTGTCATAGAAATGACATTGGTTTGTAGAAAATGCACACAGAAACAAATATTCCCATATGTCAGGAAGCTACTGTTACACTTTTGTCCTTCATCTTCAAACACAATCTGCAACAGGTTAAGAGTTACACAATGAGGCATGAAAGCAAAACTGAACCTACTCCTAACACCCACAGTTTTTCATCTGCTCGGACCAAAGATTTCAGAATGCCATACTCATTAGACACAGCTCAGGGCACAACTATGAGTCGGAATGTTTTCTGAATCTACCATCTCCTAGGACCCTACTGTGCCAGCCATCCTTAGCTCACAACTGCCATTCCCAGATTCACCTCAGCATGAACAATGTAACTTAATGGCCTTTAACTTTGGACCCCAACATTCTTATTGTCACTAACTGATATAATGCCTTCAGGTCAATATCTGTGCAAGTCCAATCTGATTTTCAATCTAGACAGAACATCCCATTTCACTTTCCCTCTCCTTTTCTTTGAGAAGCAGTACGAATTACTGACATTGGTGATGAGAGAACATTCTCAATAGCAAAGGTAGATCTTAGTTGTAGTGAGAAGCAGACTGAATCATTGCGTATGAGTATTCTAATTATGAAACTCCGGTTCTCTGTGTGCTGACACTGGCACCAATATGGAGACAGCATGATTCTTCGAGGAATGTTACTCACCGATCTATGACCTGGTGTTTGGAAGTGTCACATGGGCATACAATGTCCAGCACTACCTCTTCCAGCAGTAACTCTCCATTGCCTGAAAGTGTCACCTGGTGATAGAGGACAAACTGCATGTGGCATTGTGGAATGTGTGCTTGGGGTCATGCTCAGATCCCAATTCTACCACGGACTGCACAGGTTTTAAATAGATGGTATGACTTTCATAAACCTCAATTTCTTCAACTGAAAAATGGGAAAGGGTAAAACTACCTCATGGAATTAATGTGAAGAGTAAATGTGATTACAGAGATGGAATATGTGTGTGTGTGTGTGTGTGTGTGTGTATGTGTATACACCAAAGAAATTGGTTCAGAAACTTATAGGAAGTATTTAAAACTAATACTGTTATTAAAGAATAACTTCATTGTTAGACCTTTTAGATTGAGCTATTAATGCAAAATTACTATTTCTGGCAGGAGGGTATAGAAAGATTCAAAATAACAAAGAAGCATGCCCTTTCTCTTTGAACTTAAGGACTAACGACAAACATGAATATATTCAAAAGACTCATCCTCCTTCTTCCTAACTCCTTAGATAGAGAAATCTGGCTGTCTTGTGAGAATGACTCTCACTGGCCATGCTTAAATATGCACCATTTTGTCTTGCTGATTAGAGACACAATTTCTCCTTTAAATGTGACCTCTCCTTGGAAGTTGTGCCAAGCTAGTGACATTTCCCTGGCAGAAAGTGTGTTTCCAGTTCCATTTTCATCTTTCAGTGTCAGGTGCATTTTAAGAATCAACTTTTGGAAACACTTGGAGGTCCGTTTGCCACCTCTACTGAAGACAGACCTTGTAAAGTGTGTGTGTATGTGTAAACAGAGAGTTTCTTTTATGTTCCTCTAGAGACAGCATCTTTGAAGTTGACCCAAGACAGAAGCAGAGATTCAATATAATATAGAACTTCTCGTTGTCCCATGCTACCCTTCTGGCCCCTTGAGCTTTGTCAAAGGAAAGAGAAAGAGAATGAGGACATGGCAAAGATAAGAGAGGACCTCCCATTAACAAATCAGGGATTGATTTCTTTTTTTTTTTTTCCTTCTGGACAGTCATTTTGAAACATGAAGGTGAGAGATTATGGAATCCCTTTAATAGTGAAAAGTTGCCCTCAGAACCATATCACTAAGAATAGCATTAGTAAATTGAGCAGATTGTTGTATAAATTCAGGAGCCACAAATACAGGAGTGGGACATACTTTTATATGTAAATATATGCACGAATACATAAATTTGGCTGGAAAATGGACATAGAGAATTTAG
>NW_006208994.1:97248-97666 GCF_000334495.1 Tupaia belangeri chinensis | reverse complement strand
CCTTCTGGCCCCTTGAGCTTTGTCAAAGGAAAGAGAAAGAGAATGAGGACATGGCAAAGATAAGAGAGGACCTCCCATTAACAAATCAGGGATTGATTTCTTTTTTTTTTTTTCCTTCTGGACAGTCATTTTGAAACATGAAGGTGAGAGATTATGGAATCCCTTTAATAGTGAAAAGTTGCCCTCAGAACCATATCACTAAGAATAGCATTAGTAAATTGAGCAGATTGTTGTATAAATTCAGGAGCCACAAATACAGGAGTGGGACATACTTTTATATGTAAATATATGCACGAATACATAAATTTGGCTGGAAAATGGACATAGAGAATTTAGACATCTTATGAAATGAGAGAACTAGGGACCAGCAGTTAGTGTAATGGCTATGTCGCGGGACCCCCACGAAAGTCACCCCACG
>NW_006208994.1:32418-97098 GCF_000334495.1 Tupaia belangeri chinensis | reverse complement strand
TCTTGCTGGTGAGCGCACACCCCTTTTAGCAAAAAAACCTCACCAAAAAAAAAAAAAAGGAAATGAGAGAACCAAGAAATAAATATATATTTTTTTGGAGAGTTGTTTTTTTGGTTTTTGTTTGTTTGTTTGTTTGTTTTTGGAGAGGATTTTTTGCTATAAGGGATGTGCGCGTGTGCACGTGCCAGAAAGACAGAGCGACAGAGAGACAGAATGCAAGAAATCACTCCCAGAAAGACAGAGAGACAGAGAGACAGAAAGCAAGAAATCACTCCCCAGGGAGGATGGTCACGCCACAATCCCTTCTCCATTCTCCTTTCAGGATCTTGGGCACGCATGCACACGAACCCGGTGTGAGTTTAAGCCACCGTGTCCAGGACTCGAACTGTGGTCGACTACATGGGAGTCCAGCGACATAGCCATTATGCTAACTGCTGGCCCCAGAAATAGATATTTCTAGGACTAAACTAACCAATTACAGAGTAATCTATCTTTTACTGGACCAAGTATAGACAGTAGTTAAGAGATGACATAAGAGAACACTCAGACATGGATATGTTGAAGATACTCAAGACTGAAAATGTCAGAAGTGTAAGATGTAAGCTATTTAATTCACTGAGATTTGTCTTAATGTTCAAAAGAAACAACTAGATAGAATTTTCTATGTATTTTCCCCCATGACTTAACACAGAACTAGAACTGAATCTTTTGTAACATAACATTTAATATATCAGAAGGCAGGGCCCTATAAGAAAATTAATTCACTATAGGAATGTCACATCACTAAGGAGTTCCCGATGGTTAAACTCATGAAAACAAGGGACTTTATGTTTTATTCACCTGACAACAAATCTAGTTCTGGTTAAATGATCAGTGATGATCATATTTTGCTATTTGAGTATTTTCTTTGGGCACCAGTGTTGTAAAATGTTACTTTAACATCCTTGGTTGAATTGGGGGTTGACACAAAACAAAATTTTAAATGTAGATTAGTAAATTTAAAATAAAATTTAGATATGGGAAGATTTTAGTTTTTCTTCTAAATTATTCTGTCACATTAAATTACATATTTAGTAAATATAAAAATGGCATATTTAATACCAAATAAAATTGAAGAATAAAGGGATACAACAGACATCCAAATGAATCATGCTATTTATTTCCATCTAGCCTTTTCCACAGGCTTAAATGTGTTTGCATGTATATAAGACTATGAGTATGTATGTTTGCATTTAACTAAAATGATCCAAATTATACTAACAACCCAGTTGTTTTATCAGATGGTGCCCTATCCTTTTCTTTCCCACTTTATCTTTTTGAACTTTACAAATGTTTATTGATACAATAGTTGTACATATTTATAGGGTATAGTATAATTTTTTAAGAAGTTTTTGCTATAGGGCAATTGTGTGCTCTCCAGAAAGATGGAGAGAGACAGAGAGACAGAAAGTGAGAAACCACCCCCCAGGGAGGATGGCCACACCACAATCCCTTCTCCTCCATTCTCCTCTCAGGATCTTGGACATGCATGCACCACACGTGCCCTGCATGAGTTTAAGTGACTGGGTTCAGGACTCGAACCATGGTTGACTACATGGGAGTCCAACAACATAGCCATTATGTCATCTGCTGGCCCTGGTATAGTATAATTTTTGAGTACATGATATCATGTGCAGTGAACAGATCAGGATAAATAGCACATCCGCTGTCTTAAACACTTGTCATTACATTGTGTTGGAAAAATTCAAAAAATCTTTTAGCTGATCTGACATACACAATGAATTATTGTTAACTATAGTTTCTCTATTATCCTATATAACCCTAGATCTTGTTCTTATCTGACTATAATTTTGTCTCAGTTTTTCAGTGCTAGACTGTTTGCTTTCTCATTTTTAAAGTAAAAAGACCATTTTTACATAATGTCAAAAATGCCTTCCACATCTTTCAACATCTTTCTACTTTGTCCTTCCTCATCTTTCCTAAGTATACAGTAACCACATTTCTACTGTCTATTTCTAGGAGGTCATCTTTTTGTTTTCCACATATGTATAAGAACTTAGAAGTTAGGATGGTTGACTTTTTATCTTTTTCTCTATTTCTTCCTTTATCCTTTACATACATATTTGTTCAGTTTTTATAGCCTGGGAGGAATTTTATTATCATCAAGCTCAATGTTTAAGTATTTGAATTTAATACAAAAATAATATGATTTTAGAATTTTGGATATCAGATTGCTGAAGACAGAAAAACTATATGTAGATCAATATGCTGGAAGTCCTGGTATAAATTAACTCCCTGAAACTGGATAGCTACAGAAGCAAAGCTTTCCCTAAGGCCCAGGAAATCCTTGACTAGATGATTGGCCAATATCTAGAATGGGGTCCTGATCTATAAGTCCCGCCCCTGTTATTTATTATCTCTCATATAGAAGGATCAGGGAGAGAGCCTGCTCTCACATAAAAAATAAATAAATAAATAAAAACAGTGTTAATGTACTCAAACAAATAATGTAGAAACAGTAAAAGCTTTTTTGGGTGACTGCCATACTGCCACTCTCCTCGTTTCAGAGATAATATTCAATCCCCCCCCTTTTTTTTATATTACATGGCAAGAAAAAAATTACAAATTTATCTTTTTACAATATATAAATTCCACTGACTTGTTTCCACAAAATTTTTACTTAAAGCTCAAGTATCTCAGGATGCTATTAGTTTTTAGAAGCAGAATGGTGTGACCGAGAGAGCATATACTACATGTAAGGAACCTTGGAATTTTGTCTCAGTTCTTCAGAGCTAGACTATTTACTTTCTTGTTTTTACAGTAAAAAGACCATTTTTACACCATGTTGAAAATACCTTCCACCTATGACATCCTGTGATTCTTGACAGGTTTATTTTGTTGCTCTTTCCTTGAAGGTTTTCAAGTGTTCTCTTGACAATAAGTAGAGTTTATTGCTTATCTTCATCCAGAATAACTATCCCTGAAATCAATGTCATTCATTCAGTTCAGCTGATTATATACTTTAAGAGCAGTTAGACAGCAGATGGTGTGGAGGTTAGGGCACTGGATCCCACATTGTTAACTTCACAGTTCAAGTCCCAGACCTAATGGTTTGAGAACACTTGACATGTGTGCCAAAAATTCCAAAGGGAGAGTGGTTACCACTTCTGGGGGATGATTTATTACCTTCTCTCTCTCCCTCAAGAGTTTATGTACCCTATAGCAAAAACTACAAAAACAGTAATAAAATAGGAGTAAAGAGCCTCTATATCCTATATTCTCTTTTTCTTTCTTTCTTTCTTCCTTTTTTTGAGAAGCTTTTGCTATAGGGTGTGTGCACTAGCCAGAAAGACAGATAGAGACAGAGAGACAGAAAGCAAGAAATCAGCCCCAGGGAATGGCCACACTACAATCCCTTCTCCTCCATTCTCCTCTTGGGATCTTGGCACGCACGCACACGTGCCCGGCGTGAATTAAAGCCACTGGGTCTAGGACTCGAACTGCGTTCAACTACATGGGAGTCCAGCAACATAGTCATTACACCAACTGCTGGTCCCTATGATATATTCTCTTTTCAGCCAAGCCAGTGTAACATATCTACAGGAGATTTTTCTGTTCTCCAAAAATTCTAGAAACTTTTAAATGTTTATTTCTTTCTTTATTTCATGAAAGAGAAATACAGGGACAGAGAAGAAGAAAGAATGAGACATGAACTTACCACGAGATCTTCACACCATGATCCTCTCCCTGTCTCAGCCAGCACAGATCATAGGCAAGCATGCACATGCACTCAGCATTTTCAGGCAGGCCCTGGAACATGAATCCAGGATCTTTCCCAAGGGACTCTAGTTACATTATCATTGTTCCATTGTCTGGGCATTATTTATGACAGTACAAATATGAGTTACAGTCAACATTTGATCATTTTTTTCTTCGTGCACCTTCTGTATGTCAGAAATCAATGTAGGCTCTAAGGATGAAACAATGAAAAGCACGTGACAGTTTCTCTTCTCAAGTCACTCAGAAATTAATGAATAAAGTAGACATTGGTCCAATCATATAAATAAATATGAAAATGCAATAGAGACAAATGCCAGCAAGCTAAGTATATGGTGCTCTGCAAATCTACAAATACTATTTTAACTGTTTCAGGGCAGTCAAGAGGCCTTTCCAAGGAATTAATACTTAACCCAAGACCTAAAGAGTCTCTTACAGTAAAAAGCAAAAAAGAAAAAAAATAAAGGATCTAAGTCGAGGGCCTATCATATGCAAATGCCCTGTGATGACAGCAGCAAGAAACAGGAGCACCTGGAGTCAATGAAAGCAAATGTGGATGGGTTTCAGAAAGTGAAGAAAAGCTTGGCAGGAAATAAATAAGGTTAGAGATACTGGTAGAGGTCAAGAACCTTTATGCAAGCACCTTTTTGTTTCCCAGTTAGGAAATTTCATCTTTATTTTAAGAATGAAGAAAAATTGTAAATGAAACCATAGTAACATGATTCTTTTCACTTATCCATGTACCTTTTGCTTGCGGAAAAGAGAGATGATGCAGATTTCCTAGAGTTAGACTATGTGGAGAATGAAACAGTAATGTAATAGCTCTATTGTCTATTACATCACCTTAAATTGATGACCCAACTTTTCCTGAATCTCATTTCCATAGGGTACATTGTGGGACTAGCAAAGACAGTACCAGATAGACAATAGAAAGTTATTGTTTTCTTGTTTATTTCTGCATTATTTATGTTTTTGAAATGGATTTAGACAACTGAAGGACAGTCTTAGGTCCCACAGGATTCCCAAAGACAGCTTCACAGCTCTGCCAGATGAGAGACAGCACAGTTGTACACTCCAGGAGAGCTCCTTTGATGACACTGCCAGGTTCTTGACAAAATTCTCAGCAGAAGAGACTGAGAATTTCTAAAATATCCTGCTAATTCATCTTGGCTCCATGCAAATAGTCCACACTTTTCTCATTTTTCAATTAAATATACAAATCCTTTTTATTCCTGAGAAGCTATTATACATAATTTTCATGAGTGATTCCCACTCTTGGTTATAGCACCTCACAACCACACAGCCATCACTCAAGATTCAAAATCCTCTGTCATATTCAGCACCAAAAAGCCCATATCATATTCAGCACCAAAAAGCCCACAAAATGCCATGCTGTCTTTGTGTAGTGTTAGGCGATCTTATTCAGTGTCCCTGCCCTCACTTTCCTCTTCCCCTGCCACTGTGGTGATCCCAGCTTTTAGAAAGAAGGACTTCATTCCCTTCTCTCCTTTGTCTTTCAGGGCCCAACTAATTTTATTTAGTATTATTTCCTCCACTGTCGTCCATTTTGCCTCAAATGACAGGAATTCATCCTTTTTAATAGCTGAGTAGTATTCTTGCTTTTAAAGGTGACACCAACAAAACTTTGCAGGTGATATCACAACATCCTTAGGTTAAAGGTAATAAAAGTTACAAGACCAGGAGCTCTGTCTGTGGTTAGTGGAAAAAACACATGTGTGAGACACATGAAACTTCTGATAAATACCCATACACAAATCCCACTCCCCTTGCTCTCTGATTAAGCCCATTTGTTGCCTTGTCAAATTGGCAATGCTAGACTTGGTAGTAGGAGGACCGACAGGAGGACAAAAGATAAGACTGAAGAAGAGGAAGATGGGATTTTTTGGCTTCCCATTCTGATAAAGCTATAGAGTCTGGTCAATGACAAGAGTTTAATTTAATCCTTTGTATGCCTCAAAGAGTCAGCTAACTCTCGCTCCAGATAAAACATTTTCTTCTTTTCTTTTTCTTTCTTTCTTTCTTTCTTTCTTTCTTTCTTTTTTTTTTTTGAGAGGTTTTTACTGTAAAGTACATACACTCACCAGAAAGGCAGAGGGAGAGACAGAGAGACAGAAAATAAGAAATCCACCCACCTCCCCAGGGGGGATGGCCATGCTGCAATCTATTCTCCTCCATTCTCTTCTAAGGATCTTGAGCACACACACACACACACACACACACACACATGCCTGGCATGAGTTTAAGCCGCCAGGTCTGGGACTCGAACCACGGTCGACTGCATGTCCAGTGATGTAACCATTATGCCATCTGCTGATCCCCAGATAAAAAAATTTCTATCATAAAGTCAACAGTTTAATAAAAAGAAATCACTTAAATAAAAAAAAAATTACTTGAACAGCTACAGAAGCCTGAAGTGATTGTAATCCCCATTAAAACATACCACCAATAAGGAAAATAAAGAAAATGTGTTAGGATTTTATTAATCTTATCAGAGACACAGTCTTTTTTTCCTTTTTTTCTTTTGGGAAGACAGGATTAGAATAGAGGGGAGCATATAACTAAAATGACAATGTCTTGCCTACCCTACTAGAAGCTTGCATGGTTATGTCTATTATTTTTCTAGATCACACTAAGTGGATTCTAGTGGTTTATAGGTAGCCTACATATTGCATCCATCATCTTTTTTTCTTCTCCTTATTTCCTCTCTTTGAGGTTTTCATTAAAATGAGAATAGAATGGTTAGTGACTGTGATCATTAGCTTGCAGAGGCTGGCTCATGAAACAGATTGTTAGTGCCATAAACACAGGTCTAGGAATTCTATCATCCAGTCCCTGATGTGGCATGTCAATTCTCACGGAATGGCTTATCCTAAATAGTGTTTGCTGTTATTCATAAATATATAATGACAGTGATCCTTAAGCAAACTTCATCCAAATCACTCAATCCTGCACTAGTAATGACTGTACACCCAGTAAGGAGCAGTGAGAGGCAGCTGCTCTACACTGTTTATAATATGAGCCATTATTCAAATACGGTGTCACTAACCCTGCTCAGCTCAAAGGCTGGTCTCTAGAATTTGGAAGGACAAATTCAATGCTGTGGAATTTCTAAATCACAAAGGTTAAATGAGAAGATAAAACAGCATCAGGAAAACAGAATGAGTAATAAAAAGGAATACATGTTAGATGTTTGACGAGCCACGTACTTTTTTCTCAGAATTTACCGAGGTATTTAAGAAAACCACAAACAGGATATATTGCAAATTTACTCTATTTATTTACCCTGTGAAACTAGTAATGAATAAATGGAAGTAAGTATCTTAGTATAGGATAAAGCTACATTATTATAATATATTCTTTCTCTAGAAAAGTCTCAACAATGTACAAGAACATGTCAATTATTATCTATTTATTTATATTTATTACTTTTTTCACGGAATTTTTGCCATAGGGTGCATGTGCTTTCCAGAGAGACAGAGAGACTTAAAATATGAAATTACTCCCTAAGAGGATGGTTATGCAGCAATCCTTTTTCCTCCATTCTCCTCTCAGGATTTTGGGCATACATGCACACATGCTTGGTGTGTGATCTGGGACTGGAACCACGGTCAACTACATGGGAGTCCAGCAATGTAACCATTATGCTATGTGCTGGTCCCTCAAATTTTATGTAAAGAAGAACACATAAAAAGTCAGGATAACTGTGAAAAAATAATAATGAAGCAAACTGATACTACTAGATATTGAAGCATATTAAACTACAATATTTTAAATAGTTTGTAGTGGCCATATTTTGGAAGAACAATGGAAAATGGAAGTCATACATAGAGATAAATACCTAAGAGAATTTAGTATATGGCAAGGATGAGTCAAAGGTAGATTATTTAGCAAATGTTGTTAAGATAATTGGCTAATGATCTTTTAAAAATAGTTGAATTTCTTTCTTATACCTTACATAAAACTCAGGTCCAAGTAGAACAAAAATATAAATGTAAAATAGAAAGAAAGGGATTATCTAGAGAAAAAAGGAAAATATATAATTTTATAAAATACTTAAAGCAGAAAATCAAAACCAGTCATAAAAAGTATTGAAAAATTTGGATAAAAATTTGGAACTCTTGACACTTCCTTAATTATTATAAATCAAATTAAAAGAAAAATGATAACTGTGGAAACTATTTCTAGCTCATATGATAATCTAAAGATTAATATTTGGGATATTAAAATAATTATATGGACCCATCAGACATGCTGAAAGTCCTAGGGGAAGACTTCAGGTTTGCTTCCAAGGTCTCCCTGGGTGCACAGGCATAGCAGTGATCTTGAATGATTAGGGCTAGGGGTAGTATTATGGTGTGAAGACTCTGTTATGGTCTCCCTCCCAGGAAATAAATAAACTTTCTCTTTTTTTAGAGGGTTTTTACTTTAGGATGCATGCACTCATTGGAGCGAGAGAGAAAGAGACAGTGAAAGGGAAAGTGAGATATCACCCCCCCAAGTAAATGGCCACACCACAGTCCCTTATCCTGCATTCTCCTCCTAGGATTTCAGGCACACATGCACACACACCTAGCATGATTTCAAGCCACTGGGTCTGGGACTCTAACCCAGGTCAGCCATGTGGACGTCCAGTGACGTAACCACTATGCCATCTACTGGCTCCCAATAGATAAACTTTTAATAAATAAATAAAGCAATTTTATAAATAAAATTTTAAATTATTCAATAGAAAAATGTGAAAGACATAAACAATTCATAGATGCACAAAAGAATAAATATTCAATTAGCATAAAATAATCATAAAAAGTCCATGCTCATTCATAATTAAATAAAATTAACTGGAATTGATTTCTTACACATCAAAATTGTGAACATTTAAAATTTTGATATAACCCAACATTCAAGTACAGCAAATCACTAGATACACTGTTGGTAGAGGTTTAAATTGATGCACTTTACCATATGTATAAAAATGTAAAATCCACATATCCATTGAGTAAACAACCCTACTTCTAATAATTTATGTTACAGAGAGACTCATCAACTTTAAAAGTATGTGTATAAAGAGGTTCATGGCAATTCTCTTTGTAATAGCAAAATAACACCTAACAAACCATATAATAAAAACTAAAACCCTAGAAACAACCAAATCCATAAAAAAAAATGGATCAAATCACTATGTAGTGAATAAAATTCGGGAATTAAGGATTTTTTGTTTGTTTGTTTTTGTTTTTTAGATTTTAGCCATGGGGCCCATGTGCTCGGAGAGAGACAGAGAGAAAGGAAAAGTGAGAAGTCACTCCCCAGAGGGGATTGTCATACTGCAATCCCTTCTCCTCCATTCTCCTCTCAGGACTTTGAGCACACACCTCCACACAACTGACATATTTTTCAAGGCAACAGGTCTGGGACTTAAAAAGTAGAGTCAGTCATGTGCTATCCAATGCCTTAACCACCACCCACCTGCTGGCCCAAATGGAGCTCATTTATAATGTTTGCTTAATGTTCCAGGGACACCTTGTGTGAAAAAAAAAACTACGTTATGCAAATTTATGTAGTTTGATCCCAGTTCTGCAATTTTCTTTCAAAAAAAAAAATGAGCTTAATAGACAAAGAAAAGCTAAAAGAAAAGAAAAAAAAAAAACACTTCTTTTAGTTCATATGATGTCCTTGATAAGCAGCATTTAAGATCCTCCAGCTGCTTCCAATTTACAACCTAAACTTCAAGGCCAATTTGCAATTCCCATTCTCATCTACACAAATAGAACTTGTATACCTTCAAGGGCATCCTGTGGAAGTACCTTAATTCTCCCAAGTATTTCCCTTCTTTAATGCTCCCAGAAACAAGTGAGAACACAATACAAGCAAGTGATCTGAGTGAATTATTTATACTGGAAAACATACAAGTGTTACAGATCAATGGATGTTATATGATAGCAAAGATGCCTAAACAACAGTCTATAAATAACTGCAGTTTTAAGAACTCAGGCAAGTGGATAAAAATATAAAATGTATCAATTCTATCAATATATTAGTTCTGCTGAGTCTTTCTATACAGCTCAGTTAATTCCTAAAAATCAATAGTGTTCAAAGGTGGAAGATTCCAAGAGGGAAAGTACTCTCAAACAACACGTGCTGCCAGATATTCATTCAGTGTTACAAGAAAAGGACAGTTTCAAATTTGAAAGGATTGAAGGGATTATGGGTAAAGCTATAGGAAAGTCAGTTCATCCTGCAATGCCTTAGGGCACATCAAATAAGGAGAGTAGAATAACGGAGATTTGACCTGTTCTGACCAGATGTTGCTGATTATTACCTGTATTATGGCTATGCTATTTTCCTATCTGATCTTCTGACAGCATACATTTGCCGTAAACTTATAAGTTATATAATATATAGGCTCTGAAATTTGCCAATGTGCTCCTTACTGATTTGGACAAATTAACCTTCTCTCACCTATAAAATGAACCATAAAACTATGTCTTGGGGTTTTGGAATAGGTGCACTGGTTTAAAGAAGTAAAAGTGCTTAGCATGATGCCTAGCATACAGAACAAACACCTAGAAAATGCTATTTTTCTATTCTTACTTTCCAATCATCTGTTTACAAAATTGCCATCTAATGTCAAAATAGTTGGGTATATTTTTCTTTCTTTCCACACTAGTACTTTCGTAAATTGACTCAGAAGCAGGAAGCTGGCATGACCTGTGACTGTTCTCTTGTGGTGTTAGGGTTTCGTTGGTGCCTCTCTCTGGTAACATCTCATAAACAGTTACAGTTTACAGACTACACACACTCTTCTCTTTGTTTTCTCTTACCAGTATCTAGTGCATGCACACAACAAATGCACGATAAATGTTGTTGCCTTTGCTCTCTGACGGCTGGAGAGATACAGCACCTCCAGGTTGTAATATTTACTGTCTGCATCATACAACTGAGTAACTAGTTAACCAACCATCCAAGGAAGAAAATAACAGTCTGATCAGAACTTATGGTAATAGCTCCTGTGGGTCGATTTTGGAACTCACCTTCTCACCGTGTGTTTAGCTATTTCTCTAGGAAAGATACACCGTGGCTACACGTCATAATTCCATTCAGTGTATGGGCTGCTGTACAAATGGATGCAATCAGCAAGGAAGAACTGCTTACTTTGTCAAGCTTGGTAAATATCATTCTAGGAGGTGAGTCATCTTTGCCGAAAGATATACAATGAACCAATCGTAGAAAGTTTACAGGGTAAATAAAAATATCATTAGTTGGACAATAAAGAAATTAACCTGGGTAGGGCACAAAAGAAACAGCACTAAATCACGGCATTACTTAATTTAAAATTTGTTAACTGCCATTAAAAAAACAGATGACATACGACTTTTCCTTATGGAAAAAAATTCTGGCTGATTTTGATATTTTTTTTTTCCTATAGGTTTCTGCCATAGAGTTTTTGTGCTCACCAGAGAGAGACAGTGAGAGGGAAAGTGAGAAATCACCCCCTGAGAGAAATGGCCATGCCATAATCACTTCTCCATTCTATTCTTCTACTGGGACTTCAGACATTCACACACACATGCCCAGTGTGATTCTCAAGCTACCATATCCAGGACTCAAACTGCAGTTGACCATATAGGAGTCTGGCACCTTAACCCCCATGACATCTATTGGGCCCCCCACAGATTGCGGATTTATTAAGGAATTGTGACTTTTCCCAAATTATCAAACAAGTGAAATCATAAAATGGTTATTTAAAACATCTACATTTTTCAGTTGCTGTTATTGGCTCATGTGATTGTTATTGTCTTATATTGCCCGAAGACACAGTATTCACCAGAGAGAGAGACAGAGAAAGCACCCCTCCATGAGACCTGGTCACACCACAAAATCTATTCTCCTATATTTCTCTATCATGTCAAAATATTGGGTATGTACACACACAAACACACACAAATATATATATATATTTTTTTTTTTTTTTGAGAAAGGTTTTTGCTATAGGGAGCATGTGGTTATCAGAGAGACAGAGAGACAAAGTGAGAAATCACCCCCCCCCTGCAGGGGGGAATGACCATGATGCAGTCTCTCTTTTCCATTCTCCTCTCAGGATTGTGGGCATGTGCAAACATGTGCCCAGTGTGAGTTTCAAGCCATTGGGTCTGGGACTTTAACCATGGTTGACCACATGGGACTCCAGTGCCCCATCCACTACACCGCCTGCTCCCACATGTATTTTTTTCTTTTTTTGGAGATGTTTTTGTTATAGGGCATGTGCACTTGCCAGAAAGACAGAGAGAGACAGAGAGACAGAGACAGAAAGCAAGAAAACACTCTCCCAGGGAGAGATTTAGACTAAAGACTTAAATGTAAGATCTAAACTAGAAATTATGAAATGAAAACACAGAGAAAATGTTTCAGGACATTGGTCTGGGAAATGAGTTTTTGGATGAGACCTCAAAAGAATGGGCAACAACACCAAAAAATATAAATGGAATTATATCAAACCAAATTCTTATGTGCAGCGAAGGAAACAATAAACAGAATGAAGGACCAAGCTATAGAATGGAAGAATGGATTTTCAAAGCAGTCTTCTGACAAGGGATTAATGACTGCAATATATCAATATAAGAAATCCAAAACCTCACAAAAAAAATACAACAACAACAACACAAATAACCCAATTAAAAATGGGCAAATGTTCTGAAAAAAACATTTTTCAAAGGAAGATACACAATGGCTAAAAAGCATATAAAAATTACCAACATCACTAATCATCAGTGAAATGCAAATCAAAATCACAAAGAGATATTATCTTATCCCAGCTAAAGTAAAGTAGCTATCATCAAAATCACACACACACACACACACACACACACACACACACACACAAATTCCCACTCTTTGTTGGGGTATAGAATAGTTCAGTCATTATGGAAGATAGTATGGAATTTTCTAGAAAAACTAAAAATAGAACAGCCAATCTCACCAGGCATATATCCGACGCAGGGAGGGGAAATCAGGATGTCATAGAGATATCTGTACTTCAGTGTTCATTGCAACAGTATTTGCAATTACCAAGATATGGAGATATGGAATCAACCTAAGTGTCTATAAACAGATGAGTGGATAAATAAAATGTGTGTACAAACACAAACTAAAACACGTATTTATACAATAGAATACTTTTCAAATACTACTCAGCCATTAGAAGAATAAAATTCTGTCATGTGAGCAAACACAGACTAGCATGGAGGACATTATATTAAGTCAAATAAAGCAAATGAAAAGAAACTTTTTGGTCACTCATATGGAAATTTCAAAAGTTGATCTCATAAAGTAGAAAGTAGACAGGACCAGCAGATGGTGTAATGTCTATGTTGCTGGATTCTGATGTCATTGACGGTGGTTCGAGTCCCGGACCTAGTGGCTTAAACTCATGCTGGGTGCATGTGCGTGTATGTCCAGGATCCCAAGAGAATAGAGGCGAAGGGATTGTGGCATGGCCACACCCCCTGGGAGGTGATTTCTTGCTGTCTCTCTCTGTCTTTCTGGTCAGTACACACACCCTATAGAAAAAAGCCTCAAAAAAATAAATAAAAAAAGAAGGAGAAAGTAGAATAGTAGTTATTAAAGACTAGGAAGGAGTGGGGGAGGGATAGAAAAATTTTGGTTAACAGATGGAAAATTACACAAAAGGAATAAGTTCTAGTGTTCTGTAACACAGTAGAGTAACAAACAAAAATTTAATGTATATTTCAGAATGCTGAAAAAGAACATTTTGAAAGTTCCCAACACAAAGTAATAAGTTATGATGATGATGAATATGCTAATTACTATGATTTGATCACTACATATTGTATTCATGTACTGAAAAATCACACTATACCCTGTAAATATGTACAATTATTATGTATCAATCTAAAAAATCATGAAATTAGATTCTCATTCAGGGTACTCTATTTCCAACAAAAAGAAAATACAACACAGTTGAGAGAAAATACATTATGCTGAGAGATAGACAGTACACAGGCAGGCAGTACAGTGCAGTGGTAAAGAGCCCTGGCTTTGTAGGCGTAGATCTATAGATCTCAATACCTGGCTATCTACTACTCTAGCAGTGTAATCTTGGGCAAGCACCTCCACCTCACTAAGCCTCCATCCCATCATCTGCAGAATGGAGACAATGGTTTCTACTTTATGGGTTGTCGGTTCTGTGAGGTTGTAAGTACTGAATGTCAGTTGTAATTATAAAGGAGCTAATAGAAATAAATGCAAAAGCAATTGAAAAAGAAATACATTTATATTTTATGGACCAAAAAAAAAACCCTCTCTGGATCACTATTGTATTTACATAGGCTGTTTCACCCAAGTATTACCAACTTCACATTCATAATGTACTCCTAATATTAAAATGCCATTTAATATGTAGAAATTAGAAACAAGGTTGTTGCAGTAACATTTCTCTAGAATGAACCTTCTCTCTGGTATTTCTGAAAGAAAAAAAAAAAAAACTATGTGTCTGATTAAAAACTCTTATCACCTCACTCAACAGACACCAGTTTGATTTCTCCTTTTAACTGCAGTGAGGTCACATTCCTGTGTTTCTGACATAGCAGCAGGTTGCCATGGAGATGGTAGCTTTATCAGCAACTCTGCTTTGCAATGACTTCACAGCAAGGTTACCACGAAGCAGATGGGCTGTGAAGGAGACAAGCCCCCTTGTCTAAACACAAATAGAATTGATAATTAATTAGCTGAAGCAGCAGGGGAAATTATGAAAATGTGTGAAAGGTAAAAGGATTTCTATTTATTACAGATTTCATAGTTCTATTCCTTGTGCCAGAGGAAAATCACTTCCTTTTCTGTCTTGGGAAAGTTGTGTGGTGTACTGAATAAATATGGCACTAAATATGGATTGAATGTGCTGGGGTTCATGGTCTGTATCTTTTGATTCCTTAGTTAAGGTAGCAAACTAAATTATCTTTTGTGATTTTCTTTTCTTTTTTCTTTTTTAAGGCAATGGAAAAAGAGAGAGATCTTAAAACAACAAAACCCCTTCGGATTGTTGAGATGATTAAAGGACTGCAGGGTTAACATGTTAACATATTTAGGCTTGTAAGGGCCTGGTGTAAACATACCATCCTTTACTTTAAAATACCTCCTTTGATGATAAAGACCCTTGGATTAGGTTTCCAGGGCTGCCATTACAAAACCCTATGGACTGGGTGGCTTAAACAACATAAATTTAATTTTCCCAATGTTCTGGAGGCTAGAAATCCAAGATCAAAGTCCAGTTTCTTTTAGGGACTCTTTTGCTGGCTTGATGATGGTCATCTGATCTTCTGTGTCCTCATGTGGTCTTTCCTCTATGCAAGCACACCTGTGATGTATCTCTGTGTATCCGAATGACATCAGTCAGAATGAACTAGAGTCTAACCTAATGACCCCATTTTAATGAACTCCTAACAGATCCTATCTTTAAATACAGTATCATTCTTAAGTACTGGGGTTAGAAAGTCCACATCTGAATTTGGGTAAAGAGAAGACACAGTTCAGCCCCAAATAGCTCTCCTTTATAATCTGGATAAAATAAAAGTTACCTAGCCTCGTATACAAAGTCTTTCCTAATCATAGCTGTACCTCTTTTACAGCATTTGCCTCTGGAAATATCACCACAAGCAGCACACGGTGGAAACACATCAGATTATTAGAAGCTCTGCAAACACCTCATATTTAGAGGTTCTACCTCACATTTCTCTTCACCTTTTTTTTTTTTAAGTTTTATTTATTTTATTTATTTATTTATTTATTTTTGTCATAGGGCACATGCGCTTGCCAGACAGACAGAGAGAGGAGACAGAAAGTCTGTGGCAACTGACATTTAGAAAAGCAATGGTGGGCTTTTTTAAAAATGTCCTACCTATGTAGATTGGGGCAAAAAGTCACAAGTTACTTTGATATCTGCTCAAAGTGAAAATAGTCTTGTTGGGGTCAGCAGGTGGTGTGGTGGTTAAGGCTCCAGACACCCATGTGGTCAACTGTGGTTTGAGTCCTGGACCCTGTGACTTGAAAAATCACACCAGGCACATGTGTATGAGCCCAAAATCCCAAGAGGACTATGGAGGAGAAGGTATTGTGGCATGTTCATACCTGCTGGGAGTTGATTTCTCACTTCTTTCCCTGTTTCTCTCTGGCAAGCACACACATCTTATGGCAAAAAACATTTTAAAAAGAAAAAAAAAGTCTTGTTTACTTAATCCATAATCTTGAATCTTGGTCACATCTGGGGGGCAAAAATGAATGGGTCTAATTTGCTAACCTTGGTTCTTCATTTTTCTTCTTCTTCATCGTCTTCTAACAATCAGCTATACTCTGCTCGAGCATCTTTTTCCCTCTTCCTTCAGTCTTAGCTCAAACCTTTTATTTATAATATGTATAAATAACTGTGTAGTTTGGCCTACGATAAAGGTTTGTTAGCTGAAGCTGGTTAAAATATTGCCTCTCCTACTATTGCTGTATTAATTATGATCTAGATTTTGAAATTACTCGCTGAATTCCAGATGTCATTCATTTGATGAGATTTGGGAAAGGGTGCAGATACCTCCCAGGGTCACTAAAATCACACACGCATCTTTAGTTGATGCTGCCTGGCATTTGAGAATCTTCATCCCTGGATCATAGTGTTTTAGGTTACAAAAATTACTGTTCAGGATACTTGTTCCTGTCCAGGATTTCTGAAAACTTAGGTTCTACAGATATTTCAATAATCATCTCATATTCATCCAAGATAAGACTGAATCGTTTAACAAAATGTAGTAAAAATACCGTCTTTTTACTTGGAAATGGAATATGAACTCAGTGTGGTAACACTCATTATCACCAACATCTGAAGAGCTGATAGCTGTATGTCTTGGAACAGTTACAAGTAGGAGAACAATTAATTATTACTTGATTAATGTAGTACCATGGGTATGAAAATATTCTCAAATGCAAGGTCTTGATTAAAAAAAATATAACAACATGGATACTTGGTAATAAAAACTAGGAATCCCTAATCCAATTCAAAACTTTACCCAAATGAAATAACAATGACGATAATATTTAATAAGTACCTGTTATGTTCCAGACATTGAACTGAAGTCAATTAAATCTGAACCATCCTTCCTAGTCCCGTCCCCCCCAATCTTAGAGAATAGAATTATTTTTTTCTCACTTTACAGATGACAAAGACATTATTAAGAATTAGAAACTTTAAACCTCTTGGACAGCTAATATTTGGCATGAAGAAGTTATGTGACTTGCAGATGCCACAGTGATCTAAATTATCCTAATTTTTCAACCAATTGACATATATCCCTCTTATTTTCTGCCTTTTTTCCCACTTTGTTTTAGTCCAGTCTTGTTAAAGAGAGATAAGAATATTAGTCACATCTTTCTCTCATACATGGTGCCCATGGTCCAATTGCTAACTAAAAACCCCATGATGGAAGTACTTTTTATTCTTTGTAACTAAACACAGAAGGATCTATCTCTACAGAAATGGTACCCTGGCACCTTTCATCACCTCATCTGAAACACTGCCTCTGTCTCTGCCTTCTTGGTAGAAGGCACCAAGGGACAGATATGTATAATTACTTGTCTGGTGGAGTTTTAAATTATGTGAATAACTGTCTATCTACAAAAAGAGTGTAGCCATTCATTCTTTCCTCAGTCAGTGTACGATAAGAACTTTGGGAAGTAAAAAGAAATTTGAGATGGTTTAAAATGAATGACTTAGAGATCAAATGATTTATGTTCCCTATCTGATTTGTCCTGAGAAAATGACTAATTTCTCAAGCCTGCAAACAAAGAAAATGAAATAAGCAACAAATTTTAAAGATGAAGCTAGAAACACTCCAGAATCAAAAAGAATATGTTCAATCTGAGCCAACTGTCACATCCTTAACCCTTCCATCTGTTAGCGCACATTCGAAAAAGGAGAATAAAAACTAAACTACATCTAGCCTGTTAGCTGGGTAAATTGACTTGCATGTATTTGTGAGCTGGTAAGACATGCTTGCCTCCCTCTGTGCAGAAGCATTGAGGCTGGCAATTAACCCTGTTTCCTTTAGCAATATAATTTATTTGCTGGGACCTCACTCAAAGCCGTATCAGACCGAGAACCATGCTAATAACCTGTGCTTGGTGAGCACTGGGCTAATGTGGAAATTCAAAAGACAGCGGTTAGGAATGAATAAAATTTTTCTCAAACATACCTTTTTGTATAGGGGTCTTCAAAAAGTCTATGGAAAATGCATATTATGAAAAAAAAAAAACTATGAATAGATTTCAATTTTTTGCACCAAAACAAACTTGTATATTTTTTTCACAAAGTTTTTGAAAAAATACATACACACATAATATATATACATAATATATTATAGTGGTTAGAGTAAGTTTTATACTATATATATATGTGTGTGTGTATATACAAATATCCCTCCTCCCTGGCTTTACTGAAATACAAGCAAGAAATATTTTTGTATGAGAAACAAAAAGATATGAGAAAGCAGAAACTTAGACATAATAGACCAGATGTGAAATATCAAAGTTTTGTGATTCATTTTCTTTTCTTTTTTGGGGGGGGTTAAAGAGAAACACCTGCATATTTTCTAAAGATGTACACATGTTGGAATATTCACTTTGTAAGCTGAATAATGTGATTGTATAAAAGAACAAGAAACTAAAAACAATAAATAAAATAAAATAAAATTTTGTGTTAATAATTAAAAAAAAAAAAGATGTAAGTCCAGGTTTGAGGTAGGGCATTATTAAGTGTTTTCTCAAAGACACCTCGTTTTTCTCCTCTTACAGCTGCCACTTTATGGATAACAACCCCCGGCATGAGTTTACACTGAAATGCATTGTATTTGTAGTGGCTGCTACCAAAGAGGGCACTGAGGGCCCGAGGGAATACAGGTAGACGCTGCTATATCCAGCTCCTGCTGGTGATCGTCATTGATTCATATCCTACCTCTGCCTCCTAGTTCTGATTTGGGATGGGAAGGTGCGTGGAGGAGACAAGGTAGTAAGAATCATTGCCACCTGGAGGGGATCAGCAGTTAGCGTAATGGTTATGTCGCTGCAGGACTCCCACGTAGTAGACTGCGGTTCGTGTCCTGGACCCAGTGGCTTAAAATGCCGGCGCGTGTGCATGCGTGCCCAAGATCCCGAGAGGAGAATGGAGGAGAAGGGATTGTGGCGTGGCCATCCCACCTGGGGGGTAATTTCTCACTTTCTGTCTCTCTGTCTCTCTCTGTCTGGCGAGCGCACGCGCCCTGTAGCAAAAACCTCTCCAAAAAAAAATAGAATCATTGCCATCTGGACTGGTTCATTTACCTTATATCCAAGAGTGTTCTCAAAATTTCTCTAGCCTACAGTCTTTTAACAAGATCTAGGATGTTGAGAAGTCTTAAGTGGGGCCTGACCTTGGCCCAGTAGCAGTATAACGCTGCAAGGCTGTACCCCTCGGGGGAAAGTCTTAGAGCCTCCCCGCACATGCTGATGTGCACATGTGCCTGTGATCAGGGCTAGCAGACCTTGGCAGAAGATTATGGCATGAAGACCCTATTGGGGGTGCTCCTTCTCTCTCACTGAAGAAATAAACTTAAAAAAAAGTCACCTTTTCTAAAATTTATTTTTTATTTTTTTATACATTCAATCTCATTATTTAGCTTACAAAGTGAACATTTCAACATGTGAACATTTCTCCCCAATCTAGTTGATCAAAATATCTCCAACAGATAACACCACACCTCCCTCTCCCTCCTCCCAATGTCCTTCCCCAGGCCTCTCCTCCACACACACCACATCTGGCAATCACACCCATCTCTTGTGTTTGTCCATCCTTTAGTCAGTCAGTTTCAGTCATAGATATTTGAAACTTCTCTTTCCTTAAAAGCAGACCAGTCCACTTTGTATCAAATGTCAGAGTCTCATTATTTTTTTATGACTAAGTAGTATTCCAGAGTATACACATACTACAATTTTTCAGTCCATTCATCTATTCTTAAACATTTGGGTTGGACCAATGTGGAAGATTTAATGTTAAGTGAAGCAAGCCAGACTGAAATTCAAGCATTGTAGTCACCCTGTAATGTATACAGAATGTCTTCACTCGACGGCAGAAGCTGACAGATCAGATGTTATGTTAGCAGGGAGGACAACTGTAGATACTAGAGGCAGTATAGAAGGGGGTACGTGACTAGGAGGAAGAGGATCAGGAAAAAAGAAAAACATACATTTAACAAATGAAACATTCAACAGATACAAAAATGAAAAGTTATCTGTTGATGATAATGTAAATGGTAATGTCTTTGACTTGACTAATATGCACGGTATTCATGCTGGGGATAAACCACTTTGTATGTCATAAAGATGTACAGCGATTAAATGTAAATTTTAAAAAATAAATAAATAAATGGTTAAATTTTTTTTTTTAAAAAAAAAAGCAGTAAGCTTGAGGCTAAATGTTACTATGGCCTTGTTCTTGCCATAGTAACATAAGAATCCTCTTTCTCTTCTATTTCATTCATATCTATGATCATTATGAAAATACCAATATTGGGGCCAGCAGGTGGCATAGTGGTTAAAGCGTTGGACTCCCACATTGCTGACAGTGGTTTGAGGTTCAGACCCGGAGACTTATAATTCACACCGGGTGCATGTGTGTGCGTGCCCACAAGTCCATGAAGAGAATAGAGGAGAAGGGATTGTGGTCTGGGCATCCCCCCAGAGTGAGTTCTCACTTTCTCTCTCACTGTCTCTGTCTCCAGTCAGCACGCACGCCCTACAGCAAAAATCTTAAGAAAAAAGAAAGTACCAATATCAAGGAGATAGACTTCTGTTTTTCTTTCATCCCTCTCTCTCCATTTTATTCTACTACCCACGCTTATCAACAGATCAAATCCTATGTTATCATACAAAGTAATAGTTCCATCTGTATGCATTTAAAACAACAATAACTCCCAGTTCCTTATCTCTTATGTTCAATAATACTTAATATTATTACATTTGATCAGAGATAAAATTTTAAGTGGCACATACCAAGTATCCATCCTTATGTCCAACAAGCATTTATTTATCATCTATTTGAGCCCATGCTAGGCTCTGGGGATCCAAAGATAAATGTCAAATCAATCTCTTGCTCTCCATGTAGTTTAATAAACCAGAATTGTATCTGTAGGAACAAATTATTTGCAATAGAAAACTCATTTTTTAACATAGTCACTCTCCTTTGTCAGGCAACATAACAAAACTGCTTCTCTGAAGCGAAGCACATGATCCAGTCCTTTGAACTGTTTCCTTCACTGTTACTCCCTTCAGAGTTAGCCTTTCACTCCATGTCTCTAAGAACATTTCAACCATCCATATGCTTTTATCCCCTTCTGAGTATAAAATTTCCTCCTGTCTATATTTTTGAGCAGTAGAAGTTCTGGCCTAGCCACTGTGACACAGGTAGTAGCATACGGCTCTGCAGTACTGGAAACCACATGGTCAACCACAAGTTGGAATCCAGAGTGGACATGACGTACAGCAGGTGGAGGCACACCCACGATCTTGATTTGCTGGAGGACTTGAAGGACATTGCTACAAGACTTTGTCAAGGGTGCCTTTTTATATCTCCTATTCTCTTAAAAGAAAGAAATGACTAAAAATAGAATTAAAACAAAACAATAGAACAACCATCTCAGAATTCCTGGAATATAATGCTATGTTTCTTTATTCTTTCCCCTGGCCACTTAGAGTGACAATTGAAATCTAAGTGGCATAACTTTTTTTCCCCTTTGCCATCTTTGTTTTTCCATTTTGTCATAGTTCTTTTGTGTGCCATGGAAAGAAGTAAGTACTTTCCGGAGATATAAATAAAATTATTGGCAGAACATAATATGCACTGTTAAATTTTCTATAGGCAGTTAGCAAGCATTTTGTGGAGGACTGGTTCTTAATATCAAGAAAAACATGTGCCTTGAGCTCTTTAACCAATATGGCTTTTTAGGTGTGTGGGTTTATAGAATCTCAAATTTTAGAGCTTTATTCCACTTTCACTGACAAGTTTGTTTACTGGATTCATAGAATTATGAATTATTCTCTGCCTCTGACCTCCCCAAGTCAGTGCACCTGTTAGACGATAGAAAAGGCCTAGTACAGCAGTCACCATTGTTTTCTCCATTTGTGAACCATATATACTGACTTGAGGAGCTTCCCCGCTTACTCTCCTTATCGAGGCCAGAAGAAAGAGAGATCGTGATACTTCCTAGTCCTTTTTCAAAAGGAGTCAAGTAAAAGACCCTTCAAGCTCCAGATGAGGTACACTGGCCAAACAATATCTCCATCCCTTAGAAATCTGTTAGCAATGTACAACCCTAAGTGTGTCGAATTAGAACCTGCATTTTAACAAGGTTCCAGGTACGCTCGAAGTTGGGAAGCACTGAAAGGGCAAAGAAAGAAGGAACACACAAACTGGCGTAAAGAAGCTTTCCTTAATTCATGCCTTCAAGAAAAAAGGGGAAAAAAGATGGTGGGCAAAGAGGGGAGACTATGTACCTGTGTGCATATGGGAGAGAGAGGAAAAGAGGAGGGAGAGGGAGAGGGAAAAGAGATGCCAAGACACACCCATATGTCTGCTCAAAACACACCTGCCTAAAGTTTTTCAACCTACTCTGGGTCTCAGCTGCTGGAAGTGAATTTCCTTTGTAAACTAGGCATATCTGGAGTCTATATTCTACCTGAGATGTGCACAGTGTCTTTCAGTGGCAGGAAAACAACCTTCCTTTTCGTCTTTAACTCAAGCACTAGGTTGGATGAAAGTAGTATCTTTCTGACATTGCACTTAACCTGCTAAGGGTGAGGAGGCTCACTAAAAGAAGTTCTCATTATGGGACCAGCAGGTTGTGTGGTGGCTAAGGCGCTGGACACTCCCACATGGCCAGCCACAATTCGAGTTCCAGACCTGGTGGCTTGCTTTCTCACTTACTCTCTCTCTCTTTCTCTCTCTCTTTGTGTCTCTTTCTGGTCAAATTAAAACTAATGAATCTTTATTTAAGATTAAAAAAAAAAGAAATTATTATTCAAAGAATGACTCCAGCAGTGCTATGTTTTCCAAAGTAGCACAGCTCTCTCTCGTTCATTTGGGCATTCTGTATATGGCATTTCCATACATAAAATTATTGATGATCACTGGCCAACCATGGTTCAAATCTCAGACCTGGTGGTGACTTGCTTCCTCACTTTTCTTCTCTCTCTCTCTCTCTTTCACTCTGTCCCTCTCTGGTCAAATAAAAATAAATAAATTTTTTTTAAAAATTATTGATGATCAGAGTCAGAGGGAATTGCAAAAGAGCAGTCTAATTTCTCACCTGATACTGGAATTCTTGCTAATATAACTAGTCATTGCCCAGATTATGATCAAATGAAATAAATGAAAGAATGCTTAAAATTCATGCTCAAATGCCATTGAGCATTCAACATTGCTGCTACTCTGTTCATTATTGGAGAAGGCATCATCCCACTGATCGCTTCCCTTAAGTCTGGAGTGCTTCTCTTAAAAACAGTTAACCTTCAGAGCAGCGGTCCGGGGAGGAAAAAAGTCCCTTTATAAACAAACTCTTTTGCCTTAGTGAAAAAAAAAAACTCATAAAAATGGTAATTAGAACCCAGCATGAGAGAGATACATTTCCCATAATAACAATAAAAATTAAAAAAAATACACTGAAGACTTACTACTTCATAGAAAATATTTGCCATTATTGTTATTGTTATTATTGTGTTACTGTTAATAATAATGACAGGTTACTAGCTAAGCGACTGGGCCTTCTGTGTAACTAAGTAAGCATACTTAGAAAGGGCTCCCCTGAAGGCATTTCTCAATTAATAAGGGCGCCTGACAGATCTTCTCACAGCCTACTGCCAGGTACCAATTGATTGCCTCTCTTTAATAACTGTTTAATTTGCCCTCCTGTACTAATCATGTCATGCAAATTGTTGGCCTCTACTGTTTAGTGACAAGCTAAAGCATTTCAGTAGGCCCAGTGGTGCTGCCCCCCAGCCCCACCTTCCATCCTCTGCCTTTTCCAGCTTCCCCCTTCCTGTTCTCCAGCTCCCCATTCTGTCTTCATCCATCTTCCTCCTGCCTATAATCCAGACAGAGATATGGGGCCACTTGTTTCTCAGGGAAGATGTCTGGACAGGGCATTCTGGAAACAAAAGAGTAAAATGGTCAGGCCTCCAGAGCAGCAGCTGCAGGAAGGAAGAAACATTGCTTCACCATGTCTCCTGACCTCTCCTCACCTTAAAGAACTCTCATAAACTCACAACACAAGCATGGCCTCTTTATAGATGCAGAACTAGGGTCTTACAAGGCCGAAATTGGTAACTATGTGAATGAAAATAAATAAATGAATGAAGTCTTAAGAGCAGGGCAAATTTACCAAGGAGTTGGAGGAGAAAGGGGAATGGGCTGTAAAGTAAGTCTGATGAAAGCATGTGAGAGGAAGACAGCATTGATATGTAAGTCAAGGCCCAGCATTAGGCATATCAGGGAACTCAAGGGCACAGTCACATTGATGACTGCGTTATACTTTTCCTGACTCCACCTCGCCTCTAGCTCTTCTCTCTGGTTTCTTGGATGTACTAAGATTTTGACTTCTTGCATAGATTGCATAATCCTGCTTCACCAGATGAAAGACCTGCCAAGAATCCAGAATGGAAGGGCGTGCTCAGTAGTTAGAAGTGCTCATGTCCTGCTGCACCCACACCTCCACACATTGACACACTGTCCTGCCATTTAAGCAGAAGGTCCTTCACACGGAATTGTCAAGGGACATTACAAAGACAGGCTCTCTTGCATGAGCTTTTCTGTGATATCTATAATTGGAGCACATAAAGACGACTTTCTCTTGTAAAGCACTACTTTATGTCCTTACTTTACACCTGTCGCTTAGCTAAGTAATAGCAAATCTTCAAACAAGGCCCTCCGCCCTGTAATCTATGCATAGTTCTCTATTCCCTCTCCTGACCCTACTCCTAATGGCCTTATCTTACTGAACTCAATATTTCTCTCCCTTCTGTGCCTTTTTTTTTTTTTTTTTTTTTTTTTTTGGTATTTGACTTCTGGCACAATTTCCTTTCCTAGAGAGTTCAGTAACCAAATATCCTATCCATTAAAGGCATTACTGAAATCATTTCGTTCTTTAAACAGCTGTAAGATGTGAGATATAGCTGTTAAATCATGTATCACATATATCATCTGTATTGCATATTTAACTATTTGGAGAGATTAAAAATGACTTAAAAGGAGATATTCACAAGATTCGTTAAGCCCCCATAGAACTTTTCTTTTCCTATGGAACTAATAATTTGCTTTATATAGTGACAACCATATCCAAAGACATTTTTGAAAAGGTTCTATAGAGAACTTGATGACAATCTGAGATGTGAAACTCTTTCTCAACTTGAACTTCAAATAAGAAGTAACTTTCAGGGGCAAAGAGTTTAAAATTCCCTTACAATTGCCAGGGAGTACAAAGAATGCTGAAATTATCAGTAAGAAATCAAGAGTAAACTAGCGAAGAGGACACAGATATAAGGCAAAATGGTCATCTTAGGAGCATAGAGAGGTACTTGCTGTTTAATAATCTCTACAACTAATAAAGAAGACAGTATGGGAGCAAAGTAGGGCCTGAAAAAGTTTTAAGAAGCATCTGGATCTTACAGGTTGTAATGTAAGTACTCTGACCTACAGCTCAATACCAAGCTGAAACTAAATGAGATACATTAAAAGAAGAATGTTAGTGGAACTGAAGAGTAAATTCTTTAAGATAATCCTCAGTTACTAAAACACAACTTCTGTTTACAATGTCTGTTGGGTACCTGACGTTGATATTGGGACCTAGCAAGTCTGTTTTTAAAAGGTGGAGGAACACTTCAAAGGGGAAAGTAAGAAGAAATTAAAAGTCTTTCAAAAATCCATCAACCAACCAACAAAAATCAAAAACAAAACACAATATGAAGACTACAAAGGAGATGGGCAAAGGTGTTTTTACTTCCAGTGGCAGAGAAATCTCATTCTCATTGCCACCACCTTCCTTTAGACTAGTATCTTTTCTTGCCAGGATTAATGCAATGTTCTATTAACAAATCACCCATCTTATCCTTGCTCCCCAAGAGCACATACTCCACATAACTAGAATGCTTTTTCTGAACAACAACAAAAATAGCTTGAATTATCCCTGTTCTTCACACTCTGTTCCACGTTCTCACAAACCTGTTCTATATATTCTCTCTGTGAGTACTTATACAGCCTTTACTAGGTGCTACGGGCACAGAACTAAAGCAGACTGAGCTATACCCCTACACTCAAGGAGCTTATCCTATAATTAGAGATCAGCTAAATTCCTTTATTTCATATTTGTTTCACACAGTCTGGAAGTTGCACACCACTTTCCCTTGGCTTCTCCACACCACTCCCTTACTGATATACTTACACTGATTTTCATTTTTCCATTAACACTCTGTACATTCTCTTTTGCCAATCCTCCTTTGCATACGATGCTTTTTATGCTAAAATACCTCCCCCATCATGTTCCTCTAACTGCTACTACTCTTCAGTACTTCCTTTATCATTCTGGTTGTTCCTTGGTTGGTTGGTTGGTTGGTTGGTGTCTGTATTTTTCGCTAGACTGAGCGTTCCCTTGGAGAGACTCAGGATTATTTATTGATAGATAATTCCAGTACTCAGGCCAGTATCTGATTTATGTTCATCAGTTGGGTGAACTAATTAAAACTTGACCTTTTGTTGTTTGCCTCCACTTGACCAAGAAGTGTAGTTTCCTCAGGGCAGAGACTTTGCTTGGTTCATTCTTAATTCCAGCTTTGTAAATACTGATCATTCAATATTTATTTATTGCATTAATGAACAAAAGGATGAATTTAGCAACAACAACTTAACAAAAAATTATTAAAATTATGCCCACACTAATATGATTGTGATCAGAACTGAAACTGGACATTAAGGGTTTTTTGTTTGTTTGTTTCCCCCCAAATAAAATTCTGGAAATTCCTTACAGGAAATTAGTTATCACTTACAAAGATTATGGGGGCTGGATGGTGGTGCAGAGATAAAACAGAATTCTCTGCAAGGCTGAGCCACCTGGGAAGGTTCTAGATTTGAGTCCGGAGACCTTGCTAAATATGCTGGACACGTACATGCCCATGACACAGGTTGACTGTAACTGATGGTGGATTGTGGCATCAAGATACTGTTGAAGGTGCTGTCTCGGTATCGTTTTTTTTCTGTGGCTTATGGAAGAAATAAATCTATAAATGTTAAAAAAACATTATTAATTTTTCTAACCCTTTTTAGTATACTTTAATTTTCTTTTTTTCCCACCTGGCACAGGACAGGCTGTGGAATTGAATTGTGAGACCCTTTTCACTTTCACAACTGAATTATGAAATGCCACATCCACCAGCCTCTGCCAGAAGCAGGCAACATTAATATTCATGTTTAGAAGGGCCTGCAGTGTGGCAGTGGGATGATTTAAACAGGAGAATAATCAGGGACTGCATCTTAGTAAATAAATCCCAGGTCCAATTTGTTTAGTCTTTCGCCCACATTTTTTAAGGGAAATTAATATTCTTTTTAAAAAGCAAATCAATACAGACTCTGAACTTCTTACTCCATAGCTTTAAATGGAAATGTTTCTCTCCACCTCAGAAGCCTGCTGGCTAATCTCTTTTCTAGTCTCTTTCTAACCCATTCCAATAGACAGAGAAGCAGGGATCCCCTCAAAATCTCACTCATGAAGGATGTAGTATGTTTTTGCTGTTGTGGGCCTAGTGCCAACTGGCTATCGTGGGAACGCAGGCCATGAAATGGCCTGTCATCAGAGGTTCATAAACCAGATTGAGAAAGGAGGTGATCTCAGACCAGATGTCCAAAGAACAATAACAACAAACAAACTCTACGATGTTTTGGTAACACCATCTCAACATTTTATTTCTACCTTTGCCAATCTTACATGTGCCTCCTGTAATCTTCTCCTTCACCCTTCTTCCGAAAATAGAGACACAAGATACTTTATATGCCTTAACTAATTCGATTCTCACAATAACCCTCCAAAGTTTATAATATCACGACCATTTTACACATGAAGAAACTGAGGTGTAGTCAAAGTAAATGATCTACACAAGATCTCATGTTCAAGAAATAGTGAAACTTGTGTTCAGAGCTCAATTCTGCTTCATTGTAAACGTCTGTCCTTTCCCCCAGGCTCCATCTCCATAAATCACCCTCCGTCCTTTGCACCATTCTATTATTTCTGGTTATTTCCCAGCACCTCTATTCTGCTAAGACAAACAAGATCTACTTGTTATCTCTGGAACAAATTTTGCTAACGCATGTTTCCATGTCTTGACTTGCTCATCCAAACTTAAAGAAAACTTCAAAGGTGTCAGCACAGGTTAAGGGCTCAAAGAGTATCTAAAAGAAACAGGCTCATCTTAAATTCTAGTCTCACACCTTTCTAGATGTATGACCTTCTTTTTTTTTTTTGAGAAGTTTTTGCTATAGGGCGCATGTGCTTGCCAGACAGAGAGAGACAGAAAGACAGAAAGCGAGAAATCATCCCCCAAAGGGGATGGCCATGGTGCAATCCCTTCTCCTCCATTCTCTCTGGGGATCTTGGGCACACACGCACACGTGCCCGGTGTGAGTTTAAGCCACGAGGTCCGGGACTCAAACCGTAATCGAATACATGGGGGTCTAGCGACATAGCCATTACGCTAACTGTTGGTACCACATATGACCTTCTTCAAGTGCCCTTTTCTACATGCATTTCCTTACCAGTGAAATGGGAAAATAATAATAGCATTTATGAACATTATTAATAAACATTGGTCACTAACATCAGTTACCATATTTTCATCTGTGATTTAGGAACGTCATCTAGAGGTGTAGGATCTAGATGGTTATTTAATTTAAAAAAATGATTTGAAGATAGAAATAGCAAATGAAAAATTACCTAACCATTAAAGGGTAAAATAATAACAATTCGGTTTTATAGACAGAATTAAATTTGTATATGTTAATATGATCCTCCAGTTTTACAATGTGAAAATTGAAGCCCACAAAAGGTGAATAAATTTCTCAAGTTCACACATCTAGTGGAGAGTCTTTCTAGAAGACCTTTGTTGCCTTTGAATCATAAGCAGCAATGCCGACAATGCTTATCCATTTTTATAAATATTCTTCCACACTCTAATCACAGAGCATCAGGTTCACGCAGTCCCCACCTACTCACTTGTCTCATTTTTAGCCATCGTTCCATTGGTAAAAATGCTGGCACCTTGTAAAACCTAACTAAGCTTGCTTAGCTGAGCCTTGGGATTTATTCTGACTTTAAATTATTTCAAAGATTATCATTTGAAATGCAGTTTCTTTTTTAATAGGAAATAAATATTTAACCACGAGTGAAAAATCTAGTTCAACTATTTCAATAAATATTTGAGTGCCAATGTTGTCTGGCATCACAGGTGATATGTTACCGATAATATGGCGGGACGAACAGCATGTTTCTGCTCTCCTAAGCTATCACAACTCTGTTGTAATTTTTTTTTTTTAACTTTATTCAGTTTTTGTTTGTTTGTTTGATTTTTCCTGAGAGAGGGAGACAAGTGAGGCCCCACATAGGTCCCCACACCAAGATACAGCCCCAGTATGAGCCAACCAGGATCACAGGCACCAGCATGTCCAGTATGCTCAGAGAAATCCTGGAATGTGAAGCCAGGACTCTTCTCCTGTGAGTCCAGCACTGGACCGTCAAAATTGTACCACAGTCAGGCCCCTATCAGAATGTTATTTTAGAAGTTCATTAAGCTTTACATCTCACCAAGGGAAATCTGTTTTCTTTAGAAGGTTCATTTACGGGACCAGTAGGTAGTGTGGTGACCACTTTATACCACTTTGTTGTTGTTCAGTATACCACAGCCAACCACCGTTCAGGTCCTGAACCTTCTGGCTTGCTTTCTCACTCTCTTTCTCTCTCTATCTCTCTCCCTCCCTCCTGGTGAGTGTGCATGCCCTGAAGCAAATTTTAAAAAATAGTAATAGTGCTCAATAAAATAAATAAAAAATAGTTCTTTTTTTAAAAAAGGTTACTTGAAGCCAAAATAAACATTTACTGCTTAAATATCAATATACGCTTTAGTCTAATTATAGGAAGAAATAAAAAATGAGGTAAGCCTTTAGTAATTAAGTTTTCCATGTTTCTAGAAGCTCTTTTTGGCACCATCATTTATTTCCTAAATTTAAGCTTTTCCCTTCCCAGTCATTTTATTTTTTTCAGATAAAATAATGGCACTGAATTTTAACCAAGGTCATGAGACTCTGTGTCTGCCTCTGCAGTCGATGGAAAACACACACACACACCTCTACACAGACACACACCTACATATACACACAGCTCCATGTACACTCTCTAAAGCAGAGTATTTTTTAAATCTCAGTGTATGTTTTAGACAATAAGATGTTGAAGTATTTATAGAACCTAGGATCCAGAGCTAGGTTTTGATATTCTTTAATGTAGGTATCATAACAATACAATAGTTGTCACCATTTCACTTTTTAACCCCTTACTTATCCCATTCTTAGGACTTTACATGCAATGTCAAGTATAATCTTACATATCAATAGGAAACATTACCCCTCTTTAACAGATGACGCACATGAGGCTTAGGTCATATAAACTTGGAAAACGTCATGTGGGCATATATAGTAGATCCGGAATTTGAACTCAGGTCCGCCTGGGCAGATCTTACACATCTTTCTAGCTCCCCAAAGCATTTTTGCATAAAGTATTAGATATTCAAAAATCTTCATTGAACCACTGAATGTTAAAGCAGTGGACAAGCAATAAAAATGCTATTCTGTGAGAGAAACTCCTGGAAAAGCTGTGCAACCAGGCTTTGAAAGAGATGTCGAAACAGAATCCCTTGCGATGAGGACTATATAGACTTGTGAAAGGCCTGGAAGCTGCACCAGACCTGCAACAGCGATCTTTGAAGGGGGTTTGGACACATTTTTATTGCTATAGAAAAGGAAATAAAATTTTTAGTTATAATTCATCTAATAAAGTGATCCAAGTTTTACCTCTGCTGAGATTGTAGGTGAAAAAAAGGAATAATACAAGTGTCACAGATGCTCCATGTACAAACTTCTGGATTTTGACCCAAATGAGATGCCATTGCTTAGTGAGAGGCACCGAAATATCAAATGCTATAGACTCCATGTACAATTCTCCCAAGCCAGTACATGATTTCAGAAGACATCTGGCTCACCATCTTAGTCCTCCTGTCATCACTGCAGAGCACACACATGCATACACCTTCGATACAGATGTTTTTCAGAGCCATTGGAAGAAATTTGCTATTGGTCCTATACCTGTGCTTTTTGAAGCATGCTCCAAGGACCAGCATTATTGACATCACTTGTTAGAACGGCAGAGGCGGTGGTGGGAGGTGGCATAGTGATTAAGGAAATGGATTCCCAAACGGTTGTCCATGGTTCGAGTCCCAGACCCAGCTGCTTGAAAATAACACTGGGCAGGTGTGCATGCATTACCAAAACCCAGAGAGGAGAATGAAAGAGAAGAGATTATAACATGGCCATCCTCCTTGGGGGTGATTTCTCACTTTCTCTCTCTGTCTGTCTCTATCTCTTCAGCAAGTGCACATACCCTTTAGCAAAAATCTCTCAAAAAACAAACAGAAAATAAATGCAAACACATAACCCATTCCCACACTGCCAAATCAGAAGCCAAGTTTCAACATGAGCCCTAGTAATTCACATGAATAGTCAGGCTTGAGAAGCACTGGCCTACCAAACGATATGATAGAAGTTCTTCCTACAAGACACCTATGTTCTCCTAACAGGACTGTCTATAATCATTGTAGCCTCTTGTTTATTTCCATAGCACTCAGCAGTCCAGTTGAACATGAGGCTGAGGCTGCACGGGGGCCTGCAGTCGTCTGTCATGCACCGTGGCAATTCAAGGACAGAGCAAACTTCAGGTGTTCAGTGACGGTGGTTTGCTTATGATGTTCAGACCCCGTGTTTTGCATCACTGAAATACACCCATCCTTCAAGATGATCACCTCCCAGTCTGGGAAGGGATTTCTGATTTACCCTTTCATTCTAAAGACATTTTGCATGTGTACATCTAAGCACTAATTTATTCAAACTGCTGTTCTACAATATATTTATATTACTTCGATTGCTTTGTATTTATATCCTTGACTTTATTAGGCCCTTTGAAGTCAGGGACATTGTAATCTACCGTTATTTAATTTGAAGAAGGGAAAGGGACAGATGGAGAAAAAAAAATAATGAATGAGAATTTGGAACCAAGTCTACTTGGCCTTCTTTTCTTGGTGTATGTGTGTGTGTGTGTGTGTGTGTGTGTGTGTGTGTGTTGTTTTGTGTTGCCAGAGAGCACATACACTCTCCAGAGAGAGAGAGAGAAGTATTTTGCGAAAGAACCCTTCTGAGAGATGATCATACCACAATCCCTTCTCCACCAATTGTCCTTTCAGGATTTTGGGCATGCACGCACATATGCCCAGTGTTTTTCTTTTTCTTTTTTTTTTTTTTTTTTTTTTTTTTTTTTTTTTGGAGAGGTTTTTGCTATAGGACGTGCACACTCTCCAGAAGGACAGAGAGAGACAGAAAAATAGAAAGCAAGAAATTCCCCCCCACGGGGATGGCCATGCCACAATCCCTTCTCCTCCATTCTTTTCTCGGGATCTTGGGCACGCATGTACACGCGCCTGGCGTGAGTTTAAACCACCAGGTCCAGGACTCGAACCACGGTCGGTTACTTGTGATTTCAGTGATATAGCCATTATGCTAACTGCTGGTCCCATGTGCCCAGTGTTTTTCAAACCACTGGGTCCTGGACTGGAACCATGCAGTTAGCCATGTGGGATACAGCTGCCTAACCACCATGCCACTAGCTGGCTCCATTATGCATTTTTTTTTTTTTGAACAAAAAGTATACTTAGATTTCCCCTAATTACATGAGGATTCCTAACCTTTCTTTTTGATGGAAAGTAAAACCATATGTGTTGGAGTAATGCTTGAGAACGGAAAAAAAAAAAAAAAAAGCAAATCGCTGCTCTATTGTGAGCAGAAGCTGGTTCAGCAGATTTGTGATCACGCCTCATATCAGGACTTAAGCGTCCTTTGTGAACACTGCCACAGCTGTGCAAATCTTGGGGTAAAGAGAGAGACTAAGTGCTTGTGTTTGCCTCTTGTGGCTTTAGTTTCGCTTAGGTGCCCATCTTGTGAGCTCTGCTCTGCAATGTCAAGGGGAGCGATTAGACATTCAAAGTGGAATTCACTCAGAGCCATGCATTTCTCCTCCTTTTAGGTCACAACTGAAATTGGGTTTTCATGTGAAATTTGCTCTAGGCTCAGCAGATGGTTGCCAAACAACCAAACATCACAAGCAACAGTTTGCCTTCTGTACATTGATGTGGCTATAACTAGACATAAAATTGCAAAAGAACCAATCTAGTGTTCAAATCTGCCCTTCCCCTTTCCGTTATTCCTCCCATTCTTTCTATTTATGTTGTCTGGGACTGAAACACACATTTTGTTGCATTTCGCCTTCACAATCATACCTCTTTATGCTGACATGTAAGTGCAATTGGAGGAGAAAAGGGACACATCAATGCTAGAGTTGGAGAGTTCAGATCACATGTTGAGTTTTTCCCCTTTCTTTAAAAATAGATTCCTTTTACAATCGAGGGTAAAAAGGGAAGCAAATTGTATAGTGAATTTATTTACTCAGATGCTGTGGCTGATAATTCTCATCTTTAAATCATCCCACAGCTGCACTCCCAACCTTTCTGGACATCAATATTAATGTTCTCAGCTCCTGGCAGTAGCTAGTAGAGGTGGCATTTCATAATTCAGATGTAAAAATTAAAAGCAAGTGCTAGAGGGGGCACACAGTAGCAGAATACATCCATCTAGTTGTTGATGGAAAGCCTCTCGGAAAGCCTGCATTTCCCAGCCTTCCCTCAGCACGGAAATACAGCACTAAGAGGCAAATAATGGTGTCCCAGAAATGTGTTCTCCCTCATTATTTAAAGAAAAAGAACCATAAAGGGCATAACACAGTTCCAGATATATTTCAAATCAGAGTTGGCCATAATGATCAAACTTCAAGATCTTCAATCAGATCTTCAGTAGTCACATCAGGGGAAAGTGCTCTGGCAAATCCCACCTAAAAAAAGAAAAAGTTCGGCCAATAGATGCATGAGCTCAGTGCTCCAGCAGCAGAGTTGACATTTCTGGGAATTTGAGCAGTCTGCCTCTCATTCCTACTGATAGAACAATCCATGGAGAAAAGCTGCCCTCCCCAGTCACCCATGCCAGGGTGTTATTTTTGTGTTTTGTCAAAAAAAGTGTCCCTTAATATTATATGTTGTAAAGAACCTAGATTCTCAGTTCTCTGAAGAAAAACTAGTGCATCATTATTCTCTTCATATTTTTCTTTCCCTCCTTCAAAAATACTAAGGTCCTCACATTTGAAAGCTGCAGAAAATTAGAGACAATATAGGAATGCTCTCATCTAATTATAAATTAAATCAAATGCTTATTAAATAAACATGTTTTTGAAAAAGACACTTCATCATAAATACAACATGGTGCATCCATCAAATGAAAGAAAAAATACCACAACCACTTTTACCATCATGTCTTAGTATATAGCCATTTTATTCCACCAGCTATCTATCCTAGGACTGGAATGAATAAAAGTTAAAAAAAAAAAAAAGCTATCTCCCAGCATTTTTTGTCTATTATTTTGGTTTGGATTGATTTTGTTTTTGAGAGAGAGAGTTTTATTTGCTATAGGGCGTATGTGCTCACCAGAAGGACAGAGAGACAGACAAAAAGTGAGAAATCACTCCCCAGTGGGGATGGCCACGCCACAATCCCTTCTCCTCCATTCTCCTCTCGGGATCTTGGGTACCCATGCACACGCACCCGCGTGAGTTTAAGACACCAGGTCTGGGACGCGAACCACGGTCGGCTACATGGGAGTTCAGTGACATAACTATTACGCTAACTGCTGGTCCCAGGATTTGTTTTGTTTTAATAGTTGGCCATCACTGGTAAAGGAGAGAAAGTGGCCTCTTATCAGTTATAGCCCAAGTCACACTTCTGGGCCAGTTCTTTTCATTACTGGAGATGGTCTGCTTCAGAAACACAGCTACTAGAGTTCAGATCACATGTTGAGTTTTTCCCCTTTCTTTAAAAATAGATTCCTTTTACAATCGAGGGTAAAAAGGGAAGCAAATTGTATAGTGAATTTATTTACTCAGATGCTGTGGCTGATAATTCTCATCTTTAAATCATCCCACAGCTGCACTCCCAACCTTTCTGGACATCAATATTAATGTTCTCAGCTCCTGGCAGTAGCTAGTAGAGGTGGCATTTCATAATTCAGATGTAAAAATTAAAAGCAAGTGCTAGAGGGGGCACACAGTAGCAGAATACATCCATCTAGTTGTTGATGGAAAGCCTCTCGGAAAGCCTGCATTTCCCAGCCTTCCCTCAGCACGGAAATACAGCACTAAGAGGCAAATAATGGTGTCCCAGAAATGTGTTCTCCCTCATTATTTAAAGAAAAAGAACCATAAAGGGCATAACACAGTTCCAGATATATTTCAAATCAGAGTTGGCCATAATGATCAAACTTCAAGATCTTCAATCAGATCTTCAGTAGTCACATCAGGGGAAAGTGCTCTGGCAAATCCCACCTAAAAAAAGAAAAAGTTCGGCCAATAGATGCATGAGCTCAGTGCTCCAGCAGCAGAGTTGACATTTCTGGGAATTTGAGCAGTCTGCCTCTCATTCCTACTGATAGAACAATCCATGGAGAAAAGCTGCCCTCCCCAGTCACCCATGCCAGGGTGTTATTTTTGTGTTTTGTCAAAAAAAGTGTCCCTTAATATTATATGTTGTAAAGAACCTAGATTCTCAGTTCTCTGAAGAAAAACTAGTGCATCATTATTCTCTTCATATTTTTCTTTCCCTCCTTCAAAAATACTAAGGTCCTCACATTTGAAAGCTGCAGAAAATTAGAGACAATATAGGAATGCTCTCATCTAATTATAAATTAAATCAAATGCTTATTAAATAAACATGTTTTTGAAAAAGACACTTCATCATAAATACAACATGGTGCATCCATCAAATGAAAGAAAAAATACCACAACCACTTTTACCATCATGTCTTAGTATATAGCCATTTTATTCCACCAGCTATCTATCCTAGGACTGGAATGAATAAAAGTTAAAAAAAAAAAAAAAGCTATCTCCCAGCATTTTTTGTCTATTATTTTGGTTTGGATTGATTTTGTTTTTGAGAGAGAGAGTTTTATTTGCTATAGGGCGTATGTGCTCACCAGAAGGACAGAGAGACAGACAAAAAGTGAGAAATCACTCCCCAGTGGGGATGGCCACGCCACAATCCCTTCTCCTCCATTCTCCTCTCGGGATCTTGGGTACCCATGCACACGCACCCGCGTGAGTTTAAGACACCAGGTCTGGGACGCGAACCACGGTCGGCTACATGGGAGTTCAGTGACATAACTATTACGCTAACTGCTGGTCCCAGGATTTGTTTTGTTTTAATAGTTGGCCATCACTGGTAAAGGAGAGAAAGTGGCCTCTTATCAGTTATAGCCCAAGTCACACTTCTGGGCCAGTTCTTTTCATTACTGGAGATGGTCTGCTTCAGAAACACAGCTACTTTCTAAAGAAATTCCCAGCCAATGTGTACATCCAAATATTTACTACAGAATTAATTATGTGAGGAATTTCATAGTTACTTACAAACTTTCATTTAAAATGAGGCCTCTGTTTTTTTTTAAAGGATGTGTCATAACAGGTTTTTGAACATTTTTTTTATTATTATTTCTAAAATAGGTAAGTGCCTCTTGCTTGGTATTCATTTTATCCTGGTAATTTTTGTCCTAATCATTGCTAAAGTGATTTTTTCAAAGAACCATAAAAGAAAAAGAAAAAAAAAACGTGCATAAAAGAATTTATGTTTGACTTCTGTTTTATTTTCTTTTTAAAATCATGTTGTGATTGTGGTTTTATTCCCTTTTACTCCAAGGCTTTAAGCAACTCGTTTGTTAGGTCCTACTGGGGATAGCATACAGACTAATTTTCATAAGTTGCAATGGTTTTGAAGCCTGAAAAAAATGAAATTAAAAAAAGAGAAGAAAACAGACTGTCCGTTAGACTGTGGCAAGACTGTATGAAGACTGTCATGACGATTCAGTTGCTTTCTCTTTAGCACGGTGAGTGTTGCAGTCAGAAGAATATTTTCTTCTCAGCCTCTCATGAAAGAGGAGCTGGAGACCCAGGAAGCTTACAACGGCTGCAAGCAGTGTTTGTGCTAACCACAGCAAGGCAAGGAGGTCAGCTCGGGGAGCACTACAAATATTTGTATGGCTCCAAGGGGCAAGGAGGTGGTCCTGGTTGGGAGGGGGTCTGTAAAACAAGACGGACAAAAGACTTCACAAAGCTTAGGGAAATAAAATGGAGGGTAGGTAGGTGAAAGGGGACACATGGAAGGTTTGAGTTCAAACCTGGACTTGGATTTTATGTGAAGACAACTCAATATGCCTGCAGAGATGAACTCTTTTTATGCTTTTTGCAGGGTACAATGAAATAACTCCACACTTCAAACGCCCTGTGAGTTGTTCCTACCACATCTCAGATCCTGGCTTCTTTCCACCACTTACTTACCCAGCCCTCCCTGATGGAGCTTCACAGATGGCTCACCACCCACATGCTCTTCCGTACGTGAAGACAGAGGAGAGAGATTTTGTGACTCTTGCAGAGGTGGAGAGGAGGAAAGAACCAACAAGGCCATGCTTACTGGGATTATCTAGTATTCTTGTGTAGCATCTCTTTCCTTCTTGATGATTTTGTTAGTGTGATACTTTCAAATGATGGGAAAGGCACCACTCTCATTATTTGATTAGCACAATAAACTTTGCCCTGATTTCAGGTTGTTAAGTATCAAGAAGGAATCTAAAAAGCAGTATCTGGTTTGGTTTGACTCCAGTGGGCATATTTTCCATCCACAATGATGTAAGGCAGTGGGAATGTATTGGCCTCCTGAGCTCACTTGTTTAAATAATGATCCCTCGCCTTTCCATGCAAGGCATTGAGCAGCACAACAGGCAGCTGCCTCCTTAGGGACTGCCACAGTATTGCTGCCATTTCTCTTCGGTATGCACAGCCATCTTCCCGTTGGCCTCCCAGAGGTGCTCTCCACTCCCATCACAGTTCTGCTGCAATTGCAGTTAAAAGGTTTGCTGTGTTTCAGTGAAATTTGTGGCAGTTTCATCATCCATGGAAATGGCAGGGAGACTGGCAAATACACGCCATAGATTTCTGGTCCGTAAAAGATTAAATGAAGTGGACTTGAATGATATAGCTGGTTTTTCACATTTATGGCTATGTCGCTGGACTTCCATGTAGTAGACTGTGGTTCAAATCCCTAACCCAGTGGCTTAAACTCACACAAGGCTCATGTGCATGCGTGCCCAAGATCCCAAGAGGAGAATGGAGAAGAAGGGATTGCAGTGTGGCCATCCCCCCACAGGGAGTGATTTCTTGCTTTCTGTCTCTCTGTCTTTCTGGCAAGCGCAGATGCCCTATAGCAAAAAACTCTCTTTAAAAAAAAAAGTAATGTCTCTTTTCAAGGTCCAAAAAGAAGTGTGTCAGGGTTTGTATTACAGCCCAGTGGCAAGAGTTCTGGGTTCTAGTAAAACAGTGTGTAACATCAGGCAGAGATAAAGAATTTGCTTGGTAAGTAATTTGCTTACCAAGATCTGGGACTTCTGTAATTGAGATAATGTAGAGTAAGTTTTTCTTGTGATAAATCATCAGATGTACATTCATTGTCACTTGGCATAATTGTAATTCAAAGCATAGCTTAAGTAAAAAATAGAACACTGTGAATTCTTTAAAAATTATGGGGTCAGCAGGTGGCATAGTAGTTAAGCTGCAGGATCCCACATGGGCAACTGCTTGGTTTGAGTTCTGTACCTGACAGCTTGAAAACACACCAGGCATATGTGAGTGTGTGTCCAAAATTCCAAGAAGAGAATGGAGGAGAAGGGATTTGGGCACGGCCATCCTCCCTGGGGAAGGAGTGATTTCTTATTTTCCCTCCCTCTTTGGCAAGTGCACAAACCCTATAACAAAGTTAATAAAAATAAAAAAGTGCTAACTCTTAGCAGGAAGTTTGCATCACAGAGTTCTAGACCAAAAGGAGTTGACCTAATATTCCAGCCTTAACATTTACAAACCTGGTTACTATGAACAAGTTACTTGATCTAATTCATTTTATTTTCTTCAAATCAAAAAAATAATTAAAATTCCTGTCAAGGTTGTTGTGAGGATCAAGTGATATAATGCTTAATAAAGTCATTTCACGGTTCTCTGACATTTAAAATTTGCTCAATAAATAGTAGCTGAAATTAGCAGGATGTTGTCTCAAAACTTTCCAGTCCTTAGTAAAAATATCTGTGAAAGCTATAGCTAAAAATCAGCCTTAAGTCCTATTCTTTTACTTCAATACTGAACAAAGGATGAAGAAATAGAAGACCAGGACAGTTATTATTCTCTTATAAAGTTATTTGTTCATATTTGAAGTTGATACTTTTTTTACCATAGAACAATGAGTCTAGTCTCAACCAATTCTCACCAACAAATCGATGCCTAGACCTTCCTGTGAACAAGACAAACCTATAGGATTCCTTGCCCATACTAAATATCAGATACATTATCTATAGGAAAGAATCCACCTTCAAAAACTTCCCAAGTGTACTAAACCAAAGTTATGTGGAAATGGTCATGTCAGTTAGATTCCTAGGATCTCTAAGAAATTATATCTTTGTATTTTCTTAAAATGAATGACCTTGGAAATATCAAGTATTCCTGTTGATAAAATACACTGAAATGTCTCCAATAATAAAAGTTTTGTTACAAATCCTGCAGCACTGTCCAAAGGCTCACTGGAGTTGAAATCTGTGAGAGGGTAGAGTCATTCACAGAGGAGTTTTTCTTTCTTTCATTCTTTTATTTTTTTTTTAAGAGAGATTTTTTTGCTATAGGTTGCATGCACTCGCCAGAGAGACAGAAAGAGAGAAATCACCCTTAGGAAGATGGGGAGTGGTGGCTACACCACAATCCTCTTCTCATCCTTTTTCCTTTTGGGATTTTGGGCATGCATGCGCATGTGCCTGGCATGAATTTTAAGCCGCCAGGTCTGGGACTTCAACTGTAGTCGGCTATGTGGGAGTCCAGAGACATAACCAGTATGCCTTCTGTTGATCCCTAGGGTAGTTTTCATATTGGACTTTACATAACACTAGTGTTTCAACAGAGGTGACTTAGGAATAAGAGTTGAACATAAGAGGTTCTCTGCCCCTCATCTTCATTTCATCTAAAGTAGATCCTCTGTCTTGATCTGTTCTGTATGCTAGGGTCTAATTAAACTCCATCATTGAAACAAAAAGGAGTCCTGCTACTAAATAATAAAAAAATACACAATTTGAAAACTATAGCATGACAAACGTTCAACTTAATACTTTTTTCTTTAATTTATTTAGAGCTTACCTGTCACACCAAATTTATAGTGACTTAAAGTTTCAATGTTGTGTCAAGGACTAATCTAAAGACAACATTAAATTCTCACTTTGCAGCATACATTTGTCTTCCTTTTCCAAATAAAATTCCTTATTTACATATTTTGAGTGAAGGCAAGACATTGTCTATCTTACAGAAGCATGAGCTATGCTTAAAAACAAATACACAGGGGCATGGTGGTTAAGGTGCTGGACTTTCAAAGGGTCATCCATGCTTTGAGTCCCTGACCTGAAGGCTTGAAAATCACACTGGGTGTATGAGCACACCCAAAATCACAGGAGGAGGAATGGAGGAGAAAGGACTGCAATGTGGCCATCCCCGCTGGGGGTTGATTTTTCACTTTCCCTTTCTCTGTATCTCTCTGGCAAGTGTACAAGCCCTGTGACAAAAACCTAATAAAAAAAAAAATCCACAAAGCGCATTGTTGTGTTTGAGTGTGTGATGATCAGAAGAAAAGGTAAAATCCAAATACAAAACATTATGCATGGTTTTAAAAGTTTGGTTTTTACCTTTAATTTTTTTTAGCTCGATTCATCAGTTGTAATGACTTTTCAAACATCCTTTTTTCCCAGATGCTGTTGTGAAGTTACAAGCACAAGTTCTTTTTCAACCTCTCTCTATGCTTCAATAATTCATTCATTCATTCACTCAAAGTTTCCTGGGTTCCCACCATATTCTCAAGATTATAGATTGGCCAAATAGATAGGCTGAAGACACTTCAAGCAAGGCATGACTGAAGATGCACACTTTCATGGAAATCATATAAAGGAATAGAATGAACACAGGTCTTGGGGTCAGACTGGCCATTGTGTGAGTGTCATTTCAGCAGCTATAATTTGTTAAACTTACCTAAGTCACTTATTCTAACTGAATCTCAGTTTCTTCTGCTGTGAAACAGAGCTTCATGATAATTTTCTTGTATAGTTCTGATAATTAGACATAAGAATACATATTCAGCATCTAGCCCATTGCCTGACATGTAGTTATTCAATAACTAATAAGGATTGTTTTTGACTTTGTAAGGCCCAAATGCTCCAAGCTCATGAAAGAGCACTCAGGTGACAGTGCATTTGTGAAACTCCATGTTTTAATAAAAGGCCCCAAACAGTCTCCATTGCTCTCAACTTCTTAGGGAAAGTCATGCTGTCTCCAAGCATTTACTAAATTAATAAAACTCTAAGTGGTTTAGAAACATACTTAAAATAAATTGGCCTTTATTATGAAAGTCAGTGCCATGTGAACCCAGGTGTAAAACAGAGTTCCAAAATACTCCACAAACGTGCTTTCTAAGAGATAATATGAAAGATTAATATAAATTGATCATTTTCCCAGTAGAAAAGCAATTCCATTAGGAGATTTAGGCCATCATCAACAGGATAACAGCTAACAAGCCAAAGCAATCATGACTAAATGGTACCCTAAGTTATTAATGCAAGTTCTGAAAGAGCCTTGCTCATTATGAGGATATGGCTATTGAACAAGAGAAATTTGGCTCCTTAATATTTTGTACATACTACATATTTTTAATGTTAGGGACTTAAAATCCTGTGAACACATGTGGCTTAGTATTGGGGCATGGCTGATATATTAGTTTTACATTGCTGCTATAATAAATTGCCACGAGCTTTGGGGCTGAAAACAACACATATTCATTATCTTAGAGTTCTGTAGGTCAGAAGTCTAACATGGGTCTCTTCGGGCTAAAATAAAGGTGTTGACAGAGCTGCATTTCTTTCTGGAAACTTCTAGGGCAAAATCGGTTTCCTTCTTTCACTAACTTCCATATGTCCTCCTTCCTGGGCTCCTGCCCTCTTATCATCCCTTCAAGACCAGCAAAGTGGCCTATCTCTGATCCTTCTCCCTTTGTCGCATTTTCCTCAGACCAAAATCAGGAAAGGTTTTAGATACTCATGTAATTAGATTGGGCCCACCTGGATAATCCAGGATAATCTCTTTATCTCAAGGGTTTGGGCTATAATCATATCTGCAAATTCCCTTTTGCCCTCCAAGAAAACATACTCGCAGACTCTGGGGTTTAAGACATGGCTAGCTTTATGCGGTCATTACTCTGCTTACCACTGATGGCACTGAGGGCACGGGGCTGTTACAGATAGTACAATATCAAGAGACACAGGGCTGCAGGCCTTCCGAGGCCCCTTGTACACCACTTAAGGAAGACGTGAACTTCTCTGAAAGCGCTCCCATTCTGCACACTCTGTTATACTTTTCCCTGTCTCTAGAGTGACAGTGGAACTCTATGATCCCTAGATACTCTTCTAGCTTCAAAGGCAAAAGTGCCCTAGGTCAATATAGAGTAAACTTCTTGCCCTGCTCTATAACTAGTTGGAATAATTCTGATTTCAAGGTAAATTAAAGACACACAAAGAGAAAAAATAGGGAAAGGACAGAGAAATAACTATTCAAATCACATGAATTAGTCATTCTCGTGTCCTCTACACCAGCTCACCTCCACATGCAATATTATGTCACTTCAGCACTGCCACTTTTTAAAGAAATAATATGTTGAAGCAGGTGTAGACCACAGTAATCAGGATTTTATTACCGTTTCCATGTTTGAGATAAGATGAAAGAAACAACGAAAGTTTATTTGAAAGAATACAAGTTGGAGAATAGGAAGGAGGGAGCATGGTAACTGTCTTCAAATGTTTGTCCTTGTTGAAGAAAAGTGAAGCTTACTTTGTATAGTTCTAGAGAGCCAAAGTTATATCAGTGGGCAGAAGACAAAGGAAGTTTCAATAAGAAAAGAAACTTTCCAACACTTAAGACTTGGAGCAAAGTGGAAGTAGCTATTTGTGGGTTGGTTAATTCTGTGTATCTAGACCATGAGACTGTGGGCTAGAGATATCAGAGTAGCAGTTCTTCCACTAGTGGGAGCTTCCTGCAGCAATCTTAAAGATTCTCTCCACTACCAAACCTCTAGAAATTTTTGCAAATCTGATTACTAGAGAAATATTATCTCTATTTATAATAAAAAGTAACTTAAGAAAATAATTACAATATTTGAGATGCATTCAAAGGAATTTCTACTACACAAGGGTAGACAAGTTTGAGGACACACAAAGATCCTATAGACATTTTGAGAAAGGCGGAATCCCAATATTCTTAGAATAAGGAGGTAGACTAAAACCTTGACTTCTAAATTCTATCAGTGGGGCCTAGGGTTCTCCTGAGTGCGCTGGGAACTATTACACATGGGAGGATGAGAAACAGAAATGGTAGGGATAAGGACAAAGCAGAGGTATTAGGGCTTCCCATTCCCTACATCCTGATTTCATAGAAACTCAACTTTGAGGCTCTTTATATATTTCCCTCTAAGGGAAAAAGCTCACATGCTTAAAAACAAAACAACAACCAAAATGGAAACTACTGTCAAGGGGAAAATTCAAACACCGAAGTAGACGATTTAAAATGAAACGAATGTAAAATTCCTTTCTCTCAGAGTGCAGAGCTTCTATTCACTAGAATAGAAATTTTAAACTTGTGATCATTTGGGGTATCTTCATGTTTTGACTTTCCTTCACTGGGTACAGCTTTTTAGCATGGCCTGATGGAGTTGGAACACATGCATTTTTAACTCTGAAGCTGTGATATACTGTATTTCATGAAACTCTATAGACATGCCCTATGGAACCCTGAGGCTTCGTTCAACTTAGATAGAAACCCACTGCTCCAGAATATACTGCCTTTAGCTAAATTCATGTGAACAATTCCTAGGACAATGGCAGGCAATAACTAAACTTTTGCAAATTTTTAAAATAAGAACTTCTCAAAAGACAAGTGACAAATCGGAGGAAGGGGAGAACACTTGCAACTCACCATAAAAAGCTAATCTCTAATTAATAAAAGACTCCAAGATATTGATAAGAAAAAGGTTTACAATCTGATAGAAAAATGAGCAAAGGTTACATAGACAGTTATAAAAAATGACATTTAAATATATACAAAGATGTTTTCCTCACTTTTTGTAAGCCGATCAAATTGACTAGATCCAAAAGTAAGAAAATGATACCTCTGTGAGTTTTTAAAAGAACATTTTCATATATTCGTGTATGCTCTCTCATTGAGCATTATTTGATAATATCTATCAAGATTACAAATGAATACTCTTTGACACAGCAATCTTAATTCAGAAGATTTATTATACAGCTACAGAGGCATATACAAAAAGACTTTAATGTATGAGGTTACTCACAGCACTATTGTTTATAATCACAAGACTGGAAATGATCTAAATGAACTGGATAAATGCATAGCAAAAACCTGTAAGATTAAATAATATGCAGTTATAAAAATGAATGCAGTAGCTTTGTATGCACTGATATGATAGCTCTAGAAAATATTTTAGATGAAAAAACAGAGGTGTAAATCATTACACAGAATATTCTACTTTTCATGTAAAAATGTATCATATCATATGTATTCATCTTTATTTTATACACATCAAGAAAATTTGATATATACATACGCATGAAAATAAACAGAAATGGTTATTTTGGATTGGGTAGAAGCAGCTGGGAAAAGTAGGGCAGTAATGAAAAACAATTTGTTATTATACTTCTAACCAGATAAATGCATTATTTTTTTGAAATTAAGTTTAAAAATAATTAAATTGCTAACTTCCGACAAGCTAAGGAGATTAAACAACTATATACTTCTTAAAACTAGCGTATTCTTTTAAAAAAATGGTTGAGAACAGTAGGATTGTTGTATTAAAATTAATAAAACCACAAGTTCGTGGAGGCGAATAAGAATTTAATTATATCACCCACCCCAGTAAATATGGATACGGTAATTATTAAATTTAATTTTGTACTGTCTAGCAAACATAGAAAAAAATCAAGTTATGTAATTCTTAGTATCTGTTAAAACATAGCCTATCATATTTTTCATAATTGATTAAAACCTTCATAACCTACTAACTTTTCTGAAGATAGAAACTTGTAATTTTTATAAAGGCTTATAGTGAAATATGATCATGTGGCAATTTCAGCAATCATTCTATAGATTATGTAGAATCACAATTTGAATTGAATAAACATTAGCTATTTGTATTGCCTAAAATTATCATTAGACTATCTTAGGTAGCAAAAATAACTAATACTTATTTCATTCTCACTATGGGCCAGGCAGTGCTAAGTGTCTTCTCTAAATTATATCTGACAGCAACCTTATGAACCAGGCACTTAAAAGCCCCTTCTTACAAATGAGGAAACTGAGGCTAAAATTTGGTATCTTGACCAAGTATACACACATATACACCAAGTATACACTATTAAATGAAGGCGAGAGAAGCTGACCAGCAGTCAGATTCCAGGGGCAATACTCCTGGCCACCACACAATGCTGCCACCCTTCATCCAGCAATAGAAACGGGCTATCCATTTAATGGTAATTAAAAAAAAGTCCAGATTAGAGGACACAGAGGTCAAGGTTGAAAACTGTCTCATGAGCCAATACAGGCTTGACCTGTATTTCAACAAGTTCTCCAAATATTCTAGTGCAGCCACTGCAAAGTCCAATGTTGGGAATGGTTGCCTTAGACTTTCTTTCGTGAATATGGTATTACCCAACAAGAATTCTGAATGGAGCCCAGCAACAGTCACTTCAAGGACACATTGTCACTCGAGCCTGAAGTGCTGCTAGTCTCTGTGGTTGTGGAAAAAGTCATCCATATGCTTTGGCTAATATGCTCTTGGTTGGCAAGGTCAATATTCTATTTTTAAACGTTGTGAAGGTTGACTTCATTCAGCTGGAGGCCCATCTCAACAACTGTTTCCCTTCATAAACCTAACGCTCTGATAGATTTGTGGGCATACAGAAGACACAGGTTTTGTCCTTGAGACAGTATAGAATTGTCAGCTTGGAAATAAAATTTAAATATTTTGAAACAGTGAAAGAATCTTGAGAGTACATAACCAAGGGCCGGATTGTGTGGCACAGCTCAATTAGTTAGGACAAACCAGGGGAAGGATATGATGAAACAGTAAGACAAGACTTAACAAAGTAGTGGGTCTAAAGCTAGCTCTGAAGGTTAACAGAAGAATAAGTAGGTCACCCTTAGGGAGTGAAATAAGAACCCTAGAAGTATTTGAGAGACCAAAGTAATATTTTTAGGGAGCAGTTAAGGAACCAACAGAGTGCCCGTATTAATTTGTGTGTTCACAGATTATTTTATTCTTGTTTTGTAGCCTACTATACGCATATTTTTGCTAAGCTTGGGGAATACAAAGATGAGTAAAGTAGGATCCTATCACTGTCTGAAGATAAAGTACTACTTTTAGCTGGGATAGGATTTGCGTATGCTGATAATGGATATAGCATTTCTCTTAAAAGAAACCATGGGAATAAAGAGAGTTAATTTCACAGTGTGGATGAGAAACACTGCATTTGGACAGATTCAAAAGGTGTTTGATTAAAGAAACTTGAAAGATGGTACTGGAAAGGTATGTTATTTTAGGCTTGCAGAGTCACAAAGATTATAATTATGCTATTAGTAAGCATATTGAGAAACGTGATGAGGGCAAAGAACAGATAGTAAATATCCTTTGAAGCAATTTAAAATAATCCTTTGGAGCATGCAGATAACTAAAGGATCAATATAAATGCAGCATTTTACAAGGTTAAACTGGAGGCTGTAAATTCAAGAAACAAAATACAGGATGAAAGGAGGTCAGAAAAGAGGCATCGTAGAGGCCAGGGGTAATGCTGTAGCCAGTGAACTAAAGTTAAGAGGACTGAGAAGGCAAGCCTTGGGATGAAAACTTACAGGATTTGTGAGTGATTGGATATAGATGATGAAGAGTAGGATCAACACAAATATATCCCCAAGTCTTCAGGTCTGACACTTGTCTAACTTTCTATGTTAGATAAAATAGGAAATTTAAGAGGACTCTTGGAGAAAGCATGTGGTGTGCTTGTGATTAAGGCACTGGATCACACATGGTAAATTTGGGACACAGCAGCCTGAAAATATACCACATGTATGTATGTGTGCCCCAAATTCTTAGAGGAGAATGAAGGAGAAGGGATTGCAGCGTGGCCATCCTCTTTGGGGTGAGGGGGAGATGGGGTGATTTTCTCTCTCACTTTCTCTCCCTGGTGACTGCATGTGCCCTATGGCAAAAAAAGAAAAAAAAAATGAGAGAGAGAGAGAGAGAAGGTGCCTTTCTGGAAGTAAAATGATTGTGTTCACTCTTCTATATCAAGGGCACATGAGCAGAGAGGGACAGTCCGTCTTCAGTGTTAGTATTTGCCCATATATATATCATTAATTACTTATGGAATCTTCCACATTTCACGTTTGCATTGAATCATTAAATTTTCTACTTGTCGTACCTCATGTTTTACCAGGTTATCATTTAATCTCGAAAGACGAAGTGGTGGAGCATGACATCCTTTATTTTTTAAAAAATTATAAATTATGGTAGGTTAAATCTAATAGGAAACTTAATGAGTTACCTGAGGAATCTGTTGAAGTGGTCATAGTAGAAAGTGTTTCTCAGAAAGAATTCAAACCGTGATGACTGAGTCAATAATTTTGCAAGGTCATATATGAGAAGAAGCTCTTATTGACTATTTTCAGTGCCCAGGGATGTGATTATTGATAAGACGGCCAGGGGACTGCTAACAAGTACAGGTAAGAAAGTGAACCTAAGATGCGGATTAAACCCAGGCTGCCTTTTGGATGATAAACTTGTTTCAGAAGAGCTAGACAGGAAGTTCTAAATAGGTCAAAAGCAAAGAAATAATTTTAGACATTTCTAGATTATGTAACAAAATAGAGGATGGAATCACAGTGAATTCCCTATGTTCAGAAAGCTAACATCAAAGCATCGCGCGCGAGCTAGGGCCATTTCTTCTTCTTCCTAAACCAGAACCCACAGGAGCTGATGGAAGTAAACTAAGAAATGAAAACAAGTAAGAAGAATAGTATCCATTTTCCAAGTTGGTGGAAAAGATTTAGAGTCCCCCTGCGTCCTGAGAAGCTTCCAGTTTAACACTGAAGTCAAGACCAATGAACTTAGAGCTGAGAGCTGAAGCCTACTGCCCTCATCTGACAGAAGCTTTGTCCAGGTCACGGCCCGTCATCTGGTGCTAGACATGAGATTTAAAAGAGCTATTCTCTGGAAATGTGTCTGTCTCGTTATGCTTGTGTCTTTCACTTGGAGCTTTGTTTTGTTTTTTTTTTCGACTTCTCTAATAAACTTCCCCTTGAAAATTTTCCACCTTGTGGTTAGAAAGCTGGAGGGCACAGGCGAGGTGGTGGCAGCTGCCATCTCAGCTGGAAAGCATTCCTTCCCCTTCTCCTCCCCTAGCAGCTGATGAGGCTGAGGCTGAAACAGACAGAAAGGTGAAACCCCTGGAGGAGAGATAAGACAGCTGTGATCACCGGTCCCCTTCCACTTCGGGTGTTCTCTCACTATAAAGGTATAGCACCTTTTAAAGATATACATATTGTTACAAATATGCAAAAGTAGTGAAGTTATCAGTGGATACTGCACAGTTTCTTAATCTTTAGTGGAAAATAATTATTGGTTTTGAACTGAAGTGTACAAATAAGCTGCACCTAAAATAGTCTAAGATATTAGATATAAGCTACATATAAATGATAATGCTAGAATCGTGCTCTAACAGAACATTTTGCCTTTAGCAAATTACGTTCCAACATATTTATTTCCAATTTTATATTGTGCTGAGAAAAAGCAACCCTCCCTGAGCACTCTATAGCCCAAAGTATAAAACATAACAAAAAAACCTGAAAATAGTAGATTTCTCCCCTCCACCTGTTGTGCAGTGTTGGTATATGCCTTCATCCTAATCAGAAGTAGCTAGATTCCAGTGTTAGTGCAGGGATTACAGGCAAAGTTATTTCTACATGCTGTTTGGATTGGATTTTTCTCTCTTCAATTGAGCCAACTTCCCACTGATCTCAGTAGGAGTGTTTCCTGAGAGAGGGTGGTGGAATGAAGTCTCATAGTTTATAAAGTACTTGAGTTGCTTTTTTAACAAATTATTTTTAATCAAATAAATTCATGTTCTATTCTATACCACTGTGACTCTTCCATGCACTAAACTCTCATTCATTTTGGAGGGAATGCAGAACATGGAAAAGATGGGTAAGATCTGAAGCAAATTAGGGATCTGGCCGATGTCACTAAGTATGAATAAGCAAAAGCTAATCCCTTTATTTTTAAAGAGCAGAGTTTAATGCATGTCTTGACTACGTGCTCCTCTGAGAAATTGAATACTGAGAAGTCAATCTTGTAACTTACATGTGCTGAGATTTCTGGAATGGGGCTGAGCCAAGCTGATATTGCCAGATTTATTTTGCATATACCCTTTTTAATCTTACAAATATGTAATGCAACACTGAAAGTATTCATTATAAACAAAAGTCTTTCTGTTGTTTAGAGAAATAGTCAATAAACATGATATTTTTGAGCCAAGATAATATTATTAAAGCCCCTTGAGATAGATGCTGTCTATACAACCTTTTGACAGAGCTTCTTAAAATAATCATAAAATATCTAAAAACGAAAATTAGACTATATATCAAGGCAATCAATAAAATAGTATATTATTTTGCATGTCGTTCTCATGCTAGAAGAGGAAACATTAGCATGGTTTTTAGGATATTATAAAACAGTAAAGGAGTCAAGGATGACTATAAGAATATGTCATCTGGGGACCAGCAGTTAGCATAATGGCTATGTCACTGGACTCCCATGTAGTCAACCCCCAGTTCATATCCTGGACCTGGTGGCTTAAAAAATTCACGCCAGGTGCATGTGTATGCATGTCGAACACCCTGAGAGGAGAATGGAGGAGAAGGGATTACAGCATGGCCATCCCCCCCGGGGGTGATTTCTCGCTTTCTGTCTCTCTGTCTCTCTCTGGCTGACTGGCGAGCACACGTGCCCTATAGCAAAGCCCCCCCCCCCCAAAAAAAAAAGAGAAAAGAATATGTCATCTGAAAATAATATTGGTGTCTTTGTTGATCATAAGAAAAATGGGGTTTTGGAATACCACATATATCCATCTCAAGAAGACTTGAGAATTACGAAGTGTATCTCTGCTGTTCATAAAACTATATCGAGTCCCATAGAAGGACTAACTAACAAACAAACATGACCATTCCCTGGGAACTTCATGTTTAATGGGAAAACTGGATAAACTCAGGTGAAACCACATATCACATAGACTATTTCCATGGTTTTCAGTATATAAGATAAAATTAGAACTAAACTCAACTACAGACATACAAGTATACAGTGAAATTGCTACATTTACTGATGAAACTGTAACTAGGGAGTTTTTTGAAGGCTGTTAAGTGCTGGGTAGAACTTTAAATGGAAAGAATCGTGGTCCACAGTGAGGAGCACATGTCAGACTAGAGAGAGTGGGCATGTCAAAGGTGAAGTCAAGAATGATAAATTCAAACTTGGAGGCTAACTATAGACTGAGAGACAAAAACCATAAGAGATAAGAAAATTAATAAAGGACCTGCCTCGCAGCTCATTTTGGCCAATAAATCACTAAACGTAAGTATTCCAAATACTTGTTTACTAAATTTTCATGTACATTCTATTCTATTACATTCATTTTAAAAGTTCCCATTTACCGGGTTCATGCCACTTCCCTGGCAATGTGCATACATTGTTTTGCATAAGTTATCTCTTTTGATCCTTTCAACACTGACAGCTAGTGTTATCCTAATTCACAGAGAAGCAGTTGACAGTTTGGATGCTAGAAAATGGTAAAGGAGTTCAAGGAAGAATATTAGCATATGTCATTTGGAAGCAGTTTGCTTCTCTGTGAATTAAGATAAGTAAAGTTCCATGGTATTTTGATCTGATAGAGGCAATTAAGACATTCAATGTTGGGTCAGCCCATGGTGTGGTGTGCTAAAGCTAGATCCCACATGGCTTACTACATGGTTCGAATTCTGGAACCCCATGACCTGAAAACCATGCTGGGTGTGTGTGAACGAGTGCTTAAAATCCTCAAAGGGGGAGAAATGGTGGAGAAGAAATTACAGTGTGATCGTGCCCCATGAAGTATACTTTCTCACTTTCCTCGTTTTCCTGTCTCTGGCGGGTATACATACCCTCTGGAAAATGAAAGAAAGAGAGAGAGAAAGAAAGCTTTTAAAAAGAATGAAAAAAATTCAGTGCTATTAAGAGAGTGACAACATTGCAGTGACTCCAGAGGTAGATATTCTGCTGCTACATTTGGCCTTGATCAGAAGAGAGTAAGAGCCTGGGAACAGGGTCTTCTATGTTACATGGAGAGTGTTGTGAACTGTCCCCAAGAAGGAGTGATCTGAAAAAGTGCAGGGTGAATATTGGCAGAGGTAGAGGACCACTGGCCTAAGCAATAGTTAAAGTTTATAAACTGTCCCATGCTCTATCATATGTAACATATTTGCTCTAAAGAACTTTATAGAATGATGGCTCCTAGTATAGATTCAGAAATCAGCTTACCTGGCCTTCAATTTTGACTTTTCCCAGTGCAAACTTTGAGATCTTTGGTGAGTTTTGAGGTTCTCTTATCCTTAGTTTCCTCATTTTGAAATAGTTATTATTAATAGCTCCTTCCCCCACAGTATTATTGTAAAAGTTAGGTCTTCTTGCATGTAACATGTGAAATACAGGTCTGCTTAAGAGAATATGTATTTGATAAATGTCCACTACTATTGGCATACAATAGCCTCAAGTTTTCTACATCTTTCTATACAGATGCCTAGTAAAACATGTAGTCCATTCTTTTCTCTCCGAACTAAATGACTTTCATTTGCGTATGCACACAAACACATTTCAATAAATTCTCTTACCAAATGCTGTAACAGTGATACTCTATTCTATTCCATTATAGTTTATTTTCTCTCCTTTTGGAAATATCAGTTGTGATTTACTAAATTGATACCATGGCTTACTAATGAATATCAATCCAATATGAAAAAGACTTGTAAATTTCTTATTAACCTATCTGGGTTAATCAAGTTATTACAGAGCTGTGAATCTATGTCTCACTGTCTAGCCCCTTGTGCCTTTGCTTTTATTGAACTGCATTCAGGCGTTATGCTTCTGAACTATTTTGAGGATATAATGAAATTCAGTCTTGTGACAAGAGATACAAATGTTGGAAAGGATGTAGAGAAAAGGGAGCCCTTGCACATCGCTGGAGGGAATATAAATATATACCCCTATGGAAAATGTTTGGAGAGTCCTCAAAAATTGAAAATAGAATTAAGAGTCCTCAAAAATTGAAAATAGAATTATCGTATAATCCAGTACCCCCACTTCTCAATATATATCCAAAGCAAAGAAAGTCACCATCTCAATGAAATAGCTACCCTCTCCTGTTTACTGCAGCACTATCCATAATAGCCTAGAGATAGCAACAATGTAAGCATTCACTGATGGATGAAAGGATAAAGAAAATGTGATACACATGCATACACAAACACACAAACATAACATGGAAATTTTTAGCTGTATGACAGAAAAGAAGGAAATTCTGCCATTAGTGACAACATGGATGAGCCTGGAGAGCATTATTTTAGGTAAAACAAGTCAAACAGAAAGAAACAAATACAGCATGGCATCACCCATAGAATGTAAAAAAAAAGAAAAGTCTCATCATTGAAACAGGGAGTAGAATGGCAGTTAATAGGAGCTAGGGAAAGCAAGAAATGGGGAGATATTTAATTATAACACAAGCAAGTACAAAGGGTCTAAGTTACAGTATGGTGATTTATAGCTAATACAACTTTATTGTACACTAGAAATTGCACAGGGGAGTAGAGTTTAGCATTCTAACAAAAAAAAAGAATTAAAAAAGATCACAATGTGACATGTCTAATGTGTTAATTAACTTGACTAATTAATCATTTCATAGAGTATACATTCAGGAAATCACTAAATTGTACATTTTAAATACACCTACAAATTTATTTGCCAATTCTACCTCACTAAAACTTAAAAGTAAGAATCAGCCTTGTGAAATTTAGAATTGTGTTCATTTTAGGGATTTCTTCAGGATCTGGAACGAATCTCACAGTATGCCCTATGTTCAAGAGTCCTTGCATGTCTCAGCTCCTAACTAAGAAATGACTCAACTTTTCCCACTTTTTTTTTTTTTTTCATTGTAAGTGGAAACTACATATCAATCAAGAAATCAAAGCTGAAATGTCTGGACTTCCTAAAAGAGTAAGACCTTGTAGTAGAAATTTTGGGTATTGACTTTACCATTATCTTTATCTCATTATCTTTTATGTTTTTCTATAATAACTTGTCATTGCTTCAATTCTTTGCTTTTATGGTATCTTAGATACTTCATTTATTTTTATTAAAGTTTTGAAGATATGGTATATCAGCATGGTTCAAAATGTAACAGTTTCAAATAGCTCTCTCCCTCTCCTTTCCTATAGCCATATCTTCCAGAATCAAATACACTCAGTCTCTTGTATATTCTTCTAGAGACAGACAAGGATACATACAGGTAACCTCATATATATTAAAATGACTTATGATTATCTAACTAGCTAGCTATTTTCTCCTTTTTTTCTTTAATACATATTAAATACATATGATTCTAATTGATTTAACGTATGTTGAAAATTATTTCATATCACTATATGGCTTCTTCAATATATTTCATTGGTGAATTATGTCCCACTATGGATGAAATGTATTCTTTAATCAGTCCTTATTGTTGTATGTTAAATTGTTTTCAACATTTGTAATTACAATGATCGTTATAGATAATACTACAATAAATAAACTTATTTATGTATTATGTAGTGCACATGTAAGTGTATTCCTAGGACAGATTCATCAAATTGGACGGTATGGCGGAAGGACGTGCACATTTGTGGTTTTGATAAATATTGCCAAATTCCCCTCCATGAGGTTGGCCTATTTCCGCTCCCCAATGAGGTTGTACACACAGTCCTGAAAGCCATCTCAAATCTTCTTTTAAAAATGATGCATAACAGGGAACCAGCAGTTAGCGTAATGGCTATGTCGCTGGACTCTCACGTATTCGACCGCGGTTCGTGTCCCGGACCTGGTGGCTTAAAACTCACGCCAGGCACATGTGCGTGCATGCCCAAGATCCCGAGAGGAGAATGGAGGAGAAGGGATTGCGGCGTGACCATCCCCCCTGGGGGGTGATTTCTCGCTTTCTGTCTCTATGTCTCTCTCTGTCTGTCTAGTGAGCGCACGTGCCCTATAGTGAAAATCTCTCCCAAAAAGAAAAGAAAAGAAAAAAAAATGATGCATAACAGATATCTGAATAGTTTTTGAAGTGAAAATTAAATTTGGTTTTGGGCACAGTAAGATTTAATAATTAGTAAAGCTTCCTTTCTATCATCTTATAAGGATAGAAAGATACAGGCTAAGTGGAACATTTAGGAACTCCCAATATAAAAATATGGTTTTAGCCCAGAATGGATGAGTTCACTGGGTATATGGAAGAATGGATGGATAAACAGATATAGTTAGATAGATATAGATGGTAGATGGATAGATATTTAAATAGCTAGATATAGAGTTAGATGATTTAAAGTAGATCCAATGGTAACTTCTCAGTAGTAGGGGGAGCATATCAGCAAAATAAAGGTTAAAGGAATTAACAGAATATGACAACAAGTAGGAGAATACATGTATACCATATTAAGAAAAACATCAGGAGAAAGAAGAATCTAATGAAAGATAAGTCTGTAATGTCACGAATACAGATGTCTCTGGAGTAGCCAGGGTAGCAATATTAGCATGGGAGCAAATGCAGCTTCAGAACAATATGACTGGAGGAAGACTTTAGGAAATGAAAGCTAAGGGTTTCTATGTATAATTGCAAATTCTAACTTGATGTTCCAGGAATGTGTTATGTGATTTATAATATTTGGAAGGCTAAAAAATTCCTTTTCAAAATAGAGAGAACCATACAACCAAGTTATACTTTCTATATAATTAGAGTATAATTATCATACAATAAAGTAAGATATTATACATAAAGGCGAGGACTTTAGTTTTTATTATTTTTAGCTTGCATAGAGGTGAAATATAATTAAAACTAATTTCCTTAAACATCTCGTACTAATACAGCCAGATCGTTTACGGAATGTGTCAGCTCCAAATACTAATAGACTATTAAATACTATGTAATGTTTATAAATATCAACCTTCAATTAGCACAGTTAGAAAGGATGCTCATGAGAAGAACCATCTTTGTAGTAGTCTACTGTGTGGTATTGATCAAACCATATTAAGAGAATGACCAAAAAATAATGAATAAGGATTTAAAATTATCATAGACCTTTCATATGAATATTTAAAAATACATTTGTATAACGTTTAAGCCTTTGAGAAGATTTTGGAGGGAAAATGTGGTGATGAAGAATAGGTTGAAAGGAGACAAGAGTAAGTGTAGAGAAACGAAGAGTAGATAAAGCAACAAGGAGAAAAGAGAACTGCTTGAAATGTGAAGTAGAGGACATGATAAATCACGAGGTAATAAGGGACAGACAAGACTGACACTTGATGTCTAGAAAACTTATTGTGCAATAAAGAGTCCTAAAACTTGTCTCTGCCTAGTGGTATCTAATAAGAACAGCCACTGCTACAGGCTTCCACCCCAGTGGAGGGTACAGATGAGATAAATGGAGCTGACATACATAATCAAAGCATCATAGGAAATGGAACACATGTTAGAGATTGCCTTGTCCAAAGCTCTCATGTAATAGAAAAACTGAAAAGCAGGGAGGAAAAATAATTTGCTATTGTCATTCAACTCGCTCATGGGAAAACTGGGCTACAGTCCGGGATGATGGACTCCTCACCCAGAGTAGAGATTCATTAGCAATCACTCTCCTTAACCCTATGAATCTTCCCATTTTCCTGAGCCTCTCAAATTGGAAAACAACCTCTCAGTCACACGTAATGATGTAATCACTCACATGCCGAAGAAAGCTAAAGCAGAAGAATTGGAAAGGACCTGAGGACACATAAAATAAGACTTTTCACCCATCACACAGAAAAGAAAACCAAGTCTCTGGAAGTTACCATTTGCTTACACTTAACTAGCAAGATGAATAAAATAGACAGGGCCTCAAAAAAATCCATGGAAAAGTGGAATTAAAAGTTTATTTTGGTGCAAAAAGTTTTTAAAATCCATACATGGTTTCTCCTGATATGCGTTTTCCATGAGCCTTTTGAAGAGACTCTCCCTCACCTCGTACTTTCCTTTGGATCATTACCTAGTTGTCCTCATTTCTTTCCCCAAGTTGACTCTCTCTGTCTACTTAGATCTATGTGTATGTGCATACATAATGCATATAGGTAGAGAGAGAGGGTTGATTATGTATGTGTGGATATATAATAGGCATATAATATATTTACAAATACGTATGCAGTCTCATTTTGATATTTAATCATACACCACCTGGTGGCATTTTTGCCTAGTTGTTCCAGGTGAACAACTTCCATTTTCTCAACTACCTTATAAACTCCTGAGAGACAGTAACAATGTTTCAGTGGTTTTCATCCATTTGTCCTAGCAACATCTCATGCTTTCTGTCACCACATAAAAATGTACCTAAAGGTTTGCAGACAGGTGGTTGTTTATCTCAATTGTTACTTGGGCATATTTCTAAATGAACACTAAACTGTGTTTCAAATCATCCTCAAGATACTCAGCTGTGGAGATGTTAATGAGATTTCTACATTTAGACGGCTCATGGACCAATTAGATGCTCACTTTGAAGAATATGATTTGACAAGTTGTTTTTATACTAGTTCATAATCTCCTTTTTTATCACTCTCTTTTCTTAGATTTGCTGCCAATTTAAGCTGACCCAAGAGAAGTGACTTTTACTATTTGCTGTTTCTCTATTGTTTAATCAAATGGTGGTGGAATCAAGGTTGACTGCTCTGAACTTCCTGAAAGGGGGGATTCTTAGGGGTGGAAATGTCATCCTATCTATTGGGAGCTATTCCAGAGCCAGCTGGAGCTGCTGTAATACTCTTAATTACCATTTTGTATGCTATATGTCTCAGCCAATGTAGTCTTCTTAAAAAAAAAGAAAATAAGCAAACAAACAAAAAAGGAAATCGAATACATTTTTTTTTCAGACTTCACCTGGTATGTGAAGTACAGGCAAAGCTTCTCTGAGCGTGTTCTTTCAAGTATTGTTGTTAACAGCTCCAATGCACAAATCACCTTTTCAAAGATTTCTTCTCTTGAGGATTGATTACCACAAGTAATATTTCAGCCTGTAGCTATTTAACTCCAGTTGCCAAGAAAGACATTTAACTGGATGGGGCACCAATTACCCTGCAAATAAAAACTCATAATTCCATGTGTTTCCAATGACTTTATCAAGGAAATAAACTTATTTTAGCCAAGTGACAAATGTTACATCAGACGTCACACAGCTTTCCCATTAGCTGCTAACATCTAGCTTTTTTCTCCAACTTTCCTTGTCTTTGGCTCTATCCTTTCAACTCAGTGACTCTGTTTGGTTCAGCTCTGTTACTTTTGTAGTCAATGAAGTTGTAAACAACTGTCAGTGGAATGACCATTGTCCATTTGTGCTATAGACATGTTCTCACTAAACAAACAATGAAAGATACTCAAAAAGAGACTTCAGGCATAATTTTGACATTTCTTTGACTTTGAACTTATGGCAGCCATCTTAAAAAGATATAGAATCTTAAAAACACACTATCACAGGAATTCACTGTTGGAGACTAAAAATTATACATACATTTGCATTAGATGGTCTTCACTACGATTTCCTATTTTTTGTTATATTATTAAACAGAGTTGTACTAAGGCCAAAGTTTATTGAAGTCACATAGAAAGTCCCTATAATAACAACATCATGGAAATATCCACTTCTTTAAGTGGATCTTGAGCTTTAGCTTCCTAAGAGCTGCATAGGACCAGCTGAAGGGTTGGAGAAGCTAACTGTAATATTACGAAACGTGTATTGTATTTCATTCAGTGAGAGACGTTATCATTCCTATCATAATGTTTAGAAAAACATGTTGGAAATGAGTTTACAGTGGGCTTTATATCAGGCATGACTTTTATAAAATGTAATTTTCAGAGAAAATAGAGGAGGGATTGTTGTGTCTGTGGTATGTGTGTGTGCTTTTCATAAATACATTAAATATTTACCCTAAATAACATTTCCCTCCACAACATGTACTTAGGGGTCATAGGGTCTTTCCTAGCTTATTTATGGAATGTCCTGTTTTGGGTTTGAGTCTTTTAACTTGTTCATAGAAGAAGAGCAGTTTCAGCAATACTTTGTTAAACTTTGTTTTAGAAGAAAAATTAAACAAATTGCTTCATTTGCCACAATTGATGCCAATTGATTTTTTAAGTAATTATTTATTTAATTTTATTTATTATTATCATTATTATTATTTAGTAGCGAGAAAGAGAGAGAGAGAGAAAGTGAGAAAGCAAGTCACCACGTCTGGGATTCAAATCAAGGTCAGTCATGTTGGAGTCCAATACCTTAAACACCATATCACCTACTGACTCCAATGCCAAGTGATTTTAAAATGTGGTTAAAAATTATATCTCCTTTTTAAAGACAGATTCTTGACTTATTATTATTATTTTATACATTCAATTGCTATACATCATTTAATTTGTAGAGAGAATTTACCCAACATGAAATACACCTCAGATCAGTCCAGTTGAGAACACTATACACACTATCATCCACAGATAATAAACCATTTCTGTATCTTACAAATGTCTTACTTCTCTATTTTTCTCCCTTCCCCTCGCCCATCCTCCTTCCACACTGTCTCCAGTGTTCATAACTATTTTCAGTGCTTTTATCCTCTCCAACTTTTCAGTCTCTACCATAGAGTGAGGACAGTCAGTACATGTTAAGTTGAGACATACAATGTCTATCTTCCATAGCCTGGCTTGCTTCACTAAGCAATAAATCTTCCATATTTGCCCATTTTCTATCAAATGCCAGGGTCTTGTTGTTTTTTATGGCTGAAGAGTATTTCATGGAAATGTTATTGCCTCACTTTTTCAATCCATTCACCTGTTTGCAGACTCACCATGTTTGATGATACTCTATACAGAGGGCATGATGCTTTGATGGAATGCCTTCCAGAGGCCTGTTAATAATTAGTTGAGCTATGCTGGCATTATGGAGGTATGAATCTCTTTTAGCTCCAGACATGACTGCTGTGAGAAGGGCTGGACTTCCTGAACATATGAATTCTAACTTTTGTAGAATAAAAAAGACTTCAGTCATTCTACCTTCTACCTTATATTCTCACTGTCTATAGAAGTGAAGGAAAGCAAGTATCATTTATTTTATAATGCTTTCCTTTTAAATAAATATTTCATTATGAACTATAATATATGTCTGGCATTATGGTAAATATCAAGTCTACAAGTTAAAACGGAGATGAGGACAGTCGTAGAGCTTATGGAGAGCAAATGATTATAAAAATGAATATAAAGATATAAACTGGAAGAAAATTCTGAGATGAAAATACAGTGTGTTACAAAAACAGTGCAGGGGGACCTAAACCAGTAGGAGAGTCAGAAGAGACTCCCTAAAAAGCTGAGGTTTAGATGGAGGTTCTGCCATGCTGTCAACTACTCTGGTACCTTCTATTACTTCACTTTCCTATCAGCGCTGAAAATTACTTCTTATTATCCCATTTTATAGATTAAAAACTGAGATTTGAGAAGACTGAGTAATTTGTCCAAATCCACACTGCTTACATACGGCATAATTCGTATTTTAATCATCAATGTCTATCAGATTATTAAACTTCTTAGACCACATTATACAGTTCCCAGTGAAGCCTTGAGGAGCCTAGCAAATCATGCTGCACTTATCTGCTACATCTGCAGAATTCCTAAGTATGTTAAATGCTGCACAGTTGACATTGTCTGATAAATCCTATTTGTGCCAAGGTAATTTTGAAGACAATCCAATACAAATCAGCATTATTTTGGATGAGTATAAATTGGTAAATTGATTGAACTCTTTTCTTGTTTTTGTTTTGTTACAGAAATCAGTTTCTATGGGAAATACAGATCTCTTAGGTATAAGAGGGATGTCTAAATGTAGACAATGTGTGGGTGCTCCTACACAGTGCAGCTCTACAGCTAACTATACAACATTCGCATCCACCGCTATTTATTAGGATGAAATTAAAAATGACAATAGCGTCTGTGCAAGTTATTAGTGAGAAACTAAAATTCTAAATACACTGATTGTGGTTGTGTAAATTGGTAATAAAAAAAACATTTTGGAAGATTGTTTGATGTTATCTAACAACGCTGAATCCATCACACCTTATGCGTAGCAATGGTACTCTAGACATTTCCCCAATAAACACATATATAAACTGCAAACACACGTACAAGGATGTCCACAGCCTTTATGACAGTCCCATCATTGTGTTGCTTCCAAGCAAGGCAATTGTCCATACGTACAGGAAAGGACAAATAAGTAATGGTATTCTCCTCAATAGAATGCCAAGTAGCAATGAAAGTGAATGAACTGCTGACACTTACAACAATATGGATGAATCTCAGAAACATAATGCTGAGTGAAGTAAGTTGGACACAAAGGAGCACATTGAGTATGATTCCACACATCTGAAGTTCAAAAACAGGTCACACTACCCTACTGCAGCAAAGTCAGAATAAACAATGAACAAAAAGTGATTGGGAGGAAAGAGAGAGGATTCCTGAAGGGCCAGTCAAGTATTTCCTCTTGATCTAAGTAACAGTTGCATGGGTGTGTCTTGTTTTATTATTATTTTAATTTTGCCAGTGGGCATGTGCACTCACTGGAGAGAGACAGTGAGAGAAAACAAGAAAGCATTTCCCTTACTCCCAGGGGCTTCTCCTCCATTTTTCTCACCTTTTGAGATTTTAGGCATGCATGAACATGTGCCCTGTGTGATTTCTCAAGCTGCTGGGTCTAGGATTGAACCCTGTAGTCAGCCATGTGATATCTAATTGTTTTAACCACCAGGAAACAGCCTGGTCCTCATGTGCTCTTTTTGTAAAAATGCAAGGTGTCTCATAACCTGTGCACCTTTTTGTATGTGTGCTATACTTCAATAAAAATTTGTTAATTTTTTTAAAGTTTGTTACACTTTAAGAAGTAATTACGAAATAAGAACTATGAAAGAAAAGGTAAAGCCATTACAGATGTGAACCGAAAGTGAAGTCATCCAGATGTTCAGTTATTTCAAAATTCCATATGTCATTCAAGGTAACACAATACAAGCACCTGACACGTCAATCTTCGGAGACGGAGAAGTCATTCTGGAGGGGGAGTAGGACAAATAATAAATGTAGGCTTACATTCTGCTCTCACACTCAAATGTTTAGATATGGGGCAATTTGCAACACAGCAGGGGTACCATAATGAATAAACTTTTCTGTGTATTTTAGTAATTATTTTCTTTATGTGTGTCTTTCTCTATTGTGGAGGGGTTTCAAAAAAGGACAAAAGAAATGAATGAGTTGGGACCAGCAGTTGGCGTAATGACTATGTCACTGGACTCCGATGTAGTCGACTGCAGTTTGAGTCCTGGACCCAGCGGCTTAAACTCACACCAGGCACGTGTGCGTGCGTGCCCAATATCCCAAGAGGAGAATGGAGGAGAAGGGATTGTGGTGTGGCTATCCCTCCCTGGGGGGGGGTTTCTCGCTTTCTGTCTCTCTGTCTCTCTGTCTTTCTGGTGCACGCATGTGCCCTGTAGCAAAAACCTCTCCAAAAATAAGAAAAAAAAAAAAAAGAAATTGATGGGTTGATGGAAAACATTCTAAACATTTGTTTTGCCAAACTATGTGCTGTCATATCCTGGTATCTTCATTTTTATCACAGATAAATATAATGGTTATTAAAGTGTGTACACTGATTAAACAACCAACATGTACCTTCTTGATAGTTGATGACTTGAAGCTATAAGCCCTAAAGTCCAGTCCGTCCTTGTTTTACATCAGTTTTAAATGTGTTCGCAAGGTAATGATCAATGGATAATTTACTGCATAGGTAAAGGTACAAGCAAAGAAACTTAAAAGTTTAATAAAACTTGACAGGCATGGGAGCAGTTTGAACCACAATGGAAGTACAGAATCCTAGTGATTTAAATTAAGTACAGAGACATTTTTTCCTTTTGCTCTGGTGCTGATTTGTCACTTAACCACTTACTTGGAATTAACGCTAATGAACTGTTACCCTTGAGCTTGGTTTTTGGTGGATAGGAGCTGAAGAATGAGTCTTAATAGAGTACCCTTTAAGCATACCAGTATCAGAATTTTCAGCAGAAACCAAAGACTTAGAGTCACAAAAAGAAATTAAAAATCCTTTTTTTTTTTTTTTTTTTTTTTTTTTTTTACAATGGGTAACTTCCACAAAGGCAGGTCCTTGAGTACAGAGAGAGGACAGACTTGCTATGAGTTTTCACTCCAGGGAGCAATGACATACCTTCACTGTGGATAGAAGATGTCTTTCTTCTGGTTAGCTGCTAACTCATTTCCCCTATGTTGAATCCACTTTTACTATTTAAATGTAAAAACCATTAATATAACAGGCTTGACACTCTGGTATGATGAAAGTGCTATGGTACTAATCTATTTTCTTGGGAATGGGAAGGCAATTTATATTGAATCAGAAAAGTGCCCTACTACAGATAGCTAGAGTCAGTTCTTGAAGTTTTCAATTCAAGACAATATTCATTCAGCACAGATTCCATACTGATGAGGGGTGCGACAGCACAGGCAAACCCAGATCCAAAGACCATAATGATATACTCAGAATTTTGGTGTGACATCTTGTGAACGTGAAAAACACACATATAAGCACACGTGTGTAAACACCTGAGTGTGCATGCATAAGAGTGCACACACACACACACACACACACACACACACACACACAGCCACAGGAAAGACCTGATCTATAAAAGCTAGAATAAATAGGATCCTTTCTCTCAAACAAATTCTTGCCAATTTTAAATTCCTCTTGCACCCTTTCTCAATTTGGTACAAAAACATGCTGAAGACACGACAGCCTTCCTCATTTGTACCTTTCCAACATGAGGTGAAATCATTGACTGTTTTGTTTTAAAAGGCTTCCCATAGGGCTGCAGACAAGCTGAGTAAATAAAACTAAGCATGAGAGAGTAAATTATGTCTGTATATGATATTATAGTCTACTTAATTAGGTTAACTGACTCTAAAATAATTATGAGATGACTGTTCTTTTTTAAGCCATTCAATTGGCATAAAATCGACTTCCCTCTTTTAGGGCTGAATGGGGTCTATGCCTTATATATCTCTACTGTTTTTCTCCATGTTCTTCATTTTGAATTTTTCATTTGCTTGATAATAAGCACTAGAAGATAAGTACTGTAAAAGATGTAAAGACAGTGGTGCCAGTGGATGGTGTAGCAGTTATGTCACCAGACTCCCACATGGTCAAATATGGTTCGAGTCCTGGATCTAGTGGCTTGAAACATGGTAGGCATGTGTGTATGCAGGCCGAAGATCTTAGGAAGAGAATAGAGAAGGAGGGATTGTGGGTAGCCATACCCCTGAGGGGGTGGTGATTTCTCTCTTTCTGTCTTACTGTCTCTGTCTCTCTCCAGTGAGAATGCACACATCGCAAGGCAGAAATCTCTTAAAAAAAAGAGACAGAGGTAAAGATAAACTTGTCAAGGAAATACTTATCCAAATGTTAGGACTATTTAATTTTTTTTAATTTCAGATATTTGTACTACTAATATTTCTGCTCCTATTAAGACTGAAATTCAAGGGAACCAGCAGTTAGTATAATGGCTATGTCGCTGGACTCCCACGTAGTTGACCACGGTTTGCGTCTCAGACCCGGTGGCTTAAAACTCACGCCGGACGTGTGTGCGTGCATGCCCAAGATCCTGAGAGGAGAATGGAGGAGAAGGGATTGCGACCATGCCCCCTGAGGGGTGATTTCTCGCTTTCCGTCTCTATGTCTCTCTCTGTCTGTCTGGTGAGCGCACGCGCCCTATAGCGAAAACCTCTCCAAAAAAA